>NW_023416308.1:103077661-103677661 GCF_014176215.1 Rousettus aegyptiacus
TGTTTATTTATTCATTTAACATTTGCTCTTTGAAAGGGAAATTTTACTGCACTTTAAGACACCAAGATTTTCTGTGATCAGGGTTTTGTATTGGTGATAAAGAGTTTATATTACTGAATAAAAAATAATGTCTGATTTTTTATTCAGCAATATAACTATGGGTGGTGAACACATAATGCAGTATATATATATGGCATACCATTGAATTGTACACTTGGAACTTATTAGATTTTGTTGATCAATGCCATCTCAATAATTTTTAATAATAATAATAATATTATTATAATAATAACAAATGCCCATTTTTGACCTTATTATCATTTGAACTTTAGAAGATCTCTAATTACCTGAAAACCTTTTCCTTTCTTCTGAAATAAAGAGACAACGCTTCGTGTAACCTTTAGAGTTCTTATAGAATAAAATCATTAATGATCAGTATTCACATTTTAAATCATCACTTGAAAATTAGAGATGATAAAGGTAAGAAAAAGAAAAAGCAGTGGAGACATTTATGAGAATATGGAATAAAAATGATTGATCAGCCACGTAAATGTGTGGTTTACATCTGTTTTATATGTATAAAGATATATACCAAATGTATAATTGTACAAATGGCTTCATTATTTAAAGTTCTTAGAAAAATATTCTAACGCAGTAAATATATGGAGTAAGGACAGGAAAGTTAAAAACTGCTAGCTATTACATGAAGGAGAAAGGGAAAATATTGGATGCTCTCCAACCACAATCTACCATCAGTTTCAGTTTCATCTACAAAACATTTTTAAACAGCTAGGCAATATGAAGGTTATATGTAACTTTTCTGTTTGCAAACAGCATTTAGGGAAGATCGAGTTAGAGATATTTAAAATTTGGTGAACTAAAATGTTCAAGAAAAAGAATGGAGCAATTGTAGAGAAAATCAGGTTTGTTAACCTCTGTGTACCTCAGTTATTTATCCACAAAGTAGGGTAATAAAAATGACAATATTGCAGTATTGCTTGGAGTTAATATATAGAAAATGTTTAGAAGAAGACTTGTCATATATTAAGTACTATACTACCATGTGATGTCCTACCACACTCTCCTCAGAATTAGTCCTCTGTAGCCTAGCTTCATTCTCTAATGAGGAAACGCATGAGGTTCACTCTTGAGCAAAAAGGCTAAAACCATACTGTTTTCTCAGTAACTCAGAGTGCTCTCCACCTCAGTGGTAGATGTGAAGAACTTAATACCGTGTCTCCAGTATAGAATATATATATCTACCAAGGCAATAAATGCCATTTTTCAATTATGTGAACAATTGTGCAGTCTAAAATACATCTGTCACAAAACTGGACTTATTCTGCACCAAATTTGAATGCTAATGTTTCTATGTAGCTACTGTAGTCTGCAATATGAACATTTCCTGAACATCATCTTGCCTTTTCAATTGCCAAACATTTAAAATGAACTTTCTCTAATTCTAGATAACAGTTTTATAATATATAATTTTCATATTATCGTTATAAGTTATATCTCAAGGAGAAAAGAACAAAAAGATAAAAATAATGAATGGAAAAGTACTACACAACTCATAACTATTCCAATTTAATAAAAAAGACATACAAGAGACACAATTTAAAGGAAACATTTTTCTTATATGTATCATTGTATGTTAAGAAATGTTCTGGTCACCCAAACTTTCCACCTTAGTTAAAACATTGGATTGTTTTTAGAGTTTAAGAAAACTTGAATCTACTTGATATCAAATAAGAATTTAAAAAGTTTTTTAAATATAATTTTCTCATCTTCCTATCAAATCTTGGGTAAGTCACTTTACTTCCCCAAGCATCAGTTTGTATGGAAAATGAAAGTGTGTACTAGTTTAAAGCTTTCTAGCCTCGTAATTATCTGAATTTATATCATGATACTTTAAATTCACTGTTTTAATGAGTCAAGATAAACAATGAAAAAGTAGACATTTGCCTGTATGCACTATTTTGGCACATCTTCTACTAAATGCTTAATTGGATTTTAACTAAAGTTCACAATTATAATTACTTTAACGTCATAGCCTTTTGTTGTAATAAGATATTTAATAATCCCTTTCATTAATAAATAAATTTATGTAGATGAAACTATATTGTGATGACAGCATTTTATAGTTAGTTAATTGTGGCAATATCAGAAGGATGTTTTGGATTCAACCTATCACATCACTTAGTAGATGCCAGTGATATATGTCTATGCTTTGAAACATGTCTGATATGTCTGAATTTTGACGCTGCCATTTACTCATGTCATCTTCAGCAAGTATTTTATAACTCTGAGTTTAATTTTTCCTGAAGACAAAATGGAAATATAAGCAATCTCATTGGTTGAGGATTAAAAGGGATAAAATATTTAGTTCTGGCTCATGAAAGCTCCTCAAAATAGATTTACCTGTCTCCACTTAGAATAATTACACAGTATTAATATAATTATTATACACTGGCTTTCGTTTTCTCCTGTGCGACTCTCATGAAATCATTTTTTTAAAAAAGATAAACAAAAAAAAAAGCTATTCATCAGTTTTAAGCTACTGCTCCAATTAAATATATTATTTAAGCGACGCAATCCTAGGCAGTCAACATTCTTTCACCAAATACCTGCTAAATGGGACTCATCTCCTTTCCTTGAAGAATAGCATTATTTTACTAAATCATTTACCTTTATTACTATACAAAAATATGGCCTTATTTTTGAAGCTATTGTTTGGTCATATAGATGATTATATTATATACTATCAAAATAAATCGAGAGCTTATAAGTAGTAGAATAAATATCTGTTATTTGTTCAGAGCAAAGAAACATTTTTCTCCTCAGCTGCTATCTGTATCATCATGTAGATTTCTGTTTTAAATTGATTGGGCACAAATGAACACTTCCCTCAGCTTTCACAATTGCAGATTATTAAATCTGAGGTTCAGAAATAATTGCTTTCAGAGAGAGAATTTAGTTTGTCATCTGTTCAATTCCATATTTTTATGAGAGCCTGTTTACTTTGGTTTAGAATCAAGATACCCTTATTACCTCCACTGTCATTGTCTGTCACTTGACATGTGTGGTTGGGGTTAAGAACTACCAAGAATGCAATAAAAAAGAAGAAAGCCTAAACTTCTAAACTTGTTGAATTACTTTTCATAGATGAATGAGATAAGAATGAGTTCTGAAAATATGTGCAGTGAATGAAGGACTGACAAAATAAAGAGGAAAAAAAGCATTTCATTGGATTTTCAGAGACCACAGTCTACGTGAAAAGAGCTACAGAAAAATCATGTTTCATCAATGGCATATTATGCAAAGGCAGCGAGGAACACCAAGGCCATTTTGAAACCTGGGGTATAATTTCTCAGTTACTGCCATGGAGATGAAGGGACATTGTTTAGTACACACTGGCTGCAGTGATGGGAGTCATTCCTTAAGAAATATGGATCACTGCTGTCAAAATTGAACTTCATGGGCTTTGATCCAGCATTATTGCTCTACTCGTTATTCTCTGAATATACATACCAAGGTTTCTGGTCTCACATATCCGTGCTTGGCAACTAAGTTACATCGAATCACCAAAAGCAATTAAGAAATTGATCTAGCAATCCCAGAAGGATGAATTATGTGTCAAAAAACCAAATTATATATTAACACTGACAAACAAACTTGTGTGATGAGTTGGAAAGAAGTGTCCCTTAGACACATTATGTTTGTGGCAGGAAAGCCTACATGGAAACAAAGTGGCACTAAAACCTTGCATTACAACTAAGAGAACTGGATGAATAAAATTAGAATCAATGCCCCATAAATTTAATAAAATAATAAAAATAAATAAATTACTAAAACTAAAAAAAAATGCTTGATATTAATCAAGAGAAAAATGAAATTATTGCCTCCTGAGATACTTGTTTCACTAATGATATATGTACCTTACCAAGTGTCTTTAGAATTAGGCGACAGTACATCCCAATTTGCCCAGGAAAGTCCTGTTTTGTATTTGTTGAACCAGCACAACTTTCATCCTCATAGCTTTTCCCAGTTTGGATGCTTCAAAGTTGTAACCTTGTAGAGTTTTAACAACAATGTAATAAATTGACTCTTTATAGTTCTTTCTGTTAATAAGGATGAGGAGATCCTAGCCAAGTGTCTAAATTTTTGGTTTTATTAAAATCAATGTCATCATGGTTATCATGAATTTGAGTTTTTTGTATTGGTAGTTCTTTTTTTTTTTTTTTTTGTCCTTTTATCTACTATAGAGATAGATACTGTGAGATCAGAAAAACACTAAATTTTAAATCATAACATATATGAATTACATTATTATTATGTGCTTGAGATTTATACATTCTAACCTCTAATATCCCATACATGAATACTATTGATCAGTTATATCTTGAACATCTATCTGTTGACCATTTCTTCCTCGATGAAAGGTATTTCTCTTGTGAATTTTTATTCTCCATTTTCATTCTTAAGCTTACCTTCTCAGTGTTATTTTCTGCCTTTTTATATACAAAGATAGTTTTCTTCCTAAGTAATTGTGGTTTTATGGACACCTCTTACTGCATATCTCACAGATACCTAAACATAACATGCTCAAATTATATTATTTAATTTATATTAAAGGTTTTCTCCCTTAGTTTTGAAAAAAAAATGTAAAAATTGCATGAGCTGGTTGCAGGGGCTTCACAAAATATACTGTGACCAAAAAAAAAAAAAAATCTAAAAAACAGGGAAAGTAATCTATGGCTATGCTACCTTGAACAAGCCAGATCCCATCTGATCTCAGAAGCTAAGCAGGGTCAGACCTGGTTAGTACTTGGATGGGAGACCACCTAGGAAGACCAGGTACTGCAGGCATAAAAAACAAAAAATTAAAGGATTGTAAAAGAAAAAAAGGAAGAAGAAAGAAACAGGGAAAGTAGGTCTAAAATTAAATCAAATAGACATGACTTAGTTGCATGAAATAGTTGGGGAGGGATATAAGAGAGAAATCTACAGCGAGAGCTGCCAGGTAGCGCTGATTCTCACTAGACTGAGGAGGAATTATGAGATGCAGAGTTTATTAAAAACAGAATTAAAATTAAAATAAGCATTTTGAAAATTAAAATAAGACTTGAATACAAGTTAGAAGATTGCACCATAACCCACAAAAAAGTAGCAAAGGACAATAACAAGATTAGTTGCATAAAAGTTATCAGACATCTGATATAAAGAAACAATTTTGTGCAACTGGATAGAATAATTATATTATTTTATAGAAAAATGGTGGAATTACCCAGGAAGGTCTTACAGTAATGAATGCATATGCACCAAATTATATAAATCAATATGTTAACCACTTGCTGATTAAGTATCATAGATGATTTAATCAATAATTTGTGGATCATTTTCTATCTCTGTAAAAATATAACCAAATTCATGAAGTTAATGTAATGATTAAAAAACAATATATGTAAAGTGTTCAGATTAGTATCGGATTTTTCAATAAAGGCTACTTGTGTGTGATCATTCTTTTCTTGAGAATAAGAAACATGTTTTATCAATTTCTGTGTCCTCTCCAGTCATTGTCACATAGCAGGTACACAAATATATTGCATGATGATATTATTCTGTCACAAACTCCTTGCACTACTATATGCCAGACGCCAGAGATACCTAGATGTTCGCTATTTGAACTATTTTAACCCATTTGATTTTATGTTATGCTGAGTTGAGTTTCATGACATCTCATACTGTGAATGAGGCAGGGTTTATGTCAAGATATACAATGTCAAAACACTGTTTCTCTTTTCAATTCCAATATTACACTAGCTTTTCTGACCTGAATTTAAAACAAGTCTCAGAAAAGAAAACATCTAGAGCTCAGATACTCTCAATCCTTCTGCAAATAGCTTTTGTAATTTTCAATACCTGGGGTGAAGCAAAGTGCAAATCTTTTAGAAAATAGTATGCACTTTTCCAACACCATGGAAAAACATTGGGGTGGAGCCCACATCATAGAATGTAAAGGTAGATGCATAAACTGGCTGTTCCATTTTACTAGCATGTACGTGGGTTAAAAGGTAGATTTGATACCACTAGGTATCAAATACAGGGATCGGTAAACTAAAATATTAAAGAAGAAACAAATGCAAAAGGCATTATTTACCCAAGGAGTTTCTATCCTGGGAAGTAAGGTATATCAAAATTCTATTTACTACCTTCATTTACCTACCTTCCTTCTGAATCCTTTTTTATTTTTATGTTTAAAATCTTAGTGTTTGAAACTTGTATTTTCTTTGTTTTATTATGCTTCAGATTGCTTTACTATAGAGAATTGCCCTCTCTTTAGGAAACTATTCAGTTACTCAAAGGTGGTGGTAAAATGGAAACATCATTTTACCTGAAGTTTGTCAATAATATTTTAAATATAGAGATATGAACTGTATATGTATGTGTGTGCATGTATATATGTCTGATGTATACAGGTGATATATATATATACACATATATATATATATCTCACAACGCAAACAAACAGGTCTGTGTGTTTGTGTTATGATATATATATATATAATATATATGTATATACATATATGTATACTATAATATAGTCTAGGTCATAATATAATATAAATTATATGTATAAAATAACATGTCATAATGTCTTGATCTTAGAATTTTACATTAACTACTGACTTTTTCTGTGTCACAGCTTATAATTTGTAGTATGGTGTATATGAATATCATTGTTTTAAAATAGAAATATATTTGAGAAACAGTACTGTGATTTTGTAGTTAGGACCTCTCTAATCACTGTCCATCTGGTGCTCTTGTGATCTTTAGGGAAAGAATTTAATATCATTTCAATAATTATACATTTAAGCACCTTTGGGGAAATAATACCACTAATGTTTATGGTTCTTGCCTGTTTTGGAGAATGCTTCTTTTTACTTTTGGCTATACTTACCTGTGACTATACTACCATTTTTCATGTTAACTACTTCTAGTGTTTGTCTTTCAAAGTCTTTGCAGGAAAAAGAAAAGAAAAAAACCTGAAATGATATGTTCCTTTTGTGTACATTTGTTGAGTTTCTTCTTCCTTTCTCTTCTCCTTCCCTTCATCCCCACTCATCTGGTCCTTATCTGGTCCTTTCCTTCCTCCCCCCTCTTCCATCTTTTCTCCCTCTCCTTCTTTATTTCTTTATTTATGGGAAAATATATTGTAACAATTAATAGCATAGCCACTATGGCCAGACTGCCTGGGTTTAAATCTTATTTCTATCATTTTCTGTCTGTATAACTTTTTGCCTCAATATTATTATTTAGTTAGTTTATAAATTAGAATATTAATAGTATTTACCTCATAAAGATACTTAGAGACCTGAAATTACATGTTCACTCAGTTTTGAACAGATATCTAATCGTATACACACAGTATATATACATTTTATTAGGATAGTTAAAATTAGCCTTATTTTGTTTCTTTTATAATTTCAGTAAGGTCTAAGATGGATGGTTTCATGATTATGCGTAAGATAAAAATACAAGTGTAATCAAATCACAAGTCTTCTTAATAAACAATGATATAAAATAATAAGATAAACAAAATGCTCTTTGGTGATCATTCAACCAGCCTTGACAAATTTTGAAGATTAGCTAACAATATTAGTGAGAAAAACAAAAGTCTTGTTATGACCAAACAAATCTCTATTAAATATCTCAGTGTAGAAATGCAAACATAAAAGAACTAGAAAATATAGAGATAGAGATATTTAATTGAGTTGTGGTGACATCTTTTCTAAGTGTATATGAGAATTTAAAGTAATTACAAATTTGACTACATTAAACATAAATTATCTTATTATAAAACTAATTACAAAGATAAAAGGCCAAAACTAGAAAGTGGTGCAAATATACATTGAACAAGCTTTTTATGTATAAAAGCTCTATATTAAAAAAATATAATGAAAAGGCATTTTTATGTATGAAAACTCTATTTTAAAAAGAAGCTGAAACCCCCAATAGATAAATAGACATAGTCTATTTTAAAAGAAAATACACAAAACACTAATAAGCCTATGAAAGGATTTCCAGCCTCACCAATAATCAAAGAAATGCCAACTAAATCCTTGGAGTACTGTAGTGCCCCTTATCCATTGAGGATATACCCCCAGTGGATTCCTGAAACTGCAGATAATACTAAACTCTGTATACACTATGTTTTTTTCCTATACATAAAGACCTATTATAAAATTAAATTTATAAATTAGGCATAGTAACTTATTAACAACAATAACAACATAGAATAATATAACAATACACTGTAATAAAACTTATGTGCATGTAGCCTCTCAAAATATCTTATTGTACTGTACTCACCTTTTCACTTAAAGAAAGCAGTTTATCTCTTCTTTTTGGCATACCAGCATTACTATTTTACACTTTGGGGCCATTATTAAGTAAAATCAGGGTTACTTGAACACAACACTGTGATACCACAACAGTAGATCTGATAATCAAGAGGACTATTAAGCGACTAATGGACAGGGTGTGTATACAGAGTGGAGACTCTGGACAAAGGGATGATTCATGTCTCAAGCTAGAGGGCTCTGGACAGTGCAAGATTTCATCACGCTACTCAGAACGATGCACAGTTTAAACTTAGTAATTGTTTATTTCTGTAATTTTTTAAAATATTTTTGGACTGTAGTTGACTGAGGGTAACAAGAACCACATGTATTTGTCATGAGAGTAGCTGTATAGGATTTTGTCACATAAGTCTGGCAAAGCTTTTTTGCCAAGTTCATAGCTAGTTTTAATAATAATATGGGTGCTTTCAATTTTGAGACTCTAAATGGGTCAAAACTTTGGGAGGATAATTTATCAACCTATCAGTAAATTGAGAAATATATATCCTTTCAACTAAACAAATCTCTTTCTATGAATTTATTGCAAGAAACTAATTAGAGATGTATAAAATGGTGGCTGAAAGCATGTTCATAATGTTGACAATAAAAGTTAGGAATGACAAATAACAAATAATATAGATATATTAAATAAGTCTATGGATCTATTAAAATAATGATTGGAGATATTATTGCCATGTGAAAATGTCCATGACAAGGGAGTAAGTATGTTATAAACAGATTATTTAGAGAATGATTCCAAGTTAGTAAAATTAAATAATCATTCATAAAAATCATATAGTAAAACTGCACATAACAAGTAGTTGTTATATTGGTAATATTTTTAGTTTCTATTGGAATTCTTCATTTTCCATTTTTTCCTAAAATGCATATTTATTATTTTGAAATCAGAAGTTTTAAAAGTCTTTATTTGTCATGTTAGACCTAAAAGTGAGAGGTAATTTAATAAATGGAGGGAAAAGTTGATATGCATGCCAGGAAAATCTGAGTGTTAATAATGATTCTTGCACTAATAGTATTGAGACCTTGAATGTTTACTTAAACATATCTGACTTCAAATATAAGATTATCCCTAAATTTTCAAATACCTTGCATAAAATACATATGCTAATTTACTCCTCCCTTTTTTATTTACACAATAAGATTAATTTCTTCTACAATATTCATCTGTGAACAATTAATCTTTAAAAAATAATGCCAGATATACAATGGTCACAGTGAGCAAGATGTACAGTGTGTTCTAATGTGTTATACAGGTACTGATTTTCTATCCAGAAACTTAACTGTATTTGCTTACTGTTTCTAGTAGCATTCATGTGGAGTCTTTAGGGTTTTCTATATAGAGAATCACGTCATCCCTAATTAGTGAAAGTCTGACTTCTTTGTTTCCTATTTGAATGCATTTATATCTTTCTCTTGCCTAAGTGTACTCGCTAGGACCTCCAATGTTATATTGAATAACAGTGGCATTAGTTCCTTGCCTTGTTCCTGATCTTAGAGGGAAGGCTTTAAGTTTTTCACCATTAAGTATAATGTTGGCTGAGGCTTTGTCATAGATGACCTTTATTATGTTAAGATACTTTTCCTTCTATGCAGATTTTGTTAATTGCTTGGTCATAAATAGACGCTGTATCTTATCGAAGGCTTTTTTCTGCATTTATTGATATGATCATATGATTCTTATTTTTTAATTTGTTTATGTAGTGTATCACATTAATCGATTTGTGTATATTGAACCATCCCTGAGCCTCTGGGATGAAGGCCACTTGCTTGTGGTGTATAATTTTTTAAATATGTTGCTGGATTTGATTCACTAGTTTCTTATTTAGGATTTTTGCATCTGTGTTCATGAGAGATATTAGTCAGTAGTTTTCCTTTTTTGTGTTATCTTTACCAGATTTTGGTATCAAGATAATATTGGCCTCATAAAACGTGTTGGGAAGTATTGCCTCCTCTTCGATTTTTTGGAAGAGTTTGAGAAGAAAAGGTATTAAATCTTTTTTGAATGTTTGGTACAAATCACTGGTAAAGCCATCTGGTCCCAGACTTTTATTTTTTGGTAGGTTTTTGATGATTGTTTCAATTTTCATACTGCTGATCGGTATATTTAGATTTTCCAGTTCTTGATTCAGTCTAGGAAGGTTGTATTTTTCTAGGTACTGGTCCATTTCTTCTAAATTATTAATTTTGATGATTTCTTTTCTTCTGCTGACTGTAGGCTTCATTTGTTCTTCCTCTTCTAGTTTTTTAAGATGAAACATTAGGTTGTTTATTTGAGCTCTTTCTTGTTTTTTGGATATAGGCCTGTAATGATATGAACTTTCCCCTTATGACCACTTTTGCCGTGTCCCAAAAGTTTTGATATGTCGTACTATCATTATCATTCATTTCTATGTTCTCTTGATCATTCTTTTTATTTCTTTTCTGACGCAGTTATTCTTCAATAGCATGTTGTTTAATCTCCATGTTTTTGTGGTTCTTACCTCTTTCTTTTTACAATTGATCTCTAGTTTCAAAGCATTATGATGAGAGAATATGGTTGGTATGATCTCAACCCTATTATATTTTCAATGTGTTTTTTTTCAAGAAAAAATATATTTAAGTAAACACATTTAAATTTAAATGGCTACAACCAACCATAAAAATTATGATTCCTTCATTATAGAAGCAAACTTTGTTCAAATATGTTAATGCTGCCTCTAGGTCTTTGATTCAATTTCAGTATAATAATTCTTGAATAATCCTTGTGTCTATAGCCTTTTCAAGCACAAAAATTTTTGAATAAGACCTAATTTTTGTCTGGTATTTAATTCTTCTGGAATTGTAATGCTTGACTTCTATTTCATAAGTGAATTATTGATTTCCTGATATTAAACAAGCAAGTTCTTGGGCATTCATCACCTAAATACTGTTGAAGATAAAGCTTTATAAGCTATACTAAGATTTGCTAACTCAAATACATATATTGCATAATAGACAAAAATAAGTGGGTAAATCAGGATCTAGGTTTTTTTCTACTGAGGAATGTAAGCATTTTAGCTACATACATATATACATACACGTATATGAGAGAGAGAAAGAGAGAGGGATGGGGGGAGGGAGGGAGAGAGGAGTCAAAGGAGAATTGGAGAGAACATACCTCTTTAAAACCTTTTAAGTTGAAAAGTTTTATAATTCTTACAGAGTATACCACACACAACTGCAGACTAAATTATTCAGCCTATGCATGTAGGTTTCAATCTCTGGTCACACCTTATCTGTGGGATTACCAAGAAAGAAATTCATTTACAGCTACACCACTCCCATCCTAGAAAATAGTTGCTAACTACCATATAGCCAATTTATGTGTCTCTTCTGCTCCAAGATTATTATAATGTTCACTGCCATGTTTCTCTGCTGCCAATTTTAATTTACTAAATAAAAACTTTAAAAATACTCCTATAACATCTTTAAAAACTACTCTTTAAAAAGGTATCCCTTCACAAAAATCCTCAATAGTTCTTGGCTTCCTTATGTAGCTCAAAATCTTGTTTGTAGTGAGACTTTAAACAATCTCTTCTTGAAAAAGGAACTCTCATACACTGCTGGTGGGACTGCAAATTGGTACAGCCACTATGGAAAATAGTATGGAGGTTCCTCAAAAAACTAAGAATTGATCTACCATATGATCCAGCAATCCCACTACTGGGTATTTACCCCAAAGACTTGAAAACCCATATCCAAAAAGATATTTGCACACTGATGTTTATAGCAGCATTATTCACAGTGACCAGGACATGGAAGCAACTGAAGTGTCCTACAATAGATGATTGGCTAAAGAAGCCGTGGTACATGTATACAATGGAATATTACTCAGAGATGAAATAAGAAGAGATGAAATACTGCCATTTACAACAACATGGATTGACCTCAAGTAATCATGCTAAGCAAAATAAGCCAGGCTGAAAAAGTAGAAAATCACACGGTATCATTTATATGTGGAATATAACCCTAAAAGCAATAAATGAACAGGATAAACAGAGACTCAAAGACACAGACAATGGACTAATGGTTACCAGAGGGTAGGGGGTGGGGAAAGGGGAGAGAGGTAGATGGGGTAAAGGAGGCCAAATATAGAGAGGTAGGAGGAGGGAGAAGTGGGTAAAGAGGATCAACTATATGGTAGCTGAAGGAAACTGGACTTTGAGTGGTAATCACAATAGAATATATAGATGTCTAATTATAATGTACATCTGAAAATTATATAATTGTATTAACAAAATAATAATAAAAATAATAATAATAAATAAAGTCTCATCTTTAAAATCCTCAGTTAATAGTCAGGCTTTAAACAATCTCATCTTAATCTAAGCTACCACTCAGCATACAGCGTGAATTTGGCATCTTTGACTCTGAATTTTCTAGAATGTGCCCTTGGTTCCTGTTCATCACCTCTCTCTCTTGGATTTTCCAAGTCAAAGAATTTTGTGGTTTTCCTCCTTCTCAACTGTTTTTTTTTCCCACTGAGCCCAGACTTTCATCATCGTTTTCTGACTGCTATTATGGGCTTCTGCCCTACATCACATATTATTTCCATTACAACTAATATACAGTTTCTCAGCTAACAAACTTGCCCTTCATTTATGGTCCTTTTTGGTTCTTTATGATAGTCTGAATATTGTGTGACTCAGTGAAGGATCAATACTGTGTTGACTAGGACCCTTGGTGTGTAGGACACTTAGATGTTTACCCAAAGTGAACCAATCAGATTCTGATGTTCAGTTTGTGCAGAATTATGGTAGCATGTGTTTTCTGAATTACTCACTTGTGACACATTGTCACCCTCTTGAATTTTGTGTAATTCATGAATATTTTTTATATAGAGAGTCTAGGCTCTTTGATGACAGGAAACTTACCTTACACTTTTTAAAATGGAATTCCTCCAATTATTTTAAAACTTATAAAAATGCACATATGCGTGTGTGTGCATGTGTGTATACATATATATACATACATACATATGTACAAACACATATTCCTGTAATGGCTTAAACTCACCTCTCCTATTCACTGGTCTTGTAAAAGAGAGAGAGAGAAAAAGAGAGAGAGAGAGAGAGAGAGAGAGAGAGATGCAAGAGGGAAGGAAAGTCAATAATTTTAAAGCATGGTAGGATAAAAATGGGCAAGATTTGGAGTATAAACAGTTAGCTTTCTACTCTTCTATCATTTGTAAGTTCACTAACCTCATGAGAATTACTTAAACCCTGTCAATGCTGTTATTCTGATCTCTAACAAAGAGAGAATAGTTTTTATTACTAAAAAGGATGTTATTATTAAGATTAAATAATAATGTACATTAAGCCACCTTGAAAATCTATTTCAAGCACCTTAATTCTTTACCCAGAACCTCAGTTTTCTAATTTATAAAATAGACATCATATGTACCACACATATATGACAAAGCGAAAAATAGAACAATGCATGTAATATAATGCTCTGGAAGAGTTAAAATGATGGTATTTAATGAAACTTCTCAGTCTTCTCATATAGTAAAATCTTAAATCATTTTTATATCTCAGTGATCACTAGATATTAAAACTAAGTCAGTTTATAAATTTCTTTTTAAAATGTCTAGTGGAATGTTTTTACTGTACAGTGATCGAAAAACAATTGTTAATTGAAACTTCCTGGTACAGATGTTATTTTACATTTCTGTAAAGTGGACACCTAAGAATAAAATTAAGCCACCAAAATATTCACATATGAAATAGTGTGACTATGAATAATTCTCTCCATATGTCTTTTTAAATTACATTCACAAAATATTTCCAAGGCATTTTTATTAAAAAAAAATAGTTTTTGGAGAGTGGCAGTTACAAAATGTCAATTCTGGGTGTCAAATCATTCCATCATAAATTTCATGTCTCTAATTTTGTGACTTTTCAGTTCTCGAATACTACTCTCAAATCTCAGAAATAGGAAATTTCATTAGGTTTAAAACATAAAAATGTTTATTTCAGTACCATACTGGCCAAAAAAAAAAAAAAAATTCAATCTGTATTCATAGAAGCAGAATCTTAATATTGGAAGGAATATATAAGTTCCTTTCATCTAATCCCTTTATTTTACAGCTGACAAAACTGAAATTCAAATAGATTTAGTATCTTACTCAGGGTCATACCGGCAGCAGATTTTGCATTAATCTTTCCATTGTTTATTTCTTACATTAATAATGTTTGGAAATTTAAGGAAGACATTAAAACATAAAAAAAATAAACAAGATATTACAACAACAAAATTATGTTTTCAATCACTGTAGGATTAATAGAAACTTGTTATAAGAGGAGCTACCTTAGCTGAGTGAAATATTTTTACAGAATATATCTGGACACAAAGCAGTAAATTTCTATTATTTTTACAAGTGTTGATAGCTGTTTATTTTAAAGTCAATCTAGAGTCAGGCGGGGTCTTAATAAAATAGTGATGATAACCTGACTCACTGAGAACCAAGAGAGAAAGAAAACACACACACACACTCACACACACATGCGTTCACACACACACACACACACCTACCCTACCACATATTGGAATATTTTCTAGAATATGGAAAGAATAAAAATATGGTCATATCTATGTGAATCCTATTCAGGTATCAATTTGTAATTGTTATCCACAAAAAAGAACTATTGTCTTTATAATAGTGTCTTCCATAAAAGCATAAAGTGTGTGAGAAAGCCTCTTGCCTTCGAAAACAATTGAGTAACTAGGATTCAAGCTTAGAGTTTTTCAAAATCTCTGATTTTCTCATTATGCTGTACTCCCCTGTTAATAGATGATCATGAGCCCAAAAAAGGACCCCTCCATTGTCCTTTACTCTACTGGGTTTTGCATGCTTCTTCCGTATTTCTGCACCATTCGTGTTTTACATACCTACTCTGTTTCAAGCTTTTAATTTTACTTTGGCATCAACTATATTACCACTCATCCCTTCCCCACAAAAGCTGACTTTGGTTGATAAAACAGAAAATAAAAGATTAAATAGATATTGGTTTATTTACAAAATGTGAACAGGACTTGACGGTTATGCTCAAGGCAAAACTCCTAGCAATATATCCCAAAAGTACAGCCTAGGACTAGTCAGAAAAGGAAACAGCTGCCTCTATCAGCCACCTAACAGCTCACTTTGCTCTGTCCCCAACTTCTGCTTCAAGAATGTGACTTTGCAACTATAGTTACTGTCCTCGCAGTAAGGAAGCAAAAGCTTCTTGCCCCTTTTTTCTCTGGTGTCACTATTATAGGTCCCATGATTGCGCCTAGCCTCAGGGAGACTGGAAAGGAAAGAGTGCAGATTTCTCAATGAACATAAAGAGAGATGGTCTTTTTCCACCAGGAGCATTCCTCTGATGAAGAACTTCTCAAACAGTGACTGTCAGTCATGAGCAGCCACAATGAGTGAAAATGTTCACCCCACCCATATGCTATTCATTATTATTTTCAATGTTCTATGCACTAAAACTATTTCTCTTAAATATTCTTGAAATAGAGAAAATTACAGAGATTAATAGAACACCCTATTACCAACCTACGCAACTTTATAACACAATGTAATAATTTGCCTTTTTTTTTCTTAAAAAAATAAAACATGAAATGTATTGTTAAATTCCTGCTTGGAACTTGTAAATTGGCCTATTTCTCATTCTTTCTCCCTCCCTCTTATTAATATTCACATGCATTACTATCATACAGGCTTTTCTACTTTTAATACAAATATATGTGCCTATGCCAACTATAAAAAGAGCCTGGAGACCAATGACCATGTGGCCTTCTTGGACTCTCTATCTTCATACTATTTCAATAAAAGGAAAATAAACTATCTTATATAGGGTACTGAAGTTCTGGATTGAAAAAAATGATATTTGACTTTACTAGACATAGCCAAATTACTTACAAACTGTCTGTAAAATTTGCATCACCCCCATGTAGCTTAGAGAATTCCCATTAGTATGCTTCCTGGTCAGCATTTAATATTGTCAGACTTTTAATCTGTCCTGAACCAATAAATGTGAAGCAATATTCTATTTTTTTCTCAGTTTTCTCCCTTTGATTACTAATGTGGTTAAGAAGCTTTTCAAATATTTATTCTCTCTTTGATTTACCTTTTTTATGAATTTGCCATATCATATTCTTTGTCCACTGAAAATAAGCTGTATATCTTGTCATAGTATAATTAAAAAGTCATTTCTAACTGTATATAGTAAAATGTTTTTTCTTTACATCTTTTGCTTCTGTATTTATTTTCCCATACCATGATAATTTTAAAAATCTGAGATATATAAATAGATAGATAGATAGATAGATAGATGATAGATAATAGATATAGCTTCCCATTTATGGACATATGTACATTTATTAATGTTTTGAAGTAGATTTACTATTTATTTAGGCATATAATCCTCAGACTATTCTTTTGTGTGTGAGTTTTGTAGGATTTAATTTTCTTTCCAAAAGCCTATTTTTCATAGCAGAATTTATTGAATAATTCACCTGTATCTGTGATTCAGTTACATGCCTAATTTCAGTATATTAGTGGGTTTGTTTCTGAACTCTCCACCAAAATTGTCTATTTATCTGTTTCCACACCAGTACTTTTGGTTGGCTTGTAATAGATTTAAAATAAAACTGATATATGATAAAGCAATTATAGAGCTTTTTTCAAAATCATTTTTGTTGCTTTGATCCTATGTTTCCATGCATGATATTTTAGAAACAGATTGTAAAGATTAAAAAAAAAATACTGTTAAAAATTGGAATACAGTAAGTTTAGAGATATAGTTAGGAAAATTTACTCTATAACGTTGAATCTTCCCATTTATGAACATACTATATCCAGTTTATTTAGATTCTTATTAGTATTATTCAAAAATATTTTATAAATTTTTTTCTACAAAGGTCTTGCATATTTGATATTAGTTTTACTTCTAAAAACCCTGTATGTTTGTGGATTTATGGCTTATTACAGTTTCAAATAAGCCATTGCTGATTTGTAGAGAAGAGTAATTTTTATGTGACTCTGTCACATAAAATCAGATTTTCTGTGCCATATTGCTAATTTAGAGCATAGTATAGTTATCGTCAATTAAAAGTTTTAATATGTACTATATATCAACATGAAATCTCAAACTGATATCCAAAATGTAACTGGAAAACAGACACAAAAATGCTTACATGTTACTTAAACACTCTTGTGTTATGCATAATGTTTAAAAATATTTCCTGTTTATAAATCAATTTGGTTGTTTAGAAACAATTACTTCATATACAGAAACTCATAAAGTCTGCATGGCATTTATAAAATGGTGCAATAAATAACATACAGAGCCAGATATATTTATTTTGAAAAACACAGAGCCAAAATTTACAATGAAATGCCAAGAAATTCCCTGAAATAAATTTATTTACTGAGGGAAATAATGACATGTGTTTAGAGAACACTGAGCGAAGAGTAAGGAACGAGACTTGGACGGAAGTCCTTGTCACTGTTGAGGCAGTTAACGGCATCAATAAGTAACGTGAATAAGGAGCAGCTTCAGGCAAAACGACCAGATTAGAGGAACTAATGTGGATTTTTGATCAGTTTGGAGATAATATAGGGACTCTATAATAGCAAGGACTTCAGGGGAGGTAGCTGGGATTCGATAACGAAATCTATCATTTAATGAATCTTTGATTTCACTTTTTTTTTTCTTTGAATGGTGCTAAAATAAACATTAAGCTATGAGGCAAAAGAAAGGATCCTCATTATATGTGACAGATTCATAGAATATATTTGCCATTACATTAGCAAATCCCATAAGTTTTTTGAAGTTAGAGGTATCTAGGGGATGAAGCCAAGAATTCATCACCATCATTTTATTGAAGAAAAGCTTTGTGGTAGTGATAGCAAGTGTGGATGATTTGGTATGTGGTTTTGGAGATAAAAATTATTACTGGAAATATGCATATATTTTTGCAATTCAAGTATTATTTATTGATGCTTTTGTTAGCCAAGACTTTCATGTAAACTTGTGCATGGATGCCACAGTTTAACTGTTCCTCACTTTTCTGAGTAGATGGATGATTTTATAAATTATATGTCATTGTTAGATTTTCTTAGGACAAGGTGAAAGATGAGACACTTAATATACATCTGAAATGTTTATGATGACCACATGAGTTTTTATATTTTATTAATATATTCTTTTAATTTATTATTATTATTATTATTCAAGTAATCTTTTTTATAGGTTAAAGAGCCAAACTGGGAAAATCATGACTTATAATGAAAAGAACACAGTCCTTTATTTCACTGTTCCCAAACCTTAATTCCCCTTCTATGTGCTATTTATTTCTCAGATTTGGATATTATATATTGTCGTGGTTAATTTTATGTCAATTTGGCTAGGTCACAGTGCCCAGCTATTTGGTTAATTATTCTAGACGTTTCTGAAAAGATATTTGTTAAATGAGATGAACATTTAAATCAAGTAGGTTTCGAGTAAAACAGATCACCCTCCATAATGTGAGTGGACCTTAATTAGTTGAAAATTTTAATAGAAAAAGACTGACCTCCCATGCAAGAATTAATTCTGCCAGCAGATTGCCTGTGTACTTGAACTTCAGCTCTTTGGTTCTCTAGCCCATTGGCCTACCCAGCATATTTTGGCTTTCTCATGCCTCAACAATTATGTGAGCTAATCCCTTCAAAGCAGTCAGTCTCAATCTCTCTCTCTCTCTCTCTCTCTCTCTCTCTCTCTCTCTCTCTCTCTCTCTCTCTCTATCTCTATCTCTATCTCCCCCACCACACACATTCTCTTTCCAATCTCTGTATCTATCTATGTCATAGATGTTATATATATACATCCTGTCTGTTTCTCTGGAAAATTCTAATACATATATTGACTTCAAAGTTTCAAAGATATATCTCTAACTTTTCTCACATTTTACCACTTTTTCTTCATCTTCATAATGGAATTGCATTCTGATTTTTACTTAAATCCCTATTTTCACAAATGCATTTTTAGGACTACATAGTTATTATTCACAGCTGTGCCACATAATATAAACACCATGTTTTCATTCGTATACAATATTTTATTTCTTACTGTTGATTGCCCCAGTTCTTTGTTGGTTTGCCTGCTTGTTTTTAAAAATTTTCTATTGATGTCATGACATACTTTTCAATATGGTCATACATCACTGCCTCTGAAAATTGAATGTATTTACTACATGTTCTCTGCTTATCTGTATCTCACACTTAAAATTCCAGGTTTGGTCTGGTTTCAGCTAGTTGGTCAAGTTTAAGACTTTTGTTCCTGTTCTAGGTACAAGAAGAGCTGATAAGACAGCTATCTAACTTCACAGCTTCAATGATGAGAGGGAGACTTGGTTTCACATGGCTGAGGAATTCCACAATACTAGAAGGGGCTTCGATTGCTGACTGGCCAAAATAAATTATAAATGGCCACTACATTCAGATACTAGCTTTTTATTTTTTTAGGAAGCTACTTGATCTTGATAATCAACTGCATTCATTCATCAAGATTCATAACTATAAGTAATATAGATAAGCAAAAAAAAATTGAAAATAAGATTTTAATCCCATCAATAATATTTAATGAGTAGGAATTGATCTAGATCATTTTACATAATTAAAATTGCTATTTCTAGCAAAAGTCAAGATCAGGTTTTAATTTTCACTAGAAAGTCACCAGTTACATAATTTTTTGAATTATCAGTATTTTACAATCTTTCCAAATGAAAGTTATATTTCGAAAACTTAGGCCAAAGTCTCATAAGGCTATGTTGAGATAGTGGATTATCAGTGTTTTATTTTCAGTACCAGTTAGATATAAAAAGGAAAAATATATAGACAAAATAAAGAAAATAATAAGGAGATGGAAATTAAAAGATTACTTTTTAGTATGCAAATTGATTCAGTTTTGAAAGTTCCAACTGGAGTTATAATAGATTCTCAAATGCCCACTCAACCATAATGTACTCACTCACATCTTTAAGCTAATCAATCTTAAATTTCTCAGAGACTCCCATATATATGAATAAATGAGATAGATGATAACAGCCTTAGTGTAGAAGCAGAGGAAATGTTTTGTTCTCAAAGGAGCTGAGCGTTTAGTTAGAATGTGTACATAATAAATTTCAGCCATTTGAAATTGACTTATTTTCATGAGTCAAAAATTTTTGTTTCCTCATGATGTCAGCCAAAAGAATTATCTGAAAATTGAAAGGGTACATTTTGGTTCCATCTTTATTAAAATTCATAATTTTAAGAAAACTACTATTGGTAGAAAATAAAAGTTAGAGGTCTGTTGATTTACTTTATTAGTTATTTAGAGTTAGATGTCAAATTAGAATTTTTCATATGTCTTTGAATATTGGGTCGAAACAAATGAATACTGGGAGAGATCATATTTAAGAAGTTAGTAAGAAAGTAATTCTGCATGTGACACTTTTTCCTTTGAAAAAAAATTTGGCATGCTTTAGAAGATGAAACAAGTATTTTTTTTATGAAAATACCTCAAACCTAACTGTTTTTTTAAGAAGAAAAATATCTCAATTACTAACAAAAACTACAAAAATAAATAATTTACTTCTAAAGCGCATTCATTTGTTCATTCAACAAATATTTTGAACTAAAATTATATGTCGTGAAAAATGTGTGCATGGTACTGTGCTCGATCTACTACAACTTAATATTATAACAAAACAGAGCAGTATATTATACAATACAAGTTTGACTATCTTAGATAGCATTTTGAACAGGTTCTGCTTTTTTCCTAACTAGAAACACTAGTCATGTTTTCTCTGCAAAAAAAAAAAAAAAAAAAAAAAGTTATGTAATAATGTATCATAAATTTCATGTGCATTTATATTCAACTTAGGAAGAAGTGTTCTATGAACAGATAATATTTCATATACCTAGGATACAAGTTCAGATTGAAAAACAACATTGTACAGTGATATTTTGTTAAATTTTAAGGTGAAGAGGGCTAGATATATTAGATGAAGGATGACTGCTGAAAAGTGATTGCCCTATAAGGAAGAGATCTTTGAGAGAAATATTTACATTCACTCAAGTATGTCACAATATTACATAAGTGATACAATTTGTATTGACAGCATCTGTTCTTTGTCCTGGCCCAGAGGGTGTCAAACTAGGTATAAATTCAAAAATGCAAATTTTATTGCTTCCTTTGAAAGCTATATTTTCATATTATACCTCGAACCATGAATAAATTCTACAGATTTATACTTTCTTCTACTTCATTTGATCATTAATCCTCTTCATTCATGAAAAATATGCTTGAACCTATAATATATATACCTATAAGATCCATTCTGCTAAAGAACTGAGCAGAGATATGTAATTCTAAGTGATGATGATGATGGCAATGATCACAGTGATAGTGATAAAGATAAATTATTTTGATGATAATGATTATAATGATGATATTGATATTATTTCTGATAGCAATTGTAAGTTCTTACTCATTCTGTGTTGCCATTTGGAGGGAAGCTAAAGAAAACCTTTAGTGTTATCAGATGATTGTAAAGGAATAATATATACCAGGAAGAAGACATTGTCGTAAATATACACAATATCCATTCTTTCCATCATCACTGTTGTCGTTAGTTGCTTTACTTATTGATTCATTCACTCACCCATTCAATACACATTTATTAAGCACAAGTAAAGTGCTGGAATAACATACAGAGCAAACATAAACATAACTCTTATTTTCAGGGACCCACCATACAATAGCGTACATAGAGGTTAATTCTATAAAACTAATTGGAAAATTGAAATTGTGATAGATCCTATGAATGAAAGTGATGCGATGCTACTAAAGCTTATAAACGAGAATTTTGATATAAATATGAGCAATGAATTAAATAACCTATGGGAGTTAAAAGAAGAAGAAGGAAGAAAATATTTTAGGCACAGCCATCAAGGGAAACATGATGCAAATATTTAGTAATTGAAATCCATCTTGTCTGAATTACAGAAATCTAGGGGAGAATGTTTCAAGGTATGGCTGGAAAAGTAGATAGAATCATACTATCTTCAGCCTTGTTCTCTTATGTTAAATGAAAAGCGAAGTGATCAAAATATTTGAGGTTGTAGGATAAGATTTGCATTTTGAAAAGGTCACTCTGACTTGGCCGCTGTCCGAAGAATTAGTTGGAAAGGGGCATACTTACTCTGTGACAAGTTATAGAATTAAAAAATATTTAACCTGGTATTTGGTTTTAGTAAGAAAGGAATTTAAGTCAAAGAAATAAAATATCCTTTTATAATTAGTACCATAACTAGATTTAAAACAAAATTTTGAGTACTTATTCTAAGTATTTTTTCAATGATACTCTGACATGCATTTGTTAAACGTTCTAGCTAAACTGCTTAATTATTTGTGATCTTGAAATATTTGTGTCACTTTTTACTTCATTTCTTCCAGAGTTCCCTTTAATTTATACCATCTCTAGCCTTCCTTTGACTGCCAAACAAAAATATGTCAAGAATATCATCTTGACATTCTGAACTACAAAAAAATTTGTGTCTCCCTAAGGCTCTTCTTAGCACATTTTCATGATGTAATAATTTATTCATAAGTATATTATTTTTTCTAATAAATTGCATAATTTTCATTGGTAGAGACAATCATTTGATCTGTTTTTCTTCCACTGATTTGATTTGATATCTTGTATGTAATAGATATATAAATAGAGATAAAGCTTTGAAAATTGTTAATATTTTTTATGAACACATTACTATATATTATCATATATTTCTGAAATTTCACTAAATAAAACATTTTTTCATTAAACAATAATAATAAATAAGTAACCATAATTTTATTTATGAAAATTTCACCGAGTACTAAGGTTTATATAGCCAAATTTGGAAATCCTAGAGGAAAGTGGTAGAATCTACAGATTTAATGAGTCCTTTTTTGTGGTCAGAAAGATTTGCCAACATCGTCATATACGTTTTTGAGCATTTTGTAATTTTGACAGAATTATACAATAGCTACAAAGTTTAATTATTCTGAAAACCAAAATAATTTTTAAATGTAAATAAAATAATACTACAAACCTACTTAAAACTTTTCAATAAATTTTCATTGTGCTTAAAATAAAATCCAAATTTCTTACTACATGTTAAACGATCCTTCATGACGAAACCTTGCTTATGTTCCATCTCATACCCTACTACTCTTCCCTCAGTCACTGTGCTTCGGAAGATTTCTTAATTCCTCAAACACTACAAGCTCACCTCTGCCTTGGGACATTTGCACCTGTCCCCACCATCCCACCCCGTGGTCTAAAGTTCTCTTTTTACACAACCTCACAGGTCTGATTTCTTCTGAGTATTTAGATCTCAGTTGAAACATCAGCTGCTCAGGGAAGGATTCTCTGGCCACCCCTACATGTCAGCACATTACACTCTTATATATTCTCCCCAGAACTTCTTGTTGTTTGAAATGATCATAATCATACCTTTGCTTATTATATGTTTTCTCCTATATGTCCCATGAAGCAGAAAATGTGTCAGCCTGGTTCCCTCTGTTGCTTCTAAATAACAGAATCTCACCTTTCACGGGGAAAGTACTCGATGTGTATTTGTTAGATAAGGGAGTGATTGAATGAGGAGCTAAAGAAATCATACCATTCTAAGGCCTCTTCTGTACCACTACCTCAAAACAACTGTAGTCAAACAAGATTTCAGATCTTTCTTTCATTGACAGAATTCATAACACCTATATTACTTTTCAATTTATTATTAGTTGTGTTCAGAAAGAAATAGACATAATTTTATGGCATTGCATGATAAAGAAAAAATCAAAAAGCTTGGAATAATAACTATTTTCCTCTGACGAGAGTTAAATTTATATCAATATACTTTCGAATATCTAACTATTACATAACACATGCCTTTATAGAACTACAAAAGACAGCTTTAAAAATATAAGCTTTAATGTTATCAAATTTTAAAAAGAAGGATTAAGAGAGTAAAACATTGAGAGAATAATTCAAGCTACCTGCTCTACTGGATTAAATTAATATACATTAGTCATGATTGATCACAACTATTTTTAAGAACACACATTTTTTTTCAGAAATTGAATTAATTCTGATGATCTGTTCATCATATGCTGATGATCCAGATCTTCAAATGAACCCTGTAATACTCTAAGTGGACAGTCATCAGACACCTACCATGTAATCATTGTACACTGTTTTTGGTATTACAGGAAAATTGTAGATGTTTATGTACCATTTATTATAGCCTAGTAACTGTTCTACATACTTAACATATATTAACAAGTTTGATCTTCATGATAGCTCTTCAGAATAACTATTATCCTCTATTTAATGGGCAAGGCTAAGTGACTTGCCCAAGATAAAACTTGCCAGAGCCTGATTTTGAAGATAGACATTTTGTCTTTAGATCCACATTCTTGATCATTCTTGATGACTGTAATATACTACTTCTCACACTATGCTTACGTTGAGGATTAAGTTTCAACATATGAATTGGGGGTGGAGCATAAACACTTAGTCTAGACAAAGATAGATTTTGGTTGCTTTCTCTCCAACTAATTTTGCCCAGTATAACCTAGACTTTGTAAAAAAAAAAAAAAAAAAAAAAAAAAAAAAAAAGTTAAATTCTGCAAAAGAGACCCTATAACTGAAGGATAATTGGTGAATTCTGCTGTACTTGTCACTTTAGAAAAACTCATTCATGAATTCCAAATTGTTTTAAGTATAGTACAGTGATCTAAACAAATTTATGAAAGAGTTACTTTTGAAGAAATCAGATGGTCTGGTTTACTTGATTTTATACACATTTACAATCTTCGCCCACTTAAGAAAAAAAGCTGCTTCTATTAAAATTGTATTCAGAATTCCGTAGTGGCATGTGAAATGAAACATTTACCAAAATGCTTAGCTTCATTTGGACTCTTATTTCCTTACTTTTACAATGAAGTGTAGTATGTTTCTACTGCTTTTATTGGCTCAGTAATTTTCTGGGGAATTTTTCATGTTTTATTATTTCTATTATGATGGTTCTTATACTCATGATACCCCTATACCTTACAAAATAGAGACCTTATTAGGGCAGTCAAATTCTCTCTATCTCCATCTCACTCTCTCTCCCCTTCTCCCCTCCCCCACTGCCTTTTCCTCTCCCTCTCTTTCCCTCTCTTTCTCTCACTCTCTCCTTTTTAGGAATTTTAATCTTTTGGGATATACCCAGGGCTAGAAGGCACCTGGAAATGAGTATTCCATGGAATTCCAGAATGAGGTGCACTAATTCTTGATATTATGATCTCTGAAGTTGTCTTATCCACTGGTTTTCTCAAAGACTGGGTGATTTCTCCAATACTGTGATTTATACCATTTCTTTCAAAAAATTGTATTTATGTTTAGGTCCATAAAGTTACTTTCTGCTACTTAACCATCAAGGAATCTAAATAATTCTTGGGAAATAATATCAATCCCAATAATCTTCAGAAATGTTAATCTAAGACATATGAATTGACACTTGTGAAAGTGATCATTAACTGGAAGATGCTACATTAAAAATTCTCATAGGCCTGTTTAGATCATTGTGGTACTTCATTCAAAATTATTTAGAATTTCATATGATCACTGCTATAGTCTGCACATTTGTGTTGCCCTAAAGTTCATATGTTGAGATCCTAATGCCCAATGTATGGTATTGTAGCAGAAAAATCAGCCCAGCGAGAAACCAAGCACCACTCGGAGAGGTGGAGAACTCAGGATTATTATGCCAGAAGCCCCAGAAGAGCTAATGCTCTGAAGATCTGGGCCCTGAGCTCAAGGTAACCTTACTTTTATAGGATTTAACAAGCAAAGGCAATATATCTATTATCTAGACAGAACAAGCAAAGGGGAGAGTGAGTCTTCAGGTGATCTCTCGAGGTCACCCTGTCCTTCAGCCTATGCAGCAAGCATGTCTGCAGAAGCAGAACAAAGAGCTGATTACAAGATTAGCCATTTGAATGGGAAATTCCTCTTCAGTATTAGAAAATGGGGACTTTAGAAGGTGATTAGGTCCTGAGGGTGGAGCCCTCATGCACAACATCAGTGCTCTTATAAAAGAGACTCCAGAGAGCTCTCTTGCCCCTTCCTCTATGTGAAGATACAAGGAGAAGTGAAGGGGGTCCTCACCCTACCGTGCTAGCACCCTAATCTCAGACTTTTAGTCTCCAGAGCTGTGAGAAAAAATTGCTGTTTAAAAGCTACTCAGTATATTTTATCATTTATTTGTTTGTTTGTTTGTTTGTTTGTTTATTCACTCTCAGTCTATTTTATTCTGTTGTAGTAGTCCTAACAGACTAAGACAATGACAACAGAGCATTAAACCAAGTGTGGGGTCCTTCTAAGCACAGGGTTCTGCAGAACTTTATGGGCTGCATACCTGTGGAGCTGGCCCTGGCCTACTTATCATAAGGGAGTTAAAATTTGAATATTCTGCCTTTATTTGTTAGTTATTAACCATGAGAACAATTCAAAGAAATGTAACTCTAGTAATCCAAGGACTTCTAGTGGCTTTTTATCATGGGCAAAATATAATGAGATTAGAAAAAATTAGATGTATATTTTACTAGATGGTTAAGGTAAAGATGTATATTCTAATTATTGAACTAAAGATTAATCTATAGTGTAATCTGTAAAAAGTTGTTAATCTTTGTACCATGGAGATAATTTTTATTTTTATAAAGTTTAACCATTACAGTAGTTTGGTACATTACATTCACAACTATAAAGAGAATGAATAATGCTAATAATGAATGACACTGAAAAAGTTAAAACATTTTGTATGTCTTCTTTCTTATTTCTCAAGAACCTTCAATTTCTCTCCTTTTATTTCATTGGCTAGTGGTGAATAAAATGCAAATGCCTTGAAAATATGAAAAACATCCTACAAATAAAGTAATATTAATAGTGTTGTTCTCACTGTTATTGCAATTATGTTTTTATATTATTCCCTAGCCATTAAATACCCAAGATAGAGCCAGTAAGCTAAGCTTGTGGTATTTGAAGTTTTTGCTAAGGCACTTTTAATTAACTTAAAAAAATTAGAGAAAAAACAACCATTTTGAATTGTTTATAAATTGTAGATAATGAGACTTATCTTTCTGAACAAACATTATGTTTGATCAGGTGACATTATCAACAGCGCCTAGCACATTTTCAGGAATGTAGTAGTGAGTACAGTCAGTACAATTTTGCCTTATGGTACCTCCATAATCTAACTTTAAGGTGGTCCTTTGCCTAAGAGAATAGGTTAATTTATGTATATATATGTATCGATTGCTCATGACAACTTATTTTAATAATCAGAGTACTTATTCAGGAACTCTCGCGTTCCACCCACAGTGCATACTTCCTATTACTACATTTTGATTTTCCATGCTTTTATCATTTCACTCTGTTTCTTTATTCTTCAAATGACAGTTTAAGCCTGCTAATTTTTCTTACAGGTAGTTATAAAAGAGCATTGCAGGTTCAGATTTTTCATATGTTAAGTTAACACCATTAGATACTTCCATGAAAGCAGGTGAACCAGCATTAATCATAGAATCATATAGCTGGAAGGAAACTCCAAAGGTCACATAGTTAATTCTCTTGACTCCATGTAGACTGCTTTGAAATTAACCAAGACAAATAGGTGTCTCTCCAAGAACTTAAAGGTCAAATGGCATCATGAATGTATGAACACCCATACCCAAGTAGAGTGGGAGGTGATAATTTAGGTAATTCAAGTACAGTATCTTCAAGTTGGTTCAATCATCTTATATGCATTTTTCCATTTAGACAGCAGTGATTTGAAGTCTAAAAGACTATAATAGAAGTTTTTGTTGAGCATGGAAAGAGAGACTTCATATGAAATATGTGTGTCAGTTATCTACTGCTATGTAACAAACCACCACAAAGCTTAATGACTTAAAACAATACTAACAATTTTTTGCTCATGACTGCGTGGCTTGGGCAGGGCTCAGTGGGAATGGATTGTCTCCATTTCATGTGATGTTGACTGGGCAAGCAGACTTGGATTGTAGAATACAAGGTAGCCTCACTCATGTCTGGCACACCGGATGGCATTTCTGGAATTAGTAGGAGCATGCAAACCTCTGTGTCTTTGTGGCCTTGGCAAGAGAATCTTAACTTTTTTGCACGGAGCCATTCTATTCAGAGGACAAAAATAGAAGAGCCATACCTTTTAAGGCCCAGGGCTGGAACCAACAGAGTGTCACATCTGTTGTATTTTATTGGTCAAATAGGTCACAAGGTCATTCATAAGATAAGTAGAATAACTCTTAATGTGAGGAAGACAAGATATATAGGGAAGGGTCAAATTTCTGGGATCAAGTCTCAGTAAAATCTACCATAAGCTATGCCCCTTTCATGTGAAAAATATACCTGCCCCTTCCCAACACCTCTCAAAACTCATCTCATTAGAGCATTAGACTTGAATTCCAGTGTCTCGTGGTCTGCATTGGGACTGGATTTGGATGAGGCCTCCTGAGTTCAAGTCCAGTTCCTCTGAAGAACTGAGAATTGAAAACACTGGTTACTTGAACTGAGTGTTGTTCGTGAGACAGAGACAGAACAATAGAGACTCCTTTTCAAAGAGCAGAAGAACAGGCAGCACTTAGCAGCCTCTGCTCCATGGCAGTTCTGAAATCAAGCTGTCACTGGCTTTCAAGAGCTTCCGATTCCATCAGACAGGGAATGTTCTTTGAATAGAATTCACTTCTGGCCTATGCTAATGGATTGCTAATCTGTGGCTAACCTTGGCTTTTGGCTCCATCCCCTGAGCTACTGGCTTTGCTCTCTGATATGTCATTCCTTTATCTCAAGAAATGACTTCTATTTGCAGCTGAGTAGCTTTTTATTCTTAATACTAAACAGTTGGTGGCCAGAAGCCTCTTTTCATTTTGAACTGTCTTAATCCCTTTTGGTCCACATTTGTACAAATCCTCTAATAACTCTGTATTAAGTTAATGTGTCAAATTAGAGTTCATTTTATTAGACAAAGCCATACCCACAATGTCTTCAAGACAGACACTTCTCAATTTTGGGCTGCAAGCCATGATTCTAATGGACATTACCCTTAAGACTTTAATAATTATTATTATTATTATTATTATTATTATTATTATTATTATTATTCTGGAAGAATGCAAGATAAAATCCCTTAAGTCTTTCTGAGATTTTAAAAAGAGGTCTTTCAGTAGCACCCTTGATTTGATCTTTTTACTGGCAATACCCTGTATTCGATCTTTGCAGTTTCTGAGGCAATTTCTATCTTTGAGGTAAGGGATTAGAAAACAAAATTATTTTCTAACCTATAAAGTCTTCAGATATAAATATTTCCTCTAAATTGTTTCAGAACTGAATATTTCCTTCTTTAAGTCATCACTTATTTTATATAAGTATTTAAAGTCAATTGGTACTTTTGACAATTCTATTTAGGTATCTTCTTAATCAGATATATTTTCTATATTTTATGCTGATTTGGCAATTTTGCCAGTTTTCCCGTCAAAGTATAGCACTGGTTTTCTTTTCTTTAGCCTCTCAGTGTAGCCACTTTGTTGCTTATCCAGCCTCTACCAATAGTCTCCTTATTGCCCGTCCAGCTTCTTTCAACCATCTGGTCCTAAGCCAATACCACATATTTTAAGTTTCTGTTCTGCAGCATTTCATTTCCAAGTATCGATGTCTATCTCATTTATGTATTACCAAGTAAATAACCACCATATTCTTAGCTACTTAAAGCAACTATAATTTATCATTTCCCGCAATTCTATAGGAAGGTAAGACTGTGATGGGTGGGTCTTCTGCTCAATTTCACGTTGACTATGCTCACTTCGATATTTAATGGCTACGGCATTTAGCTTGGAGCAAAGTTGATACTGGAACATTTGAGATCACATGTTTATGACTTCAGTTGGGGTACATGGAATATTTGACATCTGTATGGACCTCTCTTCCTATATTCTCCTACTATTCAGTAGTCTGATCTGAGTGTCTTTATAGGTCAACTGAATTCCAAAAAAAGTTAAAATGTAAGCTGCTAGTCCTATACAGATGTAAGTCCAGATTTGGCAGAGTACCTTCTTCACTAATTTCTATCAGTAAAAGATAGCCACAAGGCTAGTTCAGATTCCTATTAGAATCTGAACTATCTACCTATTGATGGGGTGGTGATATGTGCATGCAAAGATTAAAGGGATTCTTAGAAGTTATCTTTAAAGACAATCTGTCACTTGTCATACTGGACATATAGTGGCTGATCAAGAAAAATATCAATTGACTTTTATCTATACTCTCCAAATGATGTAAATGTTAATCATCTTTTGTATGAATGTGTTTATTAAATAGTAAATTAAAAATAAAATAAGTTACTCAATAAACGTTACTCGATTTACTCAAAAAAATAAAATAATAATCTGATTTTCAAATTTAAATTTTCCCTTTTTAAATAAAAAAGAGATATCTTAAGTGGCAAGTAACTTTGGAAGCTCAGGTACATGTTAATTACAAAGATGATCCTGGATTTTACAATTACAAGGTCATGGATACATCTGTCCTTTTTTATATCCTGAAGCCTTTTTCATTAGGCTGAGGAGTAAAGGAGGATGAGAGGGAGAATCTATGAATAAGAACTATCCAAACTTTAGTGCTTAAAATAATATAGAATATGAGGAAGAGAGATAAATTGTTATAAGGGGGCTATTGTCTACCACCTTAGCTTTATATACTTATATGTCTGGAATTTAGAAAACAATTTAAAACTTATAGGAGCTTCCTACTCTCTCTTTTTCAACCTTTAATTATAGTACTTATTCATCCAATAAAGATACGTGTTGTGTAGGTGATATAGAGTTAATCTAAGTAATGATATAGGTGAGATGAAGTAATCATCTATTTTTGGTGTAGATACAGGTAACATCTGCAGGTTAGATGAAATTTAAACTAATACCATATCACCTGACTTTGTACACTCTTTTTTAAAATAGGGAGATTTCTTTTCCCCCTAACAGTTCCCATAGAGTTTTAGACAAGCAATTTCTCGATGAGTACATTCAGGAATATTGACATCTTGTTCTTTTGGTGTCAGGCTTCAGAGAATGCATTTAAAAGGCCCTGGAAGCACCAATGGTTAGGAAACTCAGGCTGACATATTGGTTGTGACAAAAGAAGCACAGTGTCAGCAGTAGTGGCAGGAACAGTTTCTGGCAGGGTGGTCTCTACCACTGGGTGATGAGAGAGGCACTTTCATCTTTATGAGTTTCAGAGGCATTTCAGAAGGTATTTTCAAAGCTCTACATTGGCAATCCTAAGAAAGAGAACATTAAAATGTGTTTTTAGGAATGACAGAGGAGACCCCCCGTGCTCACCAAAAGCTCCATGGGGAGCAGTGAAGAGTTTTGCGATTTTTGTCATTTTTCCCACTTGCTTCGTTTAGTCTACACAATGGTGATCACAGAGTGAAGAGGAAAGACAAGTGAGTAAAAGGGATCCTGGGGTAGAGACAGGGTAGTGATTCGTGCCAACTCGAGTTTTCGATGAATCCAACTCATGTGCTTAGATCAGAAGAAGCTTAGAAAGATTATAATAGTGAATTTCAGGTGATTGAAGAGCAAAGACTGAAAGAATACTCCTGTAGAGTTAGGATGAGCCCCAAAATGAGGCTGTGGGTACATCATGGGATGGAAAGAAAAGTGTCACAAACTGACCTCTGGGTTTACATAAGTGAAATGTTAAACTCCAGAGGAAAGGATCAATATAGAATGTCAAGAGAGTAGTGAATGGACTCTGACAAACTACTAGAAATAAAATGCACTGTGATTAGGTAAAAAGTAAAGAAAAAAGTGCTAAGAAGTAGAGGCATGCGAAGGCTCTGTGTTATTCAAATAAAAAAATAAAGTTCTTTCTGTATATTAGACATTGCTAGACATAAAAAAAGAAAGACCCTAAATTTTGAGGTAATTACTTTTCATATGGTTAAAAACATGCAGGCAAACAAATAATTATGATTCAGTACTCAGAATACTGAAACATCTAAAATTATAAATTCTCCGCATTCCATCTACGGCCAAGCTACCCTGAACAAGCCTGATCCCATCTGATCTCGGAAGCTAAGCAGGGTTGGGCCTGGTTAGTACTTCGATAAGAGACCATCTAGGAAGACCAGATACTGTAAGCGTAAAAAATAAAATAAAAAAATAAGGAATTGTAAACTGACAAGTTCCTTGCAATCTGTGAGGTCAACCAAGGGTTGCCTCACCTAAAAAATAAAAATAAATAAATTAAAATTAAAAAATAAATTACCCTCATTCTTAGTCACAACATCTTCACAATATTTTTTTTTAAACTGGGAGGCTGCATTTACAAATACAAAAATGTCAATTAAAAAATGAATTTATCCAGTACTGCTGAATTTCTATCTCACAGTATGGGCAACATCTCAAACATTTTTTGTTCTTATATGTGAGATAAAGTTGTCGACATCCTGTCTTATCCATGGAGTCTTTTCACTTTGAGCATTTCTTTTTAAAATTTTCCTGTTTATGTTATATATTTCTACCCTTATATATAATCTTTACTAGCCCAGTGTTTTAAATTAATTCATTACACATAAATTTACTTCTGTCCACATTAGACACTTGAATTTAAAACTTTCCATTACAGTTCAAGTTGCTAATTCAAAAACATATTCAATTAAAGGCACGAAGGAAAGAACAAAGTAAGTTATAGAATAGTAACAGTATTAGCATCCATATCACTATGGAATATACTAACAAATTCACGTGCATTCTTGTATTTAATTTTTCCAACAATGTATGAGTTCAGGATTATTTTTTCCTTTTTCTTTTTGTATAAGAAAATAAAAGTTAGATAAATAAAACAACCAATACTGAAGATTGAATAAGTGGCACATTAAATTTAAGAATTTATACACTGTGTCATAAAGAGTCACCTAATTTACCAAGCTTAAAATTTTGTCACATAAAATCAACAGTAAAGAAAGAATTTTTGATGCATTGGAGGACAATATTTGGCATTCATGAAAAAAAAAATAGACTATGTAAGGCTCAGATTTCCAACATTAGCACAACTTAGGTCACTGAAGAGAAGTTTGACTTTCCAAACCAACATTTTCAGTTGAAGGTAATGACAGCTATCCATTTAAAATAAAGGTATATGACATTTCTGCTTCCAGGAATATAGAGGAGACTTACTTTTTCCTATTCCTCTCAGAAAATTACCCTTAGTTTTAAACCGAAAATCCTGGACATTATATTAAAAAAAAAAGAAAAAAAGAAAAAAAAGACCAAGAAGAAGAAAACTTGAGAGAAGGAAGACCCACTAGGAACCTCAGAACCCAAAGAACAATGTGATGGGAGTAAGCTCCCTGGGTTTTCTTTTTGCCTCATATATCAGACTTAGAGTTGAAAAGCTGGCACCTAGAAACGCCAGTGGACACAGACAAACAGCACCCAAACAGGCACCTTTTCTCTCTCTCCAGAGTGTTAGGAAAGAACTTTTGTACCATAAATGCTCTACTCCAGCCAAACACTACAGAAAAATCTGTGACCCCACTCCACAACGTCAGGAAGGGCTGAACGGGTAGCCTGGACTTGTACCTCTGCCAGGCTGTAAACTAGGCTCCCCATCCCGCCACCCCCACCACCAGGTGGGAGTCAGGGGAGGCCAGGTAGAAAACCTATACTTTCACCCCTTCTGAGCAGTAACAAACACCCACACTGCACAGTGTAAGTAGAATCCACAGGGGAAACCTGGACTTGCACCCTAGGAAACAGAAACAGATTGCTCCCCACTTCCCTCAGGTGTTAGGAGGGGCCTAGGAGAGTCACCACTTTTGTCGCTACTTAGCAGTGACGAGGCCACCACAACCACTGTGTCCATTCCAACCACATGTGGAGATAAATCTCCCGCCTCTGCTCATCAGAAAAGAAGAGCCATTCCCACCCGAGTGTCAGAGGAGGCTGAATGGGGAATCTGGATTTCCATTTCCACATGGCATATGTCCCCCTTTCCCTGCTGGAGTGCTACCAGAAAAAGCCAGTGACTAAGATGACTTTAACATTCTCTCAGCTTGACAAAATTTGTGACAGATTTTTTCTGCCTCTAGGTCCCTGACCTCCCTTTCCTAAGTGCATTTACTTGAGTAAACTTTTAATTGCAAATTCTTTCTTTGCTCTTTAAGATGTAAATCCTTTTAAAAGCCTCTTACTGGTTTTATAACCCAGGATAACCATCCTCAAGAGCATGGGAGTCATGAACTCCTCAAGGAAGAAAAGGTTCCTGTCCCAGTCTCTGTGGAAGGTCCAAGTCTAGGTGGATGGATGGGTATACCTTAAAAGTTGTAAAACAAGCTCCTATTAGGAAGATTCCAGAAGGTTTGCTTTGCCTGCAGATAGAGCTATTAGCAAACACACATGGCCTCACATGAGCCCTCATACCCAACTCCTAAAGATGCCCAGTCCTTCCTTTCCATTCAGTTGAGTTTAGACTGCAGTCTTGTCTCTCTTCTGTTGCAATTGTTATAAAATATTCCTGGCCTCTTTAACATTGATGCCGTCTTGGCTTTGTCACCAGCTGAAAACACGCTGTCTCAGGATGGCTTTGGCAATTCGGGGTCTTTTGTGCTTCCGTACAAATGTGATGACTTTTTGTTCTATTTCTTTAAAAAATACCAATGGGATTTTGATAGAGATTGTGTTAAATCTGTGTAATGTTTTAGGTAGTTAGGTCATTTTAACTATGTTGATTCTTCCAATCCAAGAACACAGAATATCTTTCTGTTTCTTTGTATCTTCTTCGATTTCTTTTAATAGGGTCTTATGGCTTTCATCATACAGGTCCTTCACTTGGAAACAACCAAAATGTTCTTTAATGGGTGAATGGATAAATGAAGGGGTACATCCAGACAATGGAACATTATTTTGCACTCAAAAAACAATGAGCTGTCAAGTCATGAAAAGACATGAAGGCATCTTCAATGCATATTGCTAGTGAGAAAAAGCAATCTGAGAAGGCTATATACTATATGATTTCCACTATATGACATTCTAGAAAAGGCAAGACTTATGGAGGCAGTAATAAATCAGTGACCACCAGGGATTAGGGATATGAGAGGGATGAATAATCAGAACTCAGAGGATTTTTAAGGGAGTGAAAATACTCTGTAGGTACTATGATGGTGGATACAAGTCATTATACATGGATTTGGGGTAATAATGATGTATCAAAGTAGATTTATTAATTGTTAACAAATGTACCACTGTGGTGAGGGTTGTTGATAATGGGGAGACTATGCATGTGTGGGAGCAGGGGGCATATGGAAACTGTATTTTCTACTCAATTTTGTTGTAAATCTAAAACTACTCTTAAAAATTAGTCTTTAAAAATAAAAATATGATACTACCAAAAAGTCTAGGTTTTGAACAGAAATCTCATATGATACTACCAAAAAGTCTAGGTTTTGAACAGAAATCACACATTATGCCAAGAACCAGGAAGACTTGAAGTGAATGAAAAATGATAATAAATGCCAACAGCAAGGTGATAGAAATATTAGAGTTATCTGATAAATCTCTTAAAATAACCATAATTTTAAAAATACTTCTTCAATGTACAATTAAGGACATGCTTGGAGTAAATGAGAAAAAAAAAATAGAAAGTTTTAGCAAAGTAATGGAAATTATGAACAAAGAGAAATGGAATACATAAAGATTAATTTAAAAATTTTAAAACTGAAAAATACAACAACTGAAATTAAACTGCAGCTGATGATCTCATCAGCACAACGGAGGTGTAGTATTTCTCTGTATTTTAGAAACTTAGTACTGTTGGTCCTTATTTTACCAAATACTTGAAAGAGGATTATATACTATAACCGGCCTATGATACTAATTAGAGAATTTGTTAAAATAAAAATGAACCATTCTGGAAGAAGGCTCTACCTATATATATTTGTTTTACTTAACTGGGTTGATAAAGATTTCTAATTTGGCAAAACTACCATTTTAGGTTTGTATAATAATCATAATGCATTGGAAGGTACTGCATTAAACATTTTTATACTTATCACTTTAATGTTTTACAAAGTATGGGACATATAAAATTGCTATTACAAGAAATAATTAGGTGGTCTGCGGTTTTAACATTAAATAACATTGAATCATAGAGAGAAAAATATATTCTTTTTCATTTCTCTTTCTGGCCTTCTTATCACATCAAAGAGAATATCTCTGCTTAACATCACAATTTCTTTATAATTTTTTCCTCTTTTAACAAAAATAAAGCCTCAGGCTCAGAATCTTCAGCTAGCATGATATTTAGGTATTTGGTAGGATTTTGAAGCATTGCTTTATTTTCAAAGTGTTTATCTTTTGGTTTTCTGCTATTTATGAAAAACATCTTTGTTTTCCATTATAATAGTGATTTGAAATTTCCTTTTAAAAATACGTTTAATTTTTTAAAATATTCAATTTAAAGACAATAATAAGCAAAAAGACTGTATATAAAATGAAAACTAGCAAAACACAGAATGGCATTATGCTAATACAGAATTTTAATTATTCTGCATTAACTTGTTGGGTTTCTCATTAACTATGAGATTAATGTCTCAATTTTATAAGTGCAAGAAATGAAGCACAGTGATTTATTCCAGATTCTACAGATAGTTATAAGTAGATCCTACACCTTATAGATTCAGCTTCTCAACTAGTTCCTCTTCTTTTAAAACAATGCCACCACAAATTAAGAAGTCACGTTTCCTCTACATAAAAATTCTAGTCCAGGTTTTATGGCTCTTTGTCTCCAACACTGATAAAATGACTGTGGAAATCTTAAATTGTTCCCTGTGGCTTAAAAAAAAAAAAATGTAGTTTTTAGTAGTAATCACTGAACTTGGATAATAAAAAAAAGAAAATAAGTTTATTTTTAATCTCTTTAAAAGACCTCAAATAAGCTTACTTTGCCCATTGTTACAAAGCAGATCATTTAATAAAAAGCCCAGCAGGCAAATAACTTAAGGGATTCTTATGTTCTTTCTTCTGATAAGTCATCCATTTCTAGATATTGTAGCTCAGTTTTTTTTTTAAAGATGCTATTAAATTAAAGGAGAAGCCCTAAGTAAATCTAAGACTTTGCATTTAATAAATGACTCAGTGAAATTTACAAGATTGAAAAGCATGGGCTAGATGGATTAGGGAGAGAGCAAAGGAATATATTTGCATAAGTTTTGCTCTAGAATTGAATTACATGTTACATCTTCTGGAGGTTCAAGGCAAAAATCATGGATAAAGCTATGATCAGGGAATTGAAATGGATAGCTTTTATTATTCAAAGAAGTAGACTTTGATATTAATCTAAAGAAACCAAAGAGAATGCATTTCACTTATTTGATGAGCACACTTAAATGGAATTTAATGTGCAGGATGGGTAAAGCTATAAAAAATGTGTTTCCTTCATTTAATCCTATTGATGCATAAATCATTTTTGGTTGAGATACTCATAAAAGACATAAAAGCCTTTGAGATTTTTCTTATAAAATTGTAGAATTATTTATGAAAGGACACTTTTAATGCATTGACTTTTACTCAAATTTCAAATTTCATCATCTAAACTAGTCACTTGAACTTCTTTTTAGGAAATCATAAAGATAAAAAAATGGTATCTGTAATTGTTTTTTCATTAGAATTTGTTTAGATGCATTGCTTTGAAATAACCAAAAGCTCTGCCCACATGAGGATAATAACTAATATATTAAACTAATTAAGGGCAAAGAAAATAAATTAGTGATTAGATTTCAGTGACTAGAGTAAAAATTTCTTGACTTTTTAATTTTTTCACTTCTGGTAGTATACTTATCAATTTCTGAATATATAAACCAGAACAGGTATGAGATATAGCTTGGGGTAGGTTTAGTAAAGCAATATTGGTAAAACTCATCTACAGGGTAAGGTAAATTCATTGGACACGATAGTGGGTATACTTTATTTAGCAGTTTGTAGTTAACAACTGCAGTGTTACATAATGTGGTCAAATCTCATCCATATAATAGCTGTGAGATTCTAAAGCATTAAAATCAAATAAGTGTGGTGTATTGGTAACTTATAAATCTTGAGATAATTCCGGGTGGAACAAGTGTGAGCTCAATATGTTTAGTGGACTAACAAAGATATGTGAGCAGTTGAAATCTATTGTACTTTCACAAAAAAACATTGTGATGCAGATATAGTCAGTCTAATTTTCAGAAGCATTTGCAATTTAAACGATTAAATGGAAGAGACAGCTAAGAAACCACTCTCAAAATAATTTGTTTCTACTACCTTAATTATTGTATTTCTGAGGAATATGATCCATTCTGTTATGTATCCTATGCACAAACTTAAATGTTTTATGATATGGAACAATATTTCAGAATAAAGGTAGGGTAGAATTAGAATGAGGATTTTAGGAACATATGAAAAATATTCTTATTAATGATCAAATTTGGGGCAATTTAGCCAATTTTGCCCCAAGACATATAGGTCAGAAAATTACACGTCACATGAAAATGATTACTATTCAGTCAGTTTAAATCATGAGGCCCAAAAAACCAAAATGAACTATCTCACCTACAGCGTTAGTTCAAAATTCCTTTTGTTATTACCATTTCAACAAATGATAAACAATTTTAAGTTTTTGCATCAATCTTAATAAGACATATATTTCTTGGGACACCAAAAGTGTTATTTCTAATGAAATAGTACGGGGAATCTCTGAATTGATTTATAATTGATTAGAGATGCCAGGGTTATGATTCAACAAGATAGACAATGAAAGAGGAATTGCTTAAAATCTAGCCAAGGCACAGAAATATCCCACATGAGGTTACAATTTTAATTTTAAGAAATTTCTAGAGAATCTTACCTTCAGTTAGGAAAAATGACCAGATTATCATAAATATATATAATATTGTTCACTCCTTTTGGAAAATCCTCCTGAAGTATTGGGATCTATAAAGGGTCAATTGAAACAGAGTTGTTTTTATTACAGAAAAAAAAAGGAAATGTTCAAAAACAGGTATGTTATGTACTGTAAAACTTTTCACCAGTAAACAATTTCTTATATTTCTACATTAAAAGATATAAAATTAAAAACTGATGAGGTTAAGTTACAGTGTGGAATAACTTTGCAGTAGTAACATCATTGTTGGGCATATTTATTTTTTTTACTTTGTAATAATAACACCTACATGCCAGTATTGTGGCTCTTTTTTTTTTTTTTTTTTTTTAACTCCTACAGCACCTGGTATTCCTGGGTGGTCTTGGCTCCATTTTATATTGATCAGTCCTGGTAAAGAAAAAAGATTACTAAAGAAGAAAACCAATTTTTACACTTCATTTAAGAGAGAATGGCACAAAATTAATAGGTGTACAGAGTAAAAGTCATTTTGCGAATACCGCAGAAGGGCTACGTGAGAAAGAAGTGAAACACTTGATATTTTAAACATTCTTTGAGATATCTAAAGAGAGTATCAAACATTACTTTTTGTTGTTTGTTTGGTACTTTAAATTGATTATGTTTTAAATACCTATTTTGGGTAAAGGTATTCTGATGTTTGTTGTACATGTAATACAAAAACATTTGTTGACAATATAATATTAACAACATAAATCTGTAGCTATGTCCACATTCTCCATGTGCTATTTCCCAAGAAAAAGAGCAGAATCCAAGAATTTTCAACTAAGATTAAAACAAGAATTTAAATCTACCTTTTACTGATAAGCAATTGACTTAACTATAAGTATTTGAAAATAAAAAACAGAAGAGAGGCAAATATTAATAGCTTTTAATAACCAAGAAATTATAGATCTAACTCAAATTACACTTGAATACTCAGAGGTAAAGAGCATTGAGAAGAAGGACCCAGAGTTCGTAGTTTCGATTTTATTTTTAATCTTCTATTATGCTTGGCAATATGTCCTTGTATCTGGCAAGAATCTTGTCATCTGCACTGCTTTGCTATTGTGTTTGAAGAGGTCTAAGTAAGCCCTTTAAGAATATGTAGCACCATTTACTGTCTGCCAAATTTATTTTGTACAAGGTCACAATGAAGAAAAACAAAAAACATTGGCATAATATAAAAGTAGTACATTTTCTATTACATTTTATATAGAATAGGATATAAACTAGGATTGTTTAGTATATGTGTAACTTAAACATAATACTATCTTTCTCTTAATTTTGTCTAGCTCTTACTAGAGCATTGTCAAAAGTGACCTATCACTTTTTTTAAATTCATGGTTACTTCTCTCTCTTTAAAAACATTGTGATTACATATGTATGAATCTTAAATAAGGTGTTATTTGTTTTTACTTGTTTTAGGTCTTTATATAATTGACATCATACCATAGGCTGTATTCTGTGACCTCTTCCTCCAATAGTATCTTTATAAGATTTTGTTATTAATTTTGACTATAGTTAATTTTCAACTAGTATATAATATTCTATCAAATGATCTGCCAAAATTTATTTTTAAATTTTACTCAAGGTTTTTGAGTTTGCTATTAAAATTATTTGCTTTGATGAACTCTGATTCTAAGAACAGTGCAGTATATGTTCCTTGGTGCTTACATGCAAGAATTTCTCTAAAATACTTGCACAAGAAGACATAATGGTAGATTATAGAATATATTACCACTCAATATGACAAGATAATGTCAAATAATTTTCCAAAGACTTTTTCCAAGTTACCTATTATCCACTTTGTATTAGAGCCCTCATTGATTTACAACATTCTCTGAAAGTAAAATTTCCTATTTCGTTCCCCTTCAAATCAATATAAAATGGTGCTTGCCATGGTTTTAATTTGTGTTTCCTTTTAAACAAATGAGGCTAAAAAACTGTAAACTACTTAATCTATTATTTATGCTTTTTTATAGAATGTTCATCTATGTCTTTTCCCATCTTTCTATTAGGTGCTTTGTCTTTTACTTTGAGATTTATATATATTTCTTATGTGTTTGGTACACTACATTTTTTGTTGGTTACATGGTGTTACAAAAACTTCCCTATATTTTAACCTATCTTTTCACTTCCTTTATGGTACACTGTAATGAAAATCTTAATTTTCATATAATCAGATTTACCAATCATTTTGTTTGTGATTAGCTTTGTCTTGTTAAAAATTAATTTGTTATAAAATATTATAAAAGTATACTTTTAGAATTTCTTCTGAATTATAAAATTATTAATTTTACATTCAAGTCTTTAATTTATTTTCATTTTTTTGAAAGTTGTCAGGTAAGAACCCAAAATCCTACTTTATCCATAGAAATAAATGATTTTTTTCATCTTCATTTATTGAACATTTCCTCCTTGATCCAATAATCTACAGTGTCACCTGTTTTAAATACTAGGTTTCCATATATGACTTGCATCTCTTTCTGGGCCTTCTCATCTGCTTCCTTCATTAATTTATGTGTATCTTCATAAGTACTATGCTTGTTAATATTCTTGTTTTCTACAAAAGATGAAGTACCTCTACTTTTTTCTTTTTGTTGATTGTCTTGGCTGTTTTCCTTTTATAAAATAAATTTTTAATCAGAGTATAGTACGTACAAAAATGCAGCAACCATAATTGTACATGAATATCAAATATAAGTATACTCATAAATATTACAAAGGATATAATCAACTAACTGCCACCAATAAAGAGAAATAAACCATTGTCGATACTGGAAAAGCCCTCTTATCTTCCTCCAAATTCTTATTCCCACAATCCTCAATAAAAGCAACCATTATCTTGGCTTCTAACATCAAAATTTAATTTTACCTGATTTTGGAATCCAAGGATATTGGATAACATATTATTTATTATTGTATATGGATTTATTTCTCAAAATTAAATTTGTGAGATTTATTCATGTTATGTGTAGGAACAGGTTGTTCCTAGTTATGACTATGTAATATTTTATTTAAGAAATAGACTACTGATGGTTTACGGCCATGCCACCCTGAACAAGCCCGATCCCATCTGATCTTGGAAGATAAGTAGGGTCGAGCCAGGTTAGTACTTGGATGAGAGACCGCCTCGGAAGACCAGGTGCTGTAAGCATAAAAAAAAATTTAAAAATTAGGAATTGTAAGCTGACAAAATCCTTGCAATCTGTGAGGTCAACCAAGGGCTGCCTCACCTAAAAAAATTAAATAAATAAATAGACTGCTGGCATATTTATTCATTCCATTGTTCATAGTGGAATGTCTTGAGTTTGGCTGTCTTGAGTTTGGTTCTATTGCACATAGCACTTTCATGAGCATTTTTAACATGCCTTTTTAATGCACATATGCATTCCTTTATCTTGGGTGTATTCTTATTTCTATAGTAATATACTGGACTCACTAATTCTTTTTTTTTTAAGTGTAGCATTGCTGACAACAAATTGTCAGTCTAGGGATATCATTATTTTCATTTTTTGAAGGATAGTTCCATCGTATGCAGAATTTTAATTTGTGAGTTGTTTTCTTTCAGACTTTCAAAGATTTTATTTCTTTGCATTCTGATTTGCATTATTTCCATTGCTCTAAGTCTTACTGTTGATCCTTTCAAGTAATATCTTTTTCTCTGGCTACTTTTAAGAATTTCTTTTTGGCTTTAATTTTCAGCAGATTTGCTATCCTGAGCCTAAATGTGTGGTTTTCTTTGTATATATTCTGCTTGGCATTCTTAGAGGTTTTAAATCTCTGGCATGATATTTTATCAGTGTTGAAATATCTTGTCATTTCATCTTCAAATATTTTTTAACCTCATTCTCTTTCTTCATTTCTTTTGGATTCTAGCTGCATTGATGTCGCCAGTGTTCTCATGTTCCATATGTCTCTTGCTTTTTAAAATATTTTATTTATTTTTTATTTTTTTCATGCTTTAGGTTATTTACTATTGTCTTATTTTCCAGGATATGGATCTTATACTCTGCTATATCTTACCTGGTATTAAATCCTTTTGAATTCTTAATTTCAGTGATTCTATTTTTCACATATGAAGTTCTCATTTGCTTCTTGTCTTTACATTATAATCCTCTGTTTAGATTCTCTAAGATTTTAATAGTTTTGCAACTTATTTCCATTGCATTTTTCCTGTATTTTGGTCAATTGCTCCTACATCTTGGTATGCTTGATAATCATTGATTAAATGCGGGACATTGCCTGTGAAGACTGTAGGGAAATTTTAAAGTCCTGTTTCTCCTAGATGGATTTACTTTGGTTTTTGGCAGACAGATGATGGCTTCGATCTGGGTTTGATCTGATTAAAGCTGATTTTCAGGCTTTATGAGTGTTAGCATTTATGCACATGTTGTTTGCTTTCAAGAGTCCCAAAAGAAAGCTTGAAATGTTTACTATGTCTTCTAAATTATAAGGTTTTTTTTTCATGCAGCATTAAGAGAAGGTCAAAATTCCTCTCAGTTTCTCAGACTTGTAGCCACCAGTTCCTGCTCAGCTTAACCTTTCAGCTGCTGTTAAAAGATTAGCAAATATGAGGAGAAAAGCTATGCGAAACACAGAGATCAGTTCAATATGTATCCCTTCTCTCCATAATGCTTGCCTCTTACGGTCCTTGCTGTCTAGTTCTCTGATGCTACTAAGTACTCATTTATTTTAATTTTATCTAGTTTTTCTAATTATTCTCAGTGGGAGAGTCATCCTTCAACTATTCTAAGAAATGGAAGGATTTGATTCTTCAATATAAATTTGAGAATTAACTTGTAAAATCATAACAAAATCTTGAGGAAGATTATTTGGATTTGCATCAAAACTCTACATCATTTGCAAATAATGACAGTGTTATAACATTTAATTTTTATATTCATCAGCATGATCTGACTCCCCAATCATTTATATCTTTCTTATTATATTCTATTAACATTTTCAAGTTTCACCGTAGAAGACTTAGAGGTGTTTTTTATGATTTATTCCAAGGTACTATATGTTCTCTGGCACTGTTTAAACTGTGTCTTCTTTTAAATTGTATTTTCTAATGTAATTGATATTCTGATTGATCATATACCCAATGATCTTATGGAACTCTTTTATCTTTCCAATATGTATGTGTATGAAAATATTATTTGTGAATAATTAGATTAATTCTTTCTTAATAGATTGCCGCTGCAATTTTTACTTGCATTTAATTCTAGTGTCATACACATATAAATTATGTACAATAATGTGTTTGTCATATTACCTTTGTACATATCACCATTTATGAAAATAATCTTTTTCAGTCTCTTACTGAATCCGTTAGTGTCTTCATCATTACATCAGTCACTTTTTGACTGATAAAAATAATACAGTGTATATTAAATGGTCCTCCATTGGAGATGTTTGATATACAGCAGTTTTTAAATTCATGCATGATGCTTTCACTTAAAAATTCATTCAAAGTACACAAGTAATCATTCACATGTCTTAAAACAATTTTCTTCAATAGTCTAGTTATGTATTCACTGTTTTCTACTATTAGCAACTTCCATTACGGTGGTCCATTTATTAAAGTTGGTTAGTCAAAATTGATACATTATTAACTAAACCCACAGTTTACATTAGGGTTTCTTTTTCATGTTTTACATTCTGTGGGTTTTAACAAATGTCTGATGATACACATCCACCATTACAGTATCATACAGAACAGTTTCACTGCCCTAAAAAGTCCCTGTGCTTCACCTATTGACTCCTTCCTCCCTCTTCCTGAATGTTTGCCAACCACTGATTTTTTTTTACTGTGTCCACACTTTTGCCTTTTTCAGAATGTCATATAGTTGGAATCTTACAGTATATAGCCCTTCCAGATTGATTTCTTTGACTTAACAATGCATCTAAGGTTTCACCACATCTTTCATGACTTTCATTCCACCAAGTCATTTTTTGCTGTTGTTGAATATTAATTATTCTGTCGTACGATGTACCGATTTATTTATCCATTCACCTACTGGTGCATATCTTGGTCGCTACCATGTTTTGGCAACTATCAATAAAGCTGCTAAAAACACTAGAGTTTAGGTTTTTTGTGTAGATACAAGTTTTCAAGTAAGTACCAAGTAGCATGATTGCTGGATCATACGGTAAGAGTGTTTAGTATTTTAAGAAATTGCCAAACTGTCTTCCAAATTGGTTGTATCATTTTGCATTCCTACAAGTAATGAATGGGAGTTCCTGTTACTCCACATGCTCACCAGCATTTGGTGTTTCCAATGTTTTAGATTCTAGCCCAAATGATAGGTGATGAACTTTTTTTATATGTTTATATGTTTATTTGCCATCATATATCTTTTTTGGTATCTGTTCAGCTCATTGGTCCATTTTTAATTTTTTAACTGGATGTTTTGTTTTCTTATTATTGGATTTTAAGTGTTCTTTGTATATTTTTGGTACCAATTCTTTATCAGATATATTTTGGTGACTAATATTTTCTCCCAGTCTATGGCTTGTTTTTAATTATATTGAAGTGCTATGATTTTTTTCAATCTCATAAATGAACTTTATCATTGTTATTTTATACTAATCATTATTCATATCAGTCTTTATGTTTTTATTCACCATTCATTCTGTCCTTCAGACTGTCCTTTGGGGATTTTCTTTTCTTTTCTTTTTTTTTTTTCTTGAAGTGAATTCATTAGACTCTATTGTCATAAAGCCTGTTTCTGGTAAACTATCTCAGTTTTGCTTATCTAAAAAATGATTTTTTTAATTAAAATTCTCTTTTTTTATATAAATTGGAAACAGTTACAAACATAAAGAAGCTACTCTGAAATTTGGGCTTCCCAAGATTCTCTAGGGTAACGGCATCTCCATTTTCTGTTCTCAATCTTATATGAAATCTACTCATTGGTAAAATCTAATCCAGACCCATCTGGGTAAGCTGTTTCTTTAAAATATACTTCTTCGTTTCTTCTGACATGCCAAGGATACCTTAGAAGCAAATGATTAAGCAACATGTAACTTCGTATGCATTGTAAAAATAAGCCTCACTGCAAAGGTGACAATTGAGCAAAGTCTTAAATGATTTAAAGAAGTAAACCATTTATCTCTCTGGAGAAAAAGGTTTCTAGGCACAATGTAAGGACGTCAAGATGGGAGTATTCCTAGTATGTTCTAAGAAGAGCTAAGTAGTCTTTCTGGCTGGAACAGATTAAGCAAAAGGAAGAGTAGTATCAGACATGTTCAAGAGATAATGGGAACCTGATCAGGTAGAGATTTCTATGCTTAATTTTATCTTTAATCTTAGTAAGATGGGAAGTCATTGGAAAGTTTTGAGCAGAGGAGAGAGACATCATTAAAATAATACAGTAATTTTTCCTTCATTTGTAAACAAATAAAAATTTATCATCACATCTGATGAAAGAATACATTGTCAGAAAACAGTTCTAAATCTCAAAGCATGTATTAATTTTTTCGATAAAAATTATATTTATCTTATTGAAGTATATGCGTGAATTCTTATTCTTTTTCACAATGTGAAAGCTCATGTGTGGTATCAACCTTGTCTTACTGACTTGCTATAATAGCAGATAATAATGATAATAAAGATACTGCTGCTGACGATGATACACCAAGTATCACTAATACCAAATACTGGCAACTGATTTCTCATTATTATTATATTTATATCTATATCTGTGTCTATATCTACATCTATATCTACATTTATCACTTTCTGTCCCTATATCAAGTTAACTCATAATAAGAAATCAGTAACAAGTATGCCATAGTAAATAATAATCATTTATATATATATATGATAATTTCTATATGTGGCTCACAAATAAATGCTCATTTTATTTTAAGAATATAAGTATTATGCATATATTATTCCCCACTCTCATATATGAAGTAATAAAATAATATACCCTACAGCTAGTGAACTTAGAATAAGACGGCCTGCATCTGGCCTCCTTAGTTTCACATGATTGCAATAAATTTTCCTCATTAACCTACTTCAGCATGCTCCACATATTATTTTTCCTCTTGAGATTATGACTCCACATTACATTGGCCAGATAAAAGATTCTTTTCAGAAGCACTGAAAATCTCATCAGCCTATTTATATACTTATCACAGAGAATATGATACTTTGCCTAAAGGTTGAAAAATAATAATGCGTAACAGTTAATGAAGACACAGTCTAAAAGCTTTGTATTTCTATATAATAAGTTTCATTTTAATAGCATTCCATTTATTTAATAAGTACTTTTCTATAACTTTGATCTAAGTATTGATTCTCTGAAAGTTCAAAATTGATATATTTTAAGGAAAATAACACTTTAGTAACTCCTTTAGTCACATCGAACCAATATTAAATCTGGTTGATAGAAATAGGAAAACTTTCATAGAAAAATTTTTGTAACCAGATAAAATTTTCTAATTTCTGTGGTAATGAAAGAAAAAACTGCTTCTATATAATTTTCAGAAATATAGCAGCTTAGAATTTTACATACTTACGTATAAAACTGAAAAATAAAAGAGTAGCCAGAGAAGATATATATGTTTTTACATTTAAATTAAGTAATAATATCTGCCGCATTATTTTCCATCTACTTAATTACTCTATTAACATAAAACAACTTGTTCAGGATGGGTCAGAATTTCTATTTCATTGGTAGAGGTAGACTATGGTAAGACTATTCTTAGGTTTTGGTGACTGATGATGACTAGCATATAACCACTTGCTTATGATATTAAATTAATTGGGAAACATAGATTAAATAGGATCTGGATACTATTAGTAAGTTTTAAGGTAAATGTGTTCACAATTTTTAAATCCTGTGTTAACCAAACTTTTTGACTGCAGGAAAGAGAAATCCAAATTAAATAAGACAATAATTATATTTGTCTATAAAGAACTATGAAAACAGGGGACTTTAAGGAGAGAAATTATGATTCTATCTTAACACAATTTTCTCTGATACAGAAAGATATAGAATGAAGATTATTCATCTTTAATTACATGTCACGGGTTAGACTCACCAAGATTGCTAGAATGGAATAGATAAATAAGTACTATTTGAACAGGCATATGACCTATAACCTTGGAGTTAGCTACTACATGAATATCCATACAATACAGATCTAAAGAATGATGCCATTAGGTCCCAGGTGAGTTTGAATTAAATTTTTAATTATTAACATAACTATCACTGTGAAAGCAAACATTTGAATAAGAAAAAACAACTGACCAATATCGGAATTTGCACAAGTGCCCAATATATTAGTAAAATAAAGGAAGATAGTGTGACTTAAATGCCACGATAAGAAATTTGCGTTAAAGTATTGTGTATTATAAGATAGGATTACTATGGCCCAACTGCATTATCAAGATAATTTATAGAACATTTAAAACCAAAAGATTTTTAATACATTAAAATAACTAAAAGTGATCATTCATTTCATTAGCATGTACCATCCCTGATATGGTTTACATATTCTTTCTGAAAGGAGAGTAGTAGAGGAATTGAGGTGATTCCTGTTCTCTGTCAGCCAGCAGTGATAGAACTGGGTGCCCACTAGAACTCAAGAGCAGCCAAGGCTTCCTCTGCAGGTGGTTAACTACCAACAGAGAAAAAAAGATGAGAAAAATAAAATAACAACTGAATTAACAATAAATAAAATCTGCCTCTAATATTAATTAAAGTGCTACTCGAAACATTAGTTGACTGGATAGGTTGTAATTCTTATGGTTATTGATGGTTAGGTAGATCTGTTTATATGACACTAAGACAGTCTGCATTGACTCACTCTGACTCTTATAGGTAAATATTAATATTGGTCAGAATGGCATGTTTAAACTTATTTAGCATGGAACAAGGCTTTATAGAATGTAGAGTATATATAAACATATGCTGAATGAAGAAATTTAAAATTACCAAAGTTTGACTTTACTAATACATTTGAGCAAATTTACAGCATTTAATAATAAAGTGAATAAATAAGACTCATGTGGCTTTCATATATTATGTTTCTTGAAATGTTCACAATTTTTGTAATTCTCCGAATTGGATTTATTAATTCTTTGTTTCTACTTAAGGAAATGGGGACTTAGAGAATAAAGGAGATTTTACTTAATGATTTTTAATATCTTCTCTTGGAAAATGAAGTGGTTAGAAACATGTATAAAAGCAAACTAGAAGACTAGCTAGTATTGGAATATATCTTTTTATAGTCAAGCCATAAGGTGATTTTAAGGACATTGGTATTTTTGAAATACAGGTGTAATATGCTAAGTTCCTGAGCATACTAAATTAACCCAAAATCTATTTATGTACTGCCTCTGATACGATCTGTCTCTAAAACTCAGAGTAGAAAAACTATCAACCAATGATACATTCGGAACATTTCTTAGAAATCCTGAACATTTCCTCATGGCTTTCAAGTCAGTCACTGACCTGGCCTAACCTTCCTAGTTATTGAACTCAAGAGATTATGACTCAAGACAGCCTTTCTCCATGCAGACATCAAAAAAGAAGCCACTGAAGAAAATTGGAATTACGTGACTTGATCTTTGTGAGATTTAGGTCTAATCTTTTCCTTTGCCAAAGTCAATGGACAGTTGTCTAAATTTCAACTTATTTTTAGAGTGATATATAGCAGAGATGTGAAAACTCATGAAAATATTTTAAAAGACACGGACAACTGAAACTTTAGATCCAAAAAGAAGATGTTATCTTTTATCACTGCCTTAATTCAACTTTATAAAGGCAAAGATGACATCGGTAGACTAATAAAATCAAACAAAAAACATATAATCATCATTTACATCTAAATACATAATAATTTACTTTAAAATGACTTTGAGTTTATAATAATACACATACAGAAGACCCTGAATAGAACAGAACCAGAATTAATATAAGTGACTTCTGTAAGGAGAATTGCCTTTGAGACGATGGTGGTTTTTTGTAGTGTGATAAAAATCTATTAGTTAATAATTTTAAGTCTATACCAGGCTCAGTGAAATATTATTTCATATAAACCTCAGACCAATCAGATATAGCTGGTATCTTGCCATGTGGTAGGTAATATTTTCACATCCCACTTATAAATTAATAGAATAAGACAGGAAGATTTTTTTTTTAAATTGCTTAAGTTCTCAGAGTATATAAACAGAGGGTAAGACTGAAGTCAGATCTCAGGTTTGATTATATAGATAATATAGTCACCTCATCGATGTGTATGATGCATGGTCATTCAGCAAATCTACTGTACTCTTTAAAATGATGGACATTTATTAACTGTGTTTTGACATAACCCTTTTGCCAAAATGCCAATTGGGTGCTTTATTTAACCATAAATTAGATTATTATTTATCCACTCTAGACTCCATACTCTAAAAAAAAAGGATGCAAAATTTTATCTTCCCTCGTTACATTGTTTCATCACTGGTATCTGCTTTGTGATCATTTATTCAATTAATGATCCTACATGTTTTCATCAGCATCAACTGGATGACTAACTACTGTTTAAGAAAGGTCATTCTCCCTTTACTGAGTGCCTTAGCCTCATTAATGATAATACGAGGGAGGGCCACTGGCCTGCATCAGCATGAAATTGGCTTAGTGGGAAACATTCAAAGATCAACAAGAAAATTATAGCTGTTTAAAAGTTAGTATTAAAGAATTCATTCTCTCTAGGAAGCAAAAGTCAAAGCAATTAAATGGCCTATTTTTATTGGATATCAAAATATACATATTCACTGGATGATACTACATTCAAAACTTTAAAATAAATAGTACGGTTCTTGTATTGTTATTGCTGCCTAAGTGATAAAGGAAAAATAAAACAAAACAAAAATGTTTCCTCCCCTTCATCTTTCAACCCTATTTATGTTTTTGCTTTTAATTCAAGGTTGTATATTTGGGGACCTAAGATACTGTTAAATTTGAGTGAGCTTTGTTTCTGGCCTGGGGCTCTTCTATGTAAGTGTTTTTATTCTTAAATCTGACTGTGAATTGAGCAGACACAGATGGGGGTTAATGGATTGCAAGTCTTCATTGTGTGAAACTGAAAGCTTCTTTTAATAAGGTGCCTATTAAACATTTGCCAGTTGCTGAATGTTTATGATAATTCAATCTAGCTGAATGTTAATTTTACCTTAGAAGTTTAAAGCATTGGTTCTCAAACAAATGCATTAGAATCACCTGGGTTTTTTGTTATTCATCCATACTTGTAGGTCTAGAACTCAGTGATTTTAATTTAGAAGAGCCTGGAATCAGAAATCTCAAGGTACTTCAGAAGAGGATCACATTTGGAGAAACACTGTTTTAAACTTGTTAATCTTTCTTAATGTATTTACTGAAATAAAAAATGGCTAATAAGATCCAGTTTCTAGTATGTCACCTCCCAAACTTTATCTTTAATATGTTTGTAAAAAGGAGACAAGCATTACTAAATTTAACTAATTTTTGCTAGGAAGAAAGCATAGTGTTTATAAAAATCAAATAATCAGTAAAGTTATTAATAATATTTTCAAATAAATGACTTAATGATTGCAGGTTTTGCCTCAATCCATAAAGAAAAGTTCAACCTCTACCAATTGTATTTTTTATAGGTCAGTTTGGGTCCCCAGTGATCCAGGTGTTCATTCTCTCACTGAGTTCATCTGTTCTTTCTCTAAGTTCGTTAAGCATCCTTATAATCAATGTTTTGAATTCTATATCTGGTAGATTGCTTGACTACATTTTATTTGGTTCTTTTTCTGGAGTCTTTTTCTATTTTTTTTTTTTTTTAATTTGGGGCATGTTTCTTTGTTTTCTCATTTTGGCTGCCTCTTGGTGCTTCTTTTTATATATTAGGTAGGTCTGCTGCATTTCCCAGTCTTGTCCTAGTGACATTATGTAGTAGGTGTCTTGTGGGTCCCTGTGGCACACTGTCCATGGTCACCCGAGCCAGGTACTCCAGGAGTGTCCCTTGTGTGGGTTGTGTATAGCCCCCTGTTGTAGTTGTGTCTTGATTGCTGTTGGCATATCAGTGGTTGGGGTTGACTCTCAGGCTGACTAACTGTGAGGACCGTCCATGATTACAACAGATGCCCACAAAGCAGGATTGACCCCAGTGGGGCTCTAGTGTCTACCGAGACTACCTTTTGTGTATGCCATTTGTGGAGCTAATTGGGTGATGCATTGTTGTAGTCTGAAATTGGCCACCTGGTTTATTGGTTCTGGAGCCTCTTGGGATAATCTCTGGTACAGGCTAAAGTCAGTCTCTGCCTGTGCCTCACCCAGGGCCAGCTGGTAGGAGCTACAAAGTGATCTGTGATTGGTAGCTGACTATGCTGAGCCCAGGGGCACATAGGAGAGGCCATGTTGAGAACTCGGGTTAGCTTCCATCAGTGCCAGTCCTAGGGCTGCTCAGCAAAGGTAAAGGGTATGCTGAGGCTAGTCATCATCTACCTGGTGCCTGCGGGCCTTTGAGAGTTTTTAGGAAAAGAAAAGTCTCCAGCACAAGCCAATGCTGCCAGCCTGTGAGGAATAGCTGTTCAAAGTGTCTTAGGCAGTGTTGAATGGGGCGGTGTTGGTGTCTCAAGGTGTCACCAGGGTGGGGTGAGCAGTGTTCATGAAGTTAATGAAGATTCAGATGAGGCCACTCAGCCTGAGACACAGGGCATGCTGAGGCTAGCTGCCACCTGTCTGGGGCCTACAGAACTTTGAGAGTTTTTAGGAAAGCCTGTAGCCAGGGTCAAGGCTGGTTTTCTGTGAGGAAGAGTTGATGAAGGAGGCTCAGGTGGTATGTGAGTTGGGTGGGATGTGGTCTAGGGAGTCAGTAGGGTGGGGCTAGCAGTGTTCACTAGATTAATGCAGATTCAGATTTAGTGCCACTTGTACCTGCAGGCTATGTGGGAAGAAGATTCAACACTGGAACCTGGGGTTCAACAAAGAGATCTGCCCCTCCAGCTTTTGCCGTGGAGGTATACAATTCAGCTTCTCCTCATATACTCCTGGAGTTTTTGTTGCTGGTTCCCCAGCACTGGAGCTTAGGGTGAGTGTGATCAAGTAAATCCGTGCTTGTGCTCTTTAAGAGGATATCTGGGTTTTTAGCAGCCCTCTGTCTCACCCAGTTGGAATTCCTGCTGATTTTCACAGCCAGTTGTTGTAGGGACTCCTTTTCCCTGCACTGGTGTTCCAGGCTGAGGAGCCTGATAAGGGGCTGGAAGCCCTTACTTCTTAGTGGGGACCTCCACAGCCAAGATATCTTTGCTGATTGATTCTCAACTACCACAGGTGGATGTGAGACCAGCCTGTTTCCCTTCTCTGCCCATCCTACCAGTCTCAATGTGACTTCTTCTTTAGCTGAGTCTTTTGTTTCTTAATTACCAGCTTAAAATTAGTATCCCAACAGTCATATTTGAGGGCGGAAAACTTTAGTCCCCTTCAACATTTATGAAGGTTTAAGACAGAAAATATTTTATAGTGTCAGGGTTGTCTTTATAGTAAATTCAAAACAACTATGGAAACAATGAATTCTGCATTTGTATTACTTAAGCTAAAGCCTGATAGAGGCACAGTAAGAATGTAAGAGAATATAATGTTAAAGAGTGATAAAATGTGGTTGAATTCTATGTTTTCATTGCAATTAGCACTTGTTACAGAATGGAGGCTGTCAGAACATGCAGCCTAAAAGCACAACTTGCTTTCCAGTGAGTGATATTTGTAGCAATTTGCAAACAAAACCAAAAGTGAATTAGAAATTACTGAAAACAAGAAGATTCAAACTATTCATTTTGGAAAAGATTAAAAACAAGGAGAAGAACATCAAAAAACCTATTAACTAGAAGTGAGATTTCCTATTAGTCAACACAAATTAAACTAGAAACATAATCAAGTTAAGGGAATGTTCACGTTGAAACTTGCAGTTTCAATTTTCTTTCTTGATCTTGCGGCTGATACACGTACTCAAACAGATATATACATGACATTTTTTGCTTTCTCAACTTTTGCATATCTTTAGGAACACACGGACTTTTATATATGCAATGTACTACAATTGATTGAAGTTGTGTTTGAATATTTTAGCCAGTGGGAAACAGTGGACAAGTTATTATAGCCTCATTTTATACATTCTTACTCAAGACCTGTAATTTAGCCATTTTTCCAAGAAGGCCTGTTTTTTGTTTTTTTGTTTTGTTTTGTTTTGTTTTTATGGTGAGATAAGACATACTTAAGTGTTAAAAAGTAACATCAATTTTGCAAAGAATAACTTAGAGAATCAACAGATCACTTAAAGGGGAGAAAGGTCTTTGATCAAGTAGTTAATCATAGAGCAGAATTAAGCTGGCTGAGAACTTTCCACTCCTCTCTCAGAATTTTAAGTGAGAGATGTACCTGGACAAGAGTTTCTCAGAGTCTGGTGCCCAAAAGAATCTCCATAGTAAGATCTTAAAACACAGAGAATATAAACTTATGTGCCTGAGTTGGAGTTTGATAATTCAACATTTAATAAACATTCCTAGGTAATTCTGATGGTTTTTATCCACACTTAGGATCCAGAAAAAACCATTGGTTTGTTAATGACATCTAGGCAGCTTACAGACTAACAGGCCCCATTCTTCTGTCACTTCTCAAGTCTATTGAACTCACTATTCTTCAAAATTCCTGCCTGTTTACAACCTCGTGAAATTTGGCTACCACAGTACCACAGTCTTCTGTCACTTATCTTCATGTTACCATCTATTTTAGGTAATCTAGACTTCAACGATACTATAGGTCCAATTATGTCCTTCAGCTTCCAAATTAGGAATCTCATTTGCATAAGCATGATTTGCAAAAACCAGTTGTAAACTTAGTGTTGGCCCAATGGTTAAAGCATTACTCTGGACAGTGTTTACTAAGAAATATTAGGTTCGAGGACCATAAAAAGAGATTGGAGATTTACATGCGGGGAGTGTTGACAAATAAGGAGGAAGAGAAGAATTACTAAAATATATTGAGTACTTATTTTCCAGGCACCATTTAAGATATTTATGTCATTTAAACCTAAGGGAAAACCCAATATATTTATTTTTTTCCTATATTTATATAAGTACATGTATATTTCACCTTACATATTACATAACATATAATATAATACTTATCACAGCAAAAGAGACTTGGTGTTAACATTAAAATAATACAATTTAGAACCTTGTATCTAAAAGCATAGTGATGGAAATCTAGAATTACAACATTCTTTGATATTTTACCTGAAGTGGTTCAGGACAGGCTCCCTCAAGATATGTCACTCTAGCATGTGGATTATTTTGAGCTAAAGGCATTTAAGACCTTAAGCCTGAGGAGAAATGTCTGCCCCTCCCTTAACTACCTGGAAGAATCTAAAATGCAGGCCTTCCCATAGTAAAAGTTATCACTCAGAAATAACTTTTAATGACTTATCTGTCTGGTAGGACAAACCTAATTACTGAACATCTGCTTTTCTTATCATTCCACAAATTGCCCTCTTCCTCTCTGAAGCCCTAGGGCACCTTACCTCACTCTTTGGCTTAAAATGCCATATTTACCTCATTGCACCTGTCTCTGAGTCTCTCATGTCTGTGGGGTCTCTGATATCCTTATGTATGTGGAGTTTCCAGATGTACATATGTAATTAAATTTGGTTATTTTTTAGTTGCTAATCTATCTCATGTTGATTTAATGATCAGATCAGCCAGCAGAACCTAGAAGTGTAGAATAAACTATCTCTCTTTCTTACATACCTATACTCTACTCATACGTTTTGAAATTATATGAAACCCTACCAAAACCTTAACAGGTAGGTGTGCTCCAGGCTACATGATAGAATTTTACTTTCAAGTAAGAAAGAAGAAAAAAGCAGTGAAACTCGAAACATATGTTTCTGCTGCTAATCCTTCCATAAAGCCAGAAAAAGTAGAGCGATATCAAAGCTAGATTGAAATTGCTCCATAATCCAGCGCAGGAGCATAGAAAATATTTACTTTTAGAATCTCTGTCAATTTCCTTGCCAACTCCAGAACCCAAGAATCCCAGTCTAAATGAGATGCCTTTGATATCTTTTCCTTCCTTTTCAAGGTCAGCTATTTTGAACTCAGTCAAACTCAAAACGGAAGATGAATACATACAATATATATTCGCTAATTGAATCTTTTGTTTTCTAACTTGATTGTAGTTTAATTTTACATAAAATGAATCATTGAACAGTCTAATTTTATCTACTTAAATTTTATAAAACTTACTTGGAATATTTTTCTGGCTGCTCTGACAAGGTTAAGCATAAAGTTTTCCTTCTACCCTATACATACTGTATAATACTATTTAATTGTACAATGTGTTTAGTAGAAACTGAACCAACTATAGACAGTGATAGTGAATTGAATTTAATTATCTTTTGTCAAAATGATGATTCACTGTAGTTTAGGTAAGGTAATTATGTTTTGTGTCTAATGATAGGCATAATTATAATGTAAACAAAATAAAAAGTAAGACAGAATTTGAATAATTTAAATATCTTAAAATGTCAATAATTGGAATGACAATAATAAGTATAAAACCCTTTACTTAGATTATCAATGATAAATTAAAGCGAAAGTACCACTATTATCAACATTATAGCACAATAGATACTAATAGAATAGTACAAATTTCAAATTCAGTTACAATTTTTCATTGTCAACTGAGAATACTGGGTTCTCATTCATAGTCATTTCATATAAAAGCCTGCAGTCTCAGCTTTTTAAAGAGCTCTCCATTTTGACAAATAATTCTCTGTCACAACTTTAGTCTTTCTCCAGACTGTTCAATATTTTTTTTTTTCACAAATAACTCATCTTTTTTTTTTTTCACTCAAGGAACTCAATGGTTGGTTCTATTTTACGATGATTCCCTAAATAGATTGGAAAAGATTCACCGTTGATTTATAAACAATCCCCATGACTTAACTTCACCAAACTGAAATTTTGTTAGTAAACTAAATAGACTTTATAAATATGAGTGCACACAATGTGGTTTCCTTTGAAATTTTCTCAGACCAATTGAATGCCTGTTAAGCCTTATACATACCTTTTGTGTTTTTATATTGTTATGCTTCTCAGCCTGCGGGGATATTTCTTTTCCTGGAATGGCTTAATTTTCATGTTCCCAAGTATACTTAACCTTTAAGGTCACTCCCTACAGAAGGCTTTCTGCAAAGGAAATGGTTTTTTCTTCTTTCCAGTTCTGATTTCCTGTCTTAAGGGGACAGGTGATATATTATACTCATGCTTGATTAACCCTTTTTATACAGAGAACAATAGTTGTTACCATTTACCATGTGGGAGTAACAGACCCTTACAATTGTTTCTATATGTTTGAGTCATTTTGAAAAGAATATACAGATGACTAGAAGGGATTTCAAAAAATAATCCTAGGTGAAATTTTAATAAGAATATGAACATATTAATTATTCTATATATTTCTGGTTAATGCTATGTAGCCCTAAATGAGAAATAGTTTTTGTCTGCAATTAACTGCTCATAAGCTGTCATGCATGAACCTTGTATTGTTAAAATGCAACACATTTAAAACTTTTGACAGCTCACACTTTTGTTGAAGAAAAGATAGCTATCTTTGAGTTATAATTAGAAAAGATTTTTATTTTTATTTATACATCATGTATTTTTCTTTAATCACATATAAATGTATACCCATCTAAAGCATTTTTCCACTTAAGAATATATCAAGACGATTTTGGTGAAAATATTTTAACAAGATAAAATAATATCAAACTACTTTTTAGCAAAATAATTTCTCGTACCAAAATAAATAAAGAAATGTGCCCAGTTGAAAGACTAAGTAGATAAGAATTTCATATTCCTTTTTTGTCGTTACTAATATTATTCACTTATTGATTCTTGTATTTGAAAAAGTTAAGCTACGACATCATAATCTGAAGAGATACAGCCTGAAATTTCAGTAATATGATCAATTTCACCATGATCATTAGAATCTAGAGCACTACTCTCTTTCTACTCCTTCCTAATTTGTCTCATAATTGTAAAATATGTCCTCTGTCAACTTTATTTTGCTTGCTATTATGGATAAGCAATAACAAATTCTGAACAAGAATTTTGTACATGAGCCAGAGGAGTGATAGAGTAATTGGAGGATCATTTCATTAACTATATGAATGTCTAACCAATGTACTGTATTCTTGAAACTAATAATAAAATGAAATGCTAAAAAAAAGAATTTAGTACAAGAAAAGTTTAAAAGGAAAAAAAATTAATTGAAAGACGATGTAATATTTGAATAGTATAATAAGGAAACTAAAAAAATGATATAATAGTGATTATGTATTTCATTATTTTATCATCATTTTGGACAGTTCTATAAATCTGGTATTTGCTTGTTTTATCTTTTCTGACTTAGTCAGAAAGAGTTGATAAATAATCAAATAAATTGATGAAATATTAAAATGTTTTAAGATACGGAAAAAATAAGTTTACTACAGACCTCATAATAATTCGTAGGTTTATAAAGATTATAATGAACCCAAAGTAATAGACAGATAAAATGAGGTTTATTTGTTTTTTAAAAAGTGCATTTCCTTTCTGTTCTTTGGAATAACACACAAGTAAATGTAAATTATCAATACATATGCATAATTAAAAATGTTCAAGAAAGATAAAAGAACTCAAAAACTAAAATTAGATTTAATGAACTCTGCTGTATATGGATAGTTACTAAATTTTCTTTTTTTCTTTTTTTGTTAATTCAACACTTATGCTATTGAAAATATATTTAGTATACTGCCTAATAGCTCTATTTCTTATTTAAGAGGGATTTCAGAAGGATAGGTAGAGAGTGTACACCAATAAGTTTCGGGGGCATGGTTTGCACATAAATTATAAGGATTGCGAGAGATGAGGCAGAAATTGTCGAATTGGTTGGGGACTAGAGGAGCAATATCAATTTTCTCTTTTTCTAACTTGAGTAGTTGATAGGTAATTTGTTGTCAGAACTTTTGTTCTGTCACCTACAGACAGAACATAAATCGATGGAATGCTGTCATAAAGTACTTTGATCATGTAACCCAAAATACTTTTTGTTGATAATTATGTTTCTTAACAATAGTGATGTTTCCTGCCTAAAACAAATTGACCAAGTACAGGATATATGACTCATAATGGTTCTAAGAACCAGCCCAGCATGGAGCTTGAAAGATTTGATGAATATATAGCAGTGCTGACAGCTGTGTACAAAATATTTGTTTTTTCTTGAATTGTCTAAGACATTAAATGGAATAAATAATAATTAATAATAATAATAATAATAAATGAAGTTATTCTTGCAGCAAAGATCTCTTCATTGATAATGGTCATTGATTTCACCAAAAGAGGTTTGATAAGCCAATCACCTGGCCTAAGGATGCAAGGCCAGCTCTGGCTATGCCTGCAAGGGGGAGTCCTTAAAAGACACTAAAAATCATTTATAAAATAAAAACATCAAGTCACATTAATAAATTATTTCTCATTTTATATTGTATTTGTCTTCAAGGGAACTAGAAAGACTCTCTTCCCACAGCTTGCTCATTACTAAAATATCTGGATATTAAACTGTCTTTGCTCTGGCCTAATTTTATTGCTATTAAGGACCTCTTCCTCAGCAAATGGCTACTAGAAGAACAACGTGTTTAACAATCGTCAGTCATCCCTGCTTTCTGGTAGACTTCTTAATTAAATTATGCAGGAAACTTTTATAGAAAGCCTACAATGGCATTGCTCTGAATGTATAAATAAAACTAACAAGAGATTTTAGGAGGGCAATAGGGGGTGATACAAAAATTAACATAATTTCCACAGAGTGAGGGACATTTGAAATACTAATGGCATACACAGACAAGGTTTATTTATTTTGCTTGAAAATAAGAGAGACGAAAAAATTATAGTGAGAATTCATTCAGTGGTTCTCTTTTCTCATGCTCAACAAGCTGAAAATAGAGCAGGAGAAAATAAGAATTTAGATGCATGATGGGACAGTAGAATAATTTTAGCTTTCTAGACTGTGCCTGGTGAGAACAGGACTTTTTATGGTGCTACTTCTGTCTGGTCATTTTTTTTCTCATGGTCACTTTGAGCACCAGTCTTATTCATATTTAAATTCCCATCACCTAGCATGTAATAGCACCTAGGAGGAATAAGTCTTGAATTCACTGTGACCTCTCCTTTTGAATTTTCCTTATCAAACACATGCCTGAAGGCTGAAAGTCCTTTGTTCAGAAGTTAATCTCCCAGCATCAAGCTTAAATTACTTTAAACTGCTTTCTTTTTAACAACAGGAAAGTGTACTTCTGAGTTTATCTATCTTTTTTAGGCCTGGTTCCTAAAGCATCATTTCCTCTTGAAATGCTTGAAGTTAAAAAAGTTACACCTATCAAATGGAAAATTTAGGAGGGTAAAATGAATTATTCTCTCATCATTTTATTACCTAATTTTATCAAACTCGGGGAGGATCAAGTTTAGTCGATATTGAAGTAGATCTTAGAGGACAGAAAAGACTACAAATATGCAACCCTAGATACTCTACTTTTCAGCATCTGATAACTATACATCAAGCCTCATTAAGAATAGTGACATAAATTTTACTTGTTTACCTCTACACTCTTATGATCTCCCTCTGAGCCTGAGAATTAAATCATCATAAGACAGATTAACAGCAGAAAAACATGTAGAATTTTACATGTACATGGGAGACCCCAAAGAAAAATGAAGATCTAAAGTAGCTAGAGCCAAATGATTATATACTAGGATGAACAAAGAGAAGTAATTATGGAAAAGTAACTAAAATAGATGGGGAGACTAAAGGAAGATAGGAGTTATTTTTAACAGGGTCTGCTTATTCAGGTTTCTCTTGGCTTTGATTCCCTGTCTATTGTGATAAGAATGTTTCTTTCCTCCTGGTATAGAGAAAACAGTGTTCACATGGGAGTTTTATCTCTCGCTTTTATGAAGAAAAGGGAAGGTCAGAGTACCCTTCTTCCACATGCAGTTTTTCAAGTGTCTGTAGCTCAAAATAATCCTTTTGCCGAAGGTGAATATTTTGAGGTAGCGTGTTCATCCACGCTTTATGTTCCTTCTGTGTGAGCCTAGTTTGTAAATTTCTAAACGGCAGCAATCAGCAATTCAGTTTCTATTTCTCACTAATTGTATTGTGGGGCCCTCTGCTTTAACTCTTTCCTCTTTCCTTGAACAAATGAGCACATATATTAAAAGCACACAAAAATTTCTTAAGGCTGATGAGGACACAAGCAGATCTATTCATACCTCCTCCCCTTAGCTATTCCCAAGGGTAAATACATAATCCGCCTACTCACAGGACCCTTAGATCATGTGCACCAAACAATATAAATAGATGCTCATAGGTACAGTCATATCTATGTATATTCAGGATACCATTTTAGGTTTAAATGTGCATCTACTGCTAGCTATAGAAGAAATTAGCTCAAAAAAGAAAATACTTTTAAAAAATCAAGATTAAAATGTTCCACTGCACCGGCTTATCCCGCATATCTTTATTCATAGATGTAACACAGATGAGCATACTTCCTATAACATGGTATTCACTAAAAATATATTATTGCTCGAATCCTATATTCAGAGGTGCCCAACATTTTTGGCACCAGGGACCAGTGCTCCTCTGAGAATCCCATGCCCGATAATCTGAGGTGGAGCTGAGATGGTGATGCTAATGCTGGGGAGCACTTTGCTCGCTCGCCCATCACTCACCTCCAGCTGTGTTGCCGGGTTCCTAACAGGCCAAAGGACTGGTACCAGTGCGTGGCCCAGGGTTTGGGGACTACTGCAATATATAATGACTTATATAACATGAAACAGTTAGGAAGTCACAAATTCACCTATTCCTGCAGTCTTTTTGGTCAAAAATCTTTTAATAATGGTTCTCAAGCTATGGATACTCTTTATAAAAGAGAGCATACATAAAGTTTCATGATTATCACAGATTTCTTAAAGACTATTCATAGGCCATGAACTCCAAGCTAAGGTCTCTTGAAATAGTTAAACTTCCTTGTTTCACAGAGGAACAAATGGAGATATTATTAAATAGCAGATCTGGGGCATGAACCCCAAATCCATGAGGTTCAACTTGTTGCTTTTTCTACCATACCATTCCCTCTTCCTTTGATGAATGAAAAGTGACTTAATAAAATGATTCTTAGAAAGCTCTAATAGCAGAAGTCATTCAAGGTTACTATGCCTAAAATATATATATATTTTATTGATAGCTCAAGATAATTTAGATGTCACACATTATTCTCCTTTAAACAGAGAAATAACACACAACCAACCAGAACTTTCTATCAGGCACTTAATTAATGTATTTATCATTCTCTCATACTTAGAGAAGAACCCATCTTTTGCCAGTGATGGGAGGTGGCAGAACCTTTTTAAGGCTTTTGTGGGCCTTATTTATTTCAATCTGCAGCCTTACCTCATAGCATATCTACCAGAATAGAATAAATAGTAAATGGAGTGGAAAGGAAGCTAATGATAAAACACTCTAACAAATAGTTCTTCCAGAAATTACATGTCTCAAAGTTGTGTTATTCCTCACTGTACTTATTTTAAAATAATATGAATGTCTGGCAAAAGTTTTGAGGAAAAAACCATCTACAAAAGAGAAAATAGACCTGATGTTAAGATTTCATAATCATGATTCATAAACATTAGTTTTTAATGATTGTCAGATCTTATATAAATGAGTCAGGTATTTTCAACCTGTAAAATTACATCACTCCCAGCTTTACACCAGATAAAGGGAGTGCCAGTTTTACTGGTTCTGTTATGTTTTCCTTGCCCCAACTGAAAAAATATGTAGCTATAACATTTAAAATTTTTTTTCCTGGGAGATGCATGTAGTTATGCATTTAGTTATTTTCTTTTTCTTAGTTATTTAATTATTATACTACCTGTGTTTATAATAATGTGTAATTCTGTAATTATATATATTATTTATCTACTAATAGGCCAGGTTTCTATCTATCCATGTATTTTATTTGGGAAAATAAATTTTTATGCTCTATTGCCCAATGTATCACACTACATAATAATACAGAGGCATTTTTCTAGCTTTTTATGTCCTTTGAATATGGGATATCACATGAGCTTAAACTTCTTATTTTGAACTTACACATGCACTACAGTCATTTTTCACAATCAGTCTCAGCCTAAAACCCAATGTTTATTTTGTTTATTCTTTGACTGATAAACATAGAGTTACACATACCATATCCATGTCCCTATATGGGATCTTTCTTAGTTGTATAAATAGGGGATAATCAAAGAGTAAGTGTTGAATACATGTACACTCATTATTATTATCATTTTTAAATATATGGCAATTATTTTGTTCTACCTCTAAATAGAATATAGTCTCAGAGTACACAAAATGACATTTAGGGACTTTGTAAAATTGTTAAATTCACAAGATGTCAGAGACACAAGAAGATAGCTTTCATTATCTTATTGAAAGCTTAAGGTCCCTGAATTAAATTTTATAAAAAAATTAATTTATGTATTTATTTATATTTGGCATATCTATCACAATCAAAAGAAAAATAGAGACAATTAAATAATTTACACATTTGTTTTCTAAATTGTATCCTTTCCTATGAGAAATCTTGTTAAATTAATAGCCATGGAATACGCAGCAACCACAATCAATGAAAAAGGTCATTTGAACTTTGCCCTGATCTCCACACATATTATTGATTACTCAAACCGCTGAAGTCTATTTTCCAATCAAGGTCTGGAGGCAAATGAGAAAAAGTAAGGTTAGGATCAAAGAGAACTAAAGATGAATTCTACTTTTCTCTAAATCTTTGTGAATGTGGATTATGTGAAAAGTTTAAAAGTTAGGTTGATGGGAACATTTGCCACAATAGCAGCAACAATAGTACATTTTTGCAGTTGATTTTTTTCCTCTAGATGAAGTATTGAGATTTTTATTATCAAAAAAGACATAGAGTATATGTCTGTACATTCACATATTTCTAATAGCCATACTTCTTTTACCTAAAATACTTTTTCACAAGAAGGAAGTCAAGTTTATTTCATTATAATATCTTTTGTCAGGTTGCATTTGACCAATTAAAAAAATAATAGCAAAAATAAGCAATCCTCTTTTAGGGCTTTAAAATAGAAATACGTATGAATCATAACTATAAAACTTCATTTCCTAGCTTTATGAACTTATGTGAATTTCTTCACTAATTTTGATATAATTAGGTATATTGTCACATAATTATGACATTATAAATAAATTATTTATGTAGTTTAAATCTAATTTATATTCTCTTAACAAAAAGAGAAATGATTTAGATGACAAGTTTTTCTTTAAAGTTTGTTAAAAGAATTCTTAAATTTTTAGTAAATATTTCTGTTTGTGTTTTTTGCCTAAGCATTTGTAAAAATCATTTCAGTGGAAATTAATATATCAATAATAAGCCTTATAGAGTGTTTTAGATTTTAGCTCTGTTCATCACACTAAGTCAGAACATCGACGTCTCAAGAAAGAAATGAATTTATAAGGATAAGTTTCGTTTTCAAGAGATAGTCCACAAATTGATTAAAAAATATTTGCCTTCGTACATTAACTATTTATATTAGTGGTAATATGCAAAATATCTGTGTACTTCTAATGTTTTTAATATTTTTGTAGTCCAAGATCAATGTAAGAGGTACCTCATATAGATCATTGCTATGAAAAAATATCTCTAAAACACAAATCAATCAAAAGGGTACTAAAGTTTAAAATGTTTAAAAAGTCAGAAGACCCTTTTTAGCCTGGCTACCAGAAGGCAATATTTAGTTTCACAGTAGTCAATATGATGAAAGTTACAAATGGGGTGAATTCCCCAATCTTTCTTAGTGGCTCTGGGGATTCTCCCTGTTACTTGTTCACAAAACCAAAGCAAGGAATCTTTTCTATCTTGGTTCTACAGAAAATAATATATACTATTGAAATCATTCTATTAAACAGGTAAAACATCTAGGAGTATTTCTAAGCATCTTTATTTTTATTTTCCATTATTCTTTAAAATCCATTTTGTGGGGCTGGCTCTTCCCTTGACCCTAGCCATGAACTCAGAAAATCCCACTCAACTTTTTTTGCCGTATTTATGTAATAATGCCTCATACCAGTAATTACCAAATTCAGTTCCACATAATAAATTTTCAAACTTTCCTTTTCACTCTCCCTCAACTCAGACATATGGGAAGCTGCCTAGCTCACTGCAGTTCATGATTCATTCAAAATTTGGAGATGTGTTTAGGGGGGTGCTATGGCCTAAGTGTTTGTATGCCCCAAAATCCATGTGTTGAAATCCTAATGCCCAATGTATGATATTGGGAGGGGGTGGGCTTTGGGGGTGATTAGTTCATGAGGGTGGAATTCTCAAGAATGGCATTAATAAATGAGAGACCACAGAGCTCCCCTAACCCCCTCTGCCATCTGAGAGCGCAGTAAGAACGCTGTAGCTATGAGTCAGGAGGAGGGCCATCACCAGAAGGCAACTGCTGGCCCCTTGACCTTGGCTTTCCCAGCCTCTAGAATTTCAAGGAATGAATTTCTATTGTTTATATGCTGCACAGTCTGTCTTGGTCCATTATACTAGTCTGAACAGATTAAGTCAGGGTGGGTAAGGCAGAAGAACTTAACGATATCATCATTCTTTGTGAAAAACTAGCTTTGCCTCACTGCTCTCTGGATATTTAAAGCTCATTTTTATCCTGTGAATTCTTTCATGATTTGTTTGTAAGCTTCCTAATGGTTTTGGATCTAACCTCCCAAATTATTAGGGTAAATGAATCTCTATCTCAGCTTATCATGACCTCTTCCTCAACTCGAAGGATTTCCTTGATACCTGCTTAGTCTTATTTGCCGATCCAAAGTCCTTCTTGAGAAGATTTAAGATGTTTCTACAACAATCCTGACTCTCATGTGGATACACCTTTTCTCTGTGAAAAACACAACTGCATCCTCTTTTCTAACAAGTTGCTCCTTGAAGCAGTACTATTCCCTTTGCTTCACCACTGGAGTAGCCAGCCAGCCAGTCACTTGTCTTTTTATTTCTCAGATGTTAAGATACTATCTGAATATGTTTCACAGCTTTTTGAGTACTCTTCTTGAAGACCACCTTAACAAAGCTTGAGATTAGCAGGACAGATGGGATTCCATGTGGTGATATGGCTAAATAATTACTCTCTCCAAATACCAAAGACATTCCGGTTCAAAATCATTTAGATCAAGGGGTTTTAGAGTCTCATAATAAGTTTTTATTTTTTTAAACACTGCCCTTTCCATTCCCATGTATGGTCTAGCATCTAGGTTTGAATGTGTTATCTATTGTTTGTGATCATTTATTGGATGCTTCACTTTTATCATCATGAAGTATTGCTCACTGATGGTGGAGATGAAGTTTTTCACTTTCCCCTTGTGTGGGTCAAATTGAGTTCCCTTAAAAGTCTTAACCACTGGTAAACCTGTGAATGTGAACTTATTTGGAAATTGGGTCCTTGTTGATATAATCGAGATAAGGTGATATCATAATAGAGTAAGTGGGTCTTTAATCCAATAAGACTAATTCCTTATAAGAGAAGAGACAGAGAGACAAACACATGCATAGCAAAGATCACCATTTGAAAATACAGATGAACACAGAGGGAAGACAGCCATGTGGTGGTATATAAATAAACCAGCTATCAGGAGAATGATTCTTTCTCTAAAATTGCAGTTGCGTACACATGTCACAGGTATTCAAAGACTTTTCTATCTTTACTACTTAGACTTTTTTTTTTAATCTTAGGCAAAGGAAGTTTTCAGTTTCAAGTAAAAAGTGAACATAAAGTCAATAAAGTATAAATTTACAATAAAAAACATCACCTTAACTACTAAAATTATAGACTTTTTTACACAGTGTATTTAGTCTTTAAAAATGTCACCATAGAATTAAGACATACCAAGGGTAGAAGCACAGTGCTTATCTGTCAATATTTCAATGGCAGTGGTATAAGATTTATTTAGAATTTAAACTTTTATCCTTTTAATTTTTCCTCACTCTTTTGAAAACATTTGGCAACAGCTATCTGCACAACTTCTAATTTTTTTTTTTAAGGCATACTTGTGCCTGTTTAATTAGATGCACATTCCCAAAGTCCACTTTGTTTTGGCATTAGATATGTGTTGGGAAGAAAGTCAATAAAAGTCGTACAGTCAAATTATAATGGTTATAGTCTAAAATGAAAAAGTCAGCCATTATAAAAATTATGCCATAGTTTTGTTTCTTAATATATAGATTTTTCTAATGCATATAAGATATTTGGAGAATATTGTTATGACATGAAATAAGCCAAAGCAGATCAATATTTAAGTAAATAGCCTTAAATCATTTGGTGTAATTAGGTTTTAAGAACAGTGAAATCATTAGATGTAGAATGCTTACATACTTGGCTATTTAAAAGTCTGGCCCTAGTACAACTAATCATTTTACTTTAAAAGCCAATAAATAGTGCAGACGCTGAGAATGAAGATACCTACCAAGAAGAGATCCCAGAAGAGATCCCAGTGGGCTCAAATTTAAGAAACAGAGCCTAACAGCCATTTCTACACATGGGCCTCTCATGCAAATCACACTGCAGTGAGAAACCTGTACTGAACTGCTTACCTGCACTATGATCCCAATATTTGAGCCAGCCATTACAAAGGAGTTTGCGAAATTGTAGTTCAACCAATAGGACTGAGGCTTTACCTGTCCAATTGGAGCTATGCAGCTATATGCTCATCATCATTGTCACTAACCAATTAAAGCAGCTCTATTCTGCCCAGTCAGGACAGTGCCTCATGGACTAATCAAACTATGAGGATTTGGAGTATTCATTTGCATAAGGATGGACCAATCAGGGACCAGGGTGGGGACTTCTGTCTAGATAAGCCAGCTCTACTCTGGCTTGGGGAGCATAAGTTCTCTTTTCACCCAACTGAAGACTGAAGACTATGTTCCCCGGCTGGAGCTAAAGCTGAAACACCGAAGATGAAACCCAAAATGTCTCGCTGTTCCAGAGTGCAGAAGAACAGAGCCAGGCAGAGCTGTCTAGCTGAGAGAGGACTAGCCCCAGGGCCACCTGGTCCCTGGGCCACCTGCAACTATGGTCCTTTATAACTGAACTGTAACACTATTGAGCTGTTCCACAGCCATGCTGTATCACAATTGAGCTATTTTGCACTGAATAAAGTTTTCTTCATTACTGTATCCCAAATGGGAAATTCCTGTTGGTGTTGCATTGACAACAACAACCATCACTTGGCAACAGAAAGTTTTAATTCATTGCTCTTATGTAGCTTGGTACCCATTATTCAAATAATTGATTTGAGTATGTGGGAGAAAAATTGACTATCCATTGACAAAATTAGGGCTAGTTTTGAACATTGGAATCAAGAAGAGTTTAAGAAACTAATAGAAATTGTGCTTTTGAAAGTAAAAGTATAAACTTCTCAACATTGCTGACAAGTACACCTTAAACACTATGGTGATTAACTTTGTGTAACACTAGACGTTAGTAGACAATCTAAGAAAATATGTTTCAAGTAAATTCAGTTAGTTGAAAAGTTTTATCGTGTTTGCTGTGAGTTATAATACCTAATAATAACAGAATACATTGAGTACTTGAAGTATTTACCTGGCATTTTGCTAAAGGCTTTATGTGTGTTCTAAACTTACACGATATTACCCTGGAGATAGACACCACAGTATTATCTCATTCTACAATGCATTCAGCTTTTGCTGAAGTTTAGGCAATGGTAAACGGCCGAGGCAAGATTTGAAATCAGAAAACTGTTCTCAATCACTGTCTTTAATCACTATTCTATAATATTCACTTTTTATATGAAATTTACTGTCGTAAATAGTATAGAATGTTTTGCCTATCCTCAAGAAATGTTACCTAAGTGAATAATTTACAATATATAGTCATGTGAGGGTACTTAGCAAAAAAATCTGCTGTTTCATGATATAGAATGGGAGCAAACATGGAGGATAGAGGCTACCCTTTCACACTGGGTAATCTGCCCCAGAGTCACAAATGAAGACTTGTGTAGAATGAATCATGAACAGTGTATTAGAACCTATTCTCCTGGCCAAGCTTTAATGCCAAACTCACCTCTGGAGGAGGTTACATGAAACTAGTCAAAGGTTTTGTCTCAGTTTTTCAACTCTATAGTACCTCCCTTTGCTTCTTTCCAACTCCCTTTTGCTTTCCTGTAGCCAAAAATACTGTTCTAAGTGGCAAAGAGTTAATGAGGAAAAGTCACAGTAAACCAGTGGGGTAGAAATTGGAATAGAGGAAAAGCCAGAGACGTGGAAGCCGTTGTTAACAGTGGTACATTAGGAATCAAGAAGATTTATGGTGAAACTATTGATTCTGATCCATGATTCCTGGTTGTCATATTACAATTACTCTAAGAAAAAAAAAGTCATTTCAAAGCATCTGAATGTCACTTTGTAACTGATTACTCCTTTAAAACTAACATTGAGAATTTTTTTAAGCATAACTTTCTCATCAGCAGAGTACCAAGCTGTGATTTCGTAGTTATCCTGCATACATAGCAAATAAATAGCAATTCCATTCTCAATTATCCATTTCCATGGGCAAATGCCTACTTTTGTAAGAAATAGCCTATAGCGTGTAAAAATAAAAGTTTTTTTTATAAAATAGTAGGGAGAAAGAAATATATTAAAAGTGTAAATTTATTAGAAGTATTTATTAGGACTACATAGGTGATGCCTATTTTGAATATAAACTAGATAGCTAATGCCAAGTTGTTGTCATCAAATAATTTTACTTATCATTAGGAAGTTCAGGAGCTGACATTTTATACTATCGTGGAATTGTCACAGAAATCTCAACGTATTTCAGGAGTTAACTTTGAAGGCCTTAGTTTCACCTATCACAGGAAGGATGGTAGTATCAACTGAATGTTGTGCATCCCCTCCAATTCTTATGTTGAAATCTTAACCTGCAGTGTTACGGTATTAGCATAGGGGGCCTTTTGTAGGTAATTAGGTCATGGATGGAATTAGTGTTCTTATAAAACAGACCACAGAGAGCTCCCTCACCCTTTTCTCCCTGTGAGGACGCTATGAAAAGATTACCTTCTATAAATGAGGAAGTGGGTTCTCATTAGATACCAAGTCTGCTGGTGCCTTGATTTTGTATTTCTGTCTCCAGAACTGTTAAGAAATAAATTCCTGTTGTTTTTAAGTCATTCAGTCTATGGTATTATGTTAGAGCAGCCTGAACTGACTAGGACAGAGTGACCTCAGTCTATGGTTTTACACTGCTAAATCCTAATCTCCTGAGATACCTCAGGATTTAATGAATAGTGTTCACAAATCCATATGGCCTATGAGAGTTATTAAGTTCAAATTAAAATTTTAATTATAAAAATGATGCATAGCTTGGCCTTTTAAAAAAAACGGTAAATATACATGCAGGACTCATATTTGATGTTTAACTGAAAAACTTCTCAATCTTATTACGTATTTACGTATTTAATCTAACTCGCTAGGCTGTTTACAGGTCTTCTAGAACAATGAAAAGATAAGTTCCTTCAAAAAATATTAAAAGAGCCCCCACCAAGTGTACAGGGTTATGTTTTTTATAGCATCTGGGTAGTTTTTGTCAGTCTCAGTCTCTTAAGTACAAGTTATATAAAACTGAGTGTGTGGGCCTATGGCCATGCTACCCTGAACGTGCCCGATCTCATCTGATCTCAGAAGCTAAGCAGGGTCGGGCTTGGTTAGTACTTGGATAGGAGACCACCTAGAAAGACCAGGTGCTGTAGACATTGAAAAGAAAAGAAAAACTAAGTGTGTGAGCAAAATCTTGTTTCTAAGCCTTTCAGACTGTAGGACCTGGTTGTAAATCATGGTATCTCCATCAAGATAGTGGCTATCAGAGAGGACCCATTTGTTAGCCAGATGTCCTTCCCCAGGTATATCTTAAATATTTACCGTGTATCACATTCTATCATAGTCAACATTGCAATATTAATTTCATTTTTTAAAATCAGCAAATGATATTTAAGATCCAAAAATAGACCATTTTAATTTTTTTTTACCCATGCTTTTCTCTAGCTTGAATACTTCTGTCAGACATTTTTATTGTCACTATAAAGCAGAATTCCAATATTATAAAAATCATGGTATTTCTCACAATTTTGTGAGAGCCATAATGTCTTGAAATAAGAAGACTCTTTTTTATTGGTTTTCAGAATATCCATATTCTTTTCTGGAACAACTAAAAACAATATCCTTCACAAACGAATAACTGCCTTCTAATTTTTCCCATTGAATAACCTCTTCTCCTTAAACCCAAATCCATATAATAAAGTTTCTTATCTGCATTTATAAGGGATATTAGAACTCTAATATATTTTCTGTCACTTAACTGGTAGATAACTCAGAATTTAACTATAAAAATGGGACTGATATTATGTCAAGTACATTTGGTGTACATTTCAAGTCCCCCATATGTATTATTTCCTGTTATATCCACAATTATAATTTTTTAAAAACTTTATATTAAATTTACAATTATAATTTAAAAAGACTTACATATATATATGCATACATACACACAAACACATACATACACACATATGCCAAATATATGTATTTACTACATGCCAAAAATTTGGAATGAGATAGGGATAATATGAAACAAATATACAGAGCTCTACTACTCCAAGGTGATTTCAATCTACATCCTCATATTTGCCTTTATGAATATCCACTGAATTAAGCATTATCATAAATATTCTAAAGATTCAAAAATAATAACAAAAAAGGTGAACTAATTCAGGGTTTCACAGCTGATAATCAACAGAGATAGGATTCAAAGCCTGGCCAAATTGTGATTTTTCCACTCTATAAGGTTAAGTGGCTAGAAATATTGCACTAAATGAATGAGCAAAAAGCTCCAGGAACCAGCAGAAGAGGACAACAGTTCCAACTAGAAGATCAGAGACTAGACTTTGGGAAAGTCAGTATCTCTTCTAAATTTTGAAGGAAGAGTACAATTTTTACAAGCAAAATAATTCAAAAGAGAGCTTTTCAGGTTAAGGCAATGACATGGGCATAAATATGGAGACAATGTGTCAATATGTTAGAGGAAATCCTGTGTGGTAGAATGTAATATTGGCTAACGTATAGGAAACGAGATCAAGAGAAATAGATGAGGCAGAGCCACTTCATGAAACCATATGTTGGGGAAAGTGTTTGAGGGCTGCAAAGTTCAAAATTACTTTTTGAGCTATCATGGAACAATTTTAGGTAGAGTTGATATAAACTTCTTCACAGAGATATATCCTTTCATCAGGACATTTTTATGGTGGATAGAGAGATCTGGTATATCACCTCATGGATAACCAGGATTTGATTTTCAATAGTTGTCGCAGGTGAATCATTGCAGCTATAGTCTCTTAACTCTAAATAGTCTCTGTATCTCCCTCCCACCTCACCCCCCAATTTGACTGCATTTCTAAATCAGCATTCTTTGAAAAAGTGTATGCATATTATAGGTGGCTTTAGATATTTCCATTAGTCTCACTTCTCTGTCTTAAATTTCACTTGGTTCCAAACCATGGAAGGAAAGAAGGTTGCTTTCTATTTTCTTTCAACCCTCCAGTGATTTGAATTCATTATCATAGGAAGTTGACCTTAGCAATAGAGGAGAAGATGGTTTGAAATGGAAATAAATTACAATTAGCGATAGGAAGATCATATGGGAGGTTACTGCACTAAGTAGCTGTGAAGGTAAAAAAAAAATTAAAAGTTGTGAAACACAAGAAGTTGAATTAACAAGCATTTAAACAATCATAATGGCAGGTGGAAGAACCAACTGTTTTGGATTAAACAATATGGCTTTATAATTTATTAAAATTCCCAAAAGCCTTAGCCAATTTGGACCTGAATCTACAGTTTTCTGAGTCATTCACATGGGCTCTAAAGAAAAAATCTAAGACAAGGGTTTTTGTTTGTGTTTTGTTTTCTTTATTGGCAAAGAGACTTAGAGAGGAAGTAAATGGATACCCACCTGGTCTATTTTTGAAATTTAAGTTTGAATATCAACTAATACACAAGCACTATCTGTTATACATCTGGATAAATATTTTTATAAATAATTGGAATAATTTGCCCACAACATTTTTTGGTGAGTAATTCAAAATTTAGTCCTTATATACATTTTATCCAATTCTAGACATCAAAGAAAATATGAAGGATTATTAATGAATGAATTATTTAATGCATTGTATTTTCACATATATTACTCTCTTGAAATTGATATTATAAATATCCCATATTTACAGAGGCATTCAATGAGGTTTATTGCTTCTGTCATGTGGGTAGTGCATTATGAAACTGTGATTAATCTGAAATGTTCCAAACAGAAATGGAATTAAATTTGATTTGGTATGGTGTGCTGGGGACTTTCTATTGTTATTGCATCTAATCACAAAATGAAGCATTATTGATGTCATATTAAAGGTAATGAAACAGGCTAAGAGTTATCAAATGAATTGTCGAAGTTCACAAGGTACATTCAATATGGGAACAAAGTACTAACCCTAAAAAAACTGGTACGATGAGTGATTGGGTCAAATCAGACATTTCATTTTACTTAATTTATTTCTCTCATCTGTTAATATTGAATAACACTCAACTTCCTCTGAAACTTTCAGCAAATTGTGTCAGAAAGATGAGTCTAGAGAGCTCTGCTAAATTGCTTCTACTAGAATTATGGAACTACTATAATATGACTAGATTTCGAGGGGAATTTTCAGTGATGTTCCATAATCATGAAAAACACATTAGAGATAATTTATTTTTTATGCCAATGATAACCCTTCTTTTCTGAAATCATACAATTTAGAGATGAAAAGAACATTATAGATTCTCTAAGCCTGCTGCTAATCAAATATTTGACTTCTTCCATAACATTCCTGTCCTCACCACCAATGCTGAAAACAACATTCTGAAGTAATCCATTTCATATTTTTTAGTTAACTTCTCACTGAAACTCCTGCTGCCTTTCCATTCATACTCCAGTGATATCTATGCCTGCCAAGCACATACATCTGTACAATCTATCAGCTAGAAAGTACCTACTGGGAAATTCAGAACCAAGAATACAATCCAGGAAGGACCTTCTAGTTCATGGAGGCTGGCAAGTTCACTGTGGAGGCATCAGAAAGACATTGACACAGGGAGGCACATATGGAATATATGTCTGAAAGGCAAACCCATAGCAGAAATTCATTTTAAGAAGAACAGAAAGGCAAAAAGAAATAACTATCATCTGGCATTGAGACAGAATCTAATACAGTTAGGGATAAGCAGGTTACATAATATGTGGGCTCCAATGGATAATGAAAATGCAAGGCTCCTTGCTCAAAAAGCTGGGGAGAAAAAAATGCTGTAAGAAACACTAAAATATAAAATTTTTTTTTTCCTTCGCTGGTCTCTCTTATGGTGTTTTTATGTGCTATTTAATATCATTCTATGTAAATATTTTTTTAAATTATTAGCAAATTTTTCCATTATTTTTTATAATATTCATTGTTAAATACAAATATAAGAACATTTGCCTCATTTGTGGAATCACCAAAATGACACACTTTGTACCCAGTAGCTCTTTCCCAGAGGGTGCCTCTAGTCGGTCTGAGCTAAGCAGTCCAATCTATACTTGGGGAGGACAGAGGAAGAAAAAGAGGTTTTCCGCCATGCATAGCGCCATGCAGAGGTGCACCGTCTCGGATTTGGGAATACAGGGGAATGTGGACGTTGACATCTGCGCGGACACCCAACTTTTGATTGCAGTCACCTGGGAGGGTAGTAGCTAGAACCTGATAGCTCCAGCTTCACCCTTCCAGGAGTCACCAGACTGATGCACAGCCCCAGCTGGGCCGGGCTCTGGGGAATGCAAACCAGTCATCCCCCTTTCATCACCCCCAGCAGACATAGAGGGGTCTACCTGGGAGCATAGGTGCCCAACGTGGGCCTCTGACTCAGGTCCCCTGAGTTGCACTCCTTCTGCCCTGACCACAGAAAAGTAGGACTGTTGAGGTAAGTGGAGGGAAGCAGCGAGACTGTGCCCTGTCGGCCTCTGAGGTGCCAGAGATTGAAGGGCAACTGAAAATCACAGTTGCTGTGAGGCGGGACTGTGTATGAACTCAAGCTCCATGCCTCTTCTACCCCCTCCTACCATGTTTAATCATGCCATTGGAATTCATTTACAGAATACAAAGTCAAAGATATTAAGAATTTCAGGACAGTGACAACAGAGCATTAAACCAATCACTAGGCTCTTGTGAGCAAGGCCCCAGAGCTCACATGCCCCACGCCAGCACTGGGTATAGGTCAGGTAATGTTTGACGTGCACACTTACATTAAAAAGTCATCAAGTCAAGCTGGTGGCAAGTGTTGAGAGGCCCAAGCTGAAGGACCAGACACCAGAAAATATGTATCATTACAAGATCTACTTCTTCTCTCACTATCTGTAAATGGGTCATTAATATCTTGGTCAAATCATCTGTCATATTTATACTTCCTTTATTTTGTCAGTGTAGGTTTTAGTATCAGAGTATGGTTTCCAGAACTGGGTCATAGATGTGGATACATATAATCACCTTTCCTTATTTAAATACTGTGAAGTTAGGAGGCAAACTGTTAAACAATGAGAACCCTAAGGGTTTCTCTGCATGATCACTTAATCCAAGAACACTTTCAGAAGTTCAAATGAACATTCCCAAACTAATTTCATTTCTCCAATTTGTCTTAAATCATTGTGTTAATAGAGCACATGTTTCAAAGCATACTAAAAGTACAGTGAAAGACATAGAAATATATAGTTAAATATAAGGGTTCATGCTCTGAAAACTTAATAGCTCATAGTAATTGTTTATCAAAAATCAAATAATGATATCAATGTTCAATTAGTCCAACGAATATTTATTGAATGCTGCTGGAGAAAGTACTATGGGGAAATAGGCAGAGAACATATTTCACCATCTCTCAGAAATTTAAAATGTTTATCTTCTGACTTTATTTGGTAGAAACTATAAAATATATAGACATGTTGTAAAAATCTCTTTCAGACGTGACAAAAAGGTGCATTGGTGGAGAAACTTGACATATTTGAATGCCATACTTACATAATTTCTGATTTTTTTTTAATCCCTACTTGCACACCTGCTTTAAAAATCTGCTCAATATTGATTTTAAAGAAGTGATTATAGGCCCTTGGGAAAACTACACGATGTGATCTGATTCAGTTTATCAATGTGACATTAATTTTTAGTCAACACTGAGTACCAACTAAAGAGGAAAGACACTTTAGAAAGATAATAAGAAACTTAGGTATCATGGTTGTAATAAGGGTTGGAGTGTTTTAGTGCATTGCCTTGGGGTCCTCCTCAGGGTACTTTTTAGATATTACTAGGGCTCCCCCTATTTTTCCCATCTCCACTCAGATTCCTCCCTCTGACACTGACTCAGTCTGGGGTCACTGACCATCTTGTTCAATTTGGAACTGAACTAACAGTCTCAGTTATGGGGAAACTAATCACAGCTCTGCCTATTTAGCTAGTGGCTATTCATTGGAAGCATTTGCTAAGTAAATTGGTTTTTTATAAAGTTTTCAGAGGGAATATTTAGCCACTTTAAAGTAGACTTATCTGTAAGCCAGTACAGAAATGGCACACTGTGTTAAGTTAATTAAAATTATTTTTATTATTTAAGTAGTGGCTTTAATTGTCCACATTTAATTTCTATTATATGTTTTTAAACCTACAATTTAGAAAATTTATGATAATGTAGACGACAGTAGTGTACTTTATTATGATTATGCATATTGTATATAAATTCATAAAATAAAAATAATACCTCAGGTTTAATTATTCGGCCCTACCAAGGTGAATTATCAAATGTCAAATGAAACTAATAAACACAGGCCTCTGAGATAACAAAGCCATATAGAAATCTAAATTGCATTTTCATACAAAAGTTAATTATTTTCTGCTGACATCGATAGCATATTCTCTCAAGTACTATAAGTATTTTTAAAAATTAGATGCTGTCAAAACTGCATTTGAAAACAAAAGAAGAGTGAACATACATTCAAGAGAAGAGAATAAACCCTAGTTCAGTAACTTATTTTTAACATCCAAGACAAATGACAGATGGCTTTGATCTTGTCTGGGCATTAATAAAGCTTTGAGGAAGTTAGCGCCCCGCAGCTAATTTGATGCCAAAGGTCACTGCCACACTCCAATAACCTTACTGTGTTGTCCCTCTCCTGTCCATGTTGATTTTTATCTAGGAATGATTTCAGTGACTTTGCCACAGGCAAGTTACACCTTTCAATGTGCTGAATATTATTTGAGATATTTCAAAGACAGGCTAAATCGTCTTTTTCTTTTTATCGCTGTAATGGTTTTTCTGGTGCGATATCATTCACATTATCTTTTAATTTCTTAGTGCCATGGGGTACAAACTGTCTGGGATTGTGTCTGTCATGAATGTCTCAGACATAAAAGATTGTGGCTTAGGACAAGTACTACAAAGAAGCTTTAGCTCTGCCATCATTCTATTTAACAGAGATGAGGACAAGGACTTAAAATTTGGGGGTGCCATCTGAATTAGAAAATGTCAATGACCGCTCTCAGCATTATTTCAATGAAAAGAAATATAAAATATTAACAAGAGCTTACCTGGTGATGATGGGTCTTATAGAAATATACAAAGAAATTAAAGTATAATTCCAAATGAACACTAAGCCCTATGGGAAGTGATTTGATGTGGGGAAAAAAAAAAGACCAAAAAAACCCACTTTGAATGTTATGCAGTTCCTTACTCTGTGGTTCTGTAATGGAAAGCAATAAGAACGTTAATTTGTTTTAATTTTATTTTTAATCTACAAAAAGTATTGACTTCCCATTTAAATCTTAACAAAATAATCTCACATCATCCTCTTCTAGAAAATTCTTCAGCAGTTCTCAGAACCATAATTTATTTCTCTCTAAATGTATATCCTAATTTCAAAATTATTCATATCTTAATCTTACTACACTGAGATCTAAGCCATGGTTTTTATAAATCATCGTGAATATGGATTAAATTATATATAACATATACGTAGATTAAATTTATATAAATATACACTTTATTTTTTTTCCTACCCAGAACGAGGCATTCTATAGTGGTATCCAGTAATAGAAATTCCATATGCTCACCCTAACATGAGTAATGCTTATTTAGGAGTTTGCTGAATAGATGTTACTTATTGTAAGCTTTAGGGAAGCAGATTGATCTGAAACAATCCATAATTGGATTAATAGTGCTGTAATCCAGTCAGGAGACAGAAGATATATTTGAATTAAAAAATCATGAACAATAGAAATCTTACATATTAATTGAGAATTAGATTAAAGATAATTATAATGGTGTTTAAAAAATAGATTTTTTGAGGGCTGGACTAGCTAATGAGACATTTAGGTACAGGGTTATAATTTGAAATTTTAAGAAAGGATAGAATTTAATGGGCAATCCAGGTGAGATTTACTTTATAACCAACTATTAGTAATACAAATACAAATGATAATTAAAGAATAAATAAGCGCACTCAGTTTAGTGAAAAAAGTAATAATATAAAGCCCTAGTTTAGGAAAAGGAATGAATTAGTTGGTGAGTGCACAAGACAACAGTGATTGCAGAGAAGTATGAAGAAATGATGATGTGTTCCATTAAAATAAAACCATGCTGCAGTTTCAACAGCCTCATGAAAATTTAGACCCACATTGCAAACTTGTGATTTTATAATAGATTTAAAATGCAATGGTTATAGGAAAGCCTTTAGAAGTTAAGTTCAGGTGGTTAATTATTTTAGAATATACAAACAATATCAAACACTTCCCTGGGAAAAATCTTTCATGTGGACAATCAATTTGTAATTTCACTTGTCTATAATAAGAGATTTGTGGGCATACAAACGAGTAACCAGCACCTGGTTAGCATAAAGAACTTTCACATCATTGTAGAGAACTCTCTTATAACCTTGCTCAATCAACATCACTCTCTTCCCTGAAGGACACGACTATTCTGACCTACATTAATAACAATTAGCTTTGCCATATTAGCACTGTTGATCTAATATATTTATCCATTCTCCTGCTCATGAATATCAAGAATTTTTATAATGGGAGGTAGTAAATATTTAGACAACTAATGCTAAATTTATATAGAAAAAATAAACAAAATTTTGATAGAAACCCTGAAAATATAAAGGAACAAAGAGAGACCCATATTACTAAGATTTAAGCACATATTGTAAAGCTTCTGTGATTAAAAAGTATGTAGTTAATATGAACCAATACATAGATCAATGAAACAAAGCTCAGGGAAGAATCCTAGAACATAGAAAATGACAATTGATAGAAAAAGTTAGATTATTCACTAAATGATTTTGGAAGAAGTGAATACATAAATATAGTAATAGAGTTGGTTATAAAACTCGTCCTTCATAAAAGCATAAATTCCAAGTAGTAGAACAAGATTGAAATTGTACGTTTTATGTGTTTTTGAACAACTACCACCCCTGCCCCATATATTTGGCAAGATATAAATAGACATTTCAAAAAAAAAAGGAAATATACATGGTTAAATCTATATATCTGTATGTATATCTATATCTCTGATCAACCACCATAATAAAAGAAATTCAAAAATATTTTTTACCTATCAGATGTGCAGAAATCAAAATGTTTGATACTACATCGAACTGGTTAAGATGTGAAAAACAGATATGACTAGATGAGGGCAAACTTGACAATATCTACCAAAATTCAAAACATACATAACTTTTCACCTAGTAATTTTTCTTTCTCAATCTTAAAGATTTAAAATGTGAAATGATAAATGTAAATTTTTTCTCTTCATCACTATTTGTAACTACAAAATTCTGAATGACCTAAATATTTATTAATAGGAAACTAACTAAATAAATTACATCCATAAGACAGAATACTATGCTGTTAGAGAAAATTGATGAAGGTCTGCATATGCTAATCTGGAATGTTCTCTAGGACATATGAATAAATGCAAAAGGAAAGGGAGGCATAGTGGGTTTTAACATGTTTTATTTGTATAAAAGGGTAAAATGATACACATTTGATTTATATGCATGAATAATGTGGAAGAATACAAGAAATGTATAATAACACTAACTCTAGCTACAATGTTTGAGTGACTTGGGGTCAAAGAGGAAAATGTTCACATGTACTTTAGTATTCTTTGCATTTTGAGTCATATGAATAAGTTATTTTTAAAAAGTTGGTATTTTTTTTACAAGTAAAATGGCATGATAAGCTTTGCAAACTATAAAGTAATATACAAGTATAGGAGTTTATTTTATATTTTATTGCTATTAGGAACTATCTAGCTGTGTAACTTTTTTAATGATTAGATAATAGAAATTTTAAATTACATTTATCTTATTATAAAAACTATAAATGCTCATTGCAAGATATATAGGAATGTATAAGGCTAATAACTTTAATATGCAAAGAACTCTCTGTAAATTGCCAAAAACAATCCAAACATAAAAAGATAATTTATAAAGGAATAAATGCAAATGACTAATAAACAGTAAAATATTCAATACCACTAGTAAAGAAGATAACACAACAATGGCATAATTCTTTTCATTCTTTGAAATGGCAACAATTATAAAGATTAACAACATGGAGTGCTAATAAGTATGTAGTGAAACAGGTAGTCTCATGAATCACTGGTGAAAGTTTAAATTACTTCCATATGTTAGGAGACAACTAAGTTGGGCAAAAATATATATTTTTTTATTTTTGAAAAAATAATATATTTATATAATTGACATAATTTAAAATTCAAAAGATACAAAGGATGGTTAGTAAATCTTTCCTCACGTTATTGTTCCTTGGACCTCTCAGTTCCTCTTTGTGAAAGCAACTATTAGCATTGTCACTTTTTGAATGTTTCCAAAGGTGTATGTATGTGTGTATGTGTGTGTTTCTGTGTGTGTGTATGTAGACATATATTTGTTTATATGTTATATATTTATATATATAATTATTAACTCTCTTTCCTATACCAATGAGAGGATATTGCATATATTTTTTAATTAATTTTTTCATCACCTTTCAGCATCGTGTGTGTGTGTGTGTGTGTGTGTGTGTGTGTGTGTCTGTGTGTCTGTGTGGTGGTAGTGGTGTTGAAGTGGCTGCATATTCCAATGTGTAAAAGTACCATCATTTTTTTGCCATTGTCTCTAATGAATATTTGGCTTCTTTACAATGTGCTACTATTTAGAAATTGCACTGAATAAACATTCACATATTTTTAATTTCTAGAAGAATAAAAAGGAGAAATCAGAATTTCACAATATTATAAAAGAGCTTGGGAACATAAATACCAGTAAATATAAAAAGCAGGAATTATAGAATAATACTTTATTCAATTTATGCTATTAGATTTTAATTCTTTAAAGATTGGTATATTAGAATACATAAAATACTAATAACCCAATAGAATATAAAAAATCTATATAAACAATTATATAAGAATATTTAAGAATAGTATTTTTTAAATTCTCTTTTACATTTACTCACTATTTCAATGCTCAAATTTATCCCTTTCCAAAACAAAAGAAACACTCCTGAAAGATTTTACAAGGGAAAGCTTAAAAGTTTTTCAGAGAATGAATAATTCTGAATTTACTTAATCTAGTCCAAGAAAGAGGAAGGAAACCAATGGTCCCTAAATATTATGGAATCAGCAAAATATAACTGCAAAGCCTATGCTTAAGAGTATTAATAAATCTGATACTGATAGCAAAATAGTAATACCATTTATCTAGATATTAGTCATTTTAAACTATTACAGGACATTATGTGTAAATATTGTACATACGGGTAAATATATTAAAACACTGAGGAAAAATTTCAGCATTCATGATAATAGGTACCTAAATGAAGGAACTTAGGGAAAAGAAGGAGCTATCATTTTGTTTGCAATGTTTTATTTATTTAAAAATTATTTGAAATAAATGGGTAGTTAAACTTCTAGATACAAAACCAGCAGAAAATATGCATGTGTTTATGATAAGTTTAATAATCCTAGCTTCACCATTTTTAAAAACAAACTCAGAATAATCTGTGTCTTCAAAGAATGATTAAATATTTTATTGTATTTAAAATGGAATAATTTCATAGCAGTTAAATAATTGTATATCGTTAAATGAATAGATAGTTATATTCAATAGAGGAATTCCACAAATATATTTTGAAAGAAGCCCAATGTAAAATGATATGAATTGTATGATTCATTTATATAAAGTTCAAAGCAAATAAACATTATCTATGGTGTTAGCAGTCAATGGTTAACCTCAGCAAGGCGTACCTTGGTGGAAGGGGACTGAAGGGGATTTTTTTTGGATGCCGGTAATGTATTGCTTCATCTAGGTTCCAATTACACGCAGGTGTAAACAATTTGTCAGAATTCACCAAGATGTACTCACGTTTTATATTCTATTCTGTATGCGACTTATACTTCAGTATAAAATATGCCTTTGCTCATCTGATCTGATGAAAATATGCAAATTAGTAAATGTTAAATGTGAGTAGTAGAACCACAGGTGTGTATGGTATTTTTAATACCACCTTATTTAATATTAAATAAATTATTTTCACCTATGAATCATTGACTGCTATAGGCATTTTTACTTACTGTAATCAAATGAAATAATATATATGAAACAACTGGTTTCAGACATTAAATGATAGATACTGAATTTCTTTCATGCTTGGAATAAGGGAAGCATTTAAACTAAGCCCTGCGATTTTTCCAACTTACTCCATAGACTGTGCTTCCCATTTATAGACCAGGATGTGTGATTTCAAAAAGATTCCATGGGCTCACTGACTTGAGGAGGGTTGGTATTTGGGGAGTAGGGGGAAAGGTGGCTAGAATTTATGATGCTGACTACAGAGAGATGGGAAGTGGAGGAGAGAGAGGAGAGATATTCAAGTAGTTCTCTTAAGTTTTTGCTGAGTGTTGAACAGCACATGCAAAAAAGGAACATACCCCAAGTAAGATAAAGAATGATTGAAAAGCATACAGCTGGATAATCCCAGGGCTCACACAGGGCAGAAATAGTTCAAGTTTCTACCAACCAGAGTGAATAGATGTCACAATGTATTGATCATTGGATATAATCTTTAAAAGAGTTTCACCTTACTAGTGGGCCAATGTTAGATTTAACATAAAGGCATATTCTAGACTCGCCATAACAAATCTTAATTACAAGCCTTAGAATAATCAAACTGATTTTTAAGGAACTTAATTGAGTGTCAGAATAAAGATCATTGCCTTTTAAAGGAATATATAATGTTTCTCTAAATAAACAAGTTAATGAAGTAAGTTTTCAGTGTTCAGCATTCAACCAGAATTTTCAATCCATGTGAAAAAACAAACAAACAAACAAACAAAAAAAAACAGGGAAATGTCACCCATAATCAAGAGGAATTTTAATCAATAGAAACAAACGCAGAAATGACAGAACTGATGGAACTAGAAGAGTATAACTACAAAATAGTTATTTTAAATCTTTACAATATAATCAAGGATGTAAAGGAAAATATGAACTTCAGGAAAAAAGTATAAAACCAGATATTATAATGATAAATTTATATTTTTTAAATGAGAAGTACACTGAAGAGAATGAAGAGAATTAAAACTTATAGGAAAAAAATCAGTAAAATTGAAAATAGCAATAAAACTTATAAAAATAAAGCACAGAGAAAAATATTAAAAAGATAACAGAATAGTGACCTGTACAACAATATTATTCTCTCCAACATGAGTAATTGGTCTTTCCGAGGGTACCAATTGTGGAGAACATATGAGAAAATAATAACCGAAAGTTTTCTGATTTCTTTAAATTATTAACACATAGATCCAAGAAATTTACCAAACCCCAAGCAAAATATGAAAAACACTATAGTGGGATATATTATTATCAAATTCTGAAAACCAGTAATAAAAAAAAGTTTTAAAATTATTCAGACAAAAAACTGCTATTGCATGTAGAAGAACAAATATAACATCAGTGGATTTGTTGACAGGACCAAAGAGGCAAGAAGTTAATGGAATGGTATTTTTAAATTCCTGAAAAAGAGGAAAAAATTCAATTTTGATTTTTTTTTACAGCATAAATGCCTTTCAAAAATTAAGGAAAAAATAAAGATTTTTTTCAAACCAACAAAAGCTATGAGAGTTCATTGTTTTCATACATGCATTATATGAAATATTAATGGATATTTTTGTTTGGAAGAAAGAAAATTATACTGGATAGAAATATGTATCTTCTGTATAAGCCAAAGCACCTGAAGTAGAAGTATTTGAACATAAGAATTAATAATTGAAGTATGTTAAGTACATGCAACTACAACTTGGAGGGGTATATCCTAAACTCCTAAAACAAGGAACAGGAAGAAGAGGAAAAAAGTGACATTTATTCAGGGTTTAATATGTACCAGGACTTTTATATATGTTACTGTGTTTTCCCATTACTGTAATTTTTTGGTCAATACTCATGTTACGAATCCATCAGACAGTGAGGAAACTGAGGATCAGAGAAGTAAAATATCTTAGTACCATAGAGGCAATTCATTTAATAGGTAGAGCTTGAGCTTGTATATAATCTGTTGGATTCTTTATATCTCCTGATCCAATTGACATTGTTGCTAGGTTGAAGCTTGAAAGAGTCATTCATTCATTCATTCATGTGTTTATTATTTGGATTTAGTGTGAATTTATAAAGAACCCACTATGATAGTTCAGAATGGAATTTTCTACTTTAAAGCAAACACTTTATTCAGTAAAAACAAGTGTTTATTTCAAAGACACAAATGTTGCCACTTTAAGAGCTTATGCATGTGTCTAAAGGAATAAAGCATCCAGTTTCTAAGCAATCCATTAGTATTTGCAATTAATTAGCGTGAAGAATAATGAGGTGACTGAGACCAGAGTACCCTTGCCTTAATTGATTGCCTGAGTTCCTGGATTAATAAAATCCAATTATTTTTTTTATGTAATTGGCACAAAGTTTATTTGTATCCCTTTTTTAATAAATTTGCTAATGACATAAGAAAGTAAACAAAACAAAGTAATTGTAAATGAATACCAGTTCAATTAAATCCCAGGCCTGACCAAATATCCCTGTATACAGATTAGTTCAAAATCCCTATTTATCTGTAAAACACACACCAAGTTAATGGCCCTTGTTACCCTGACTAGTGTATTGTAGTGGGAGCAAAATGCATTATAGCTTTCTAAATAGAAGTGAAAAATCATACCACTCTGGAATTAAAGAAAGGTCAATCAGAAAGAAATTCCTAGTTTTTCAGGGCCTGAACTTTAACTAAGAGACTAGAGTGGAGTGATTTTCTTGAGATTGATTTTAAGATGTCTCTCAAGTGACTCTAATGGTTCCTTCTGGAATCCTATACTAAATCAGTCCTGGTTTTTGCTGGTGGGTCATGTTTGCCCTTGTCAGATTTGCATACTCTAAACTCGTTCGACTATTTTCATATTGCTTAAGGTTGTAGACACTGGACTTGTCATCAAACATATGCCTGGAATCATTAGAGCTGGGGTGAGCCTAGGCCATCTCCATGCTTAGTGAGATTTTTTCATCAGCCCATCATTATCTTTTCTCAGCTCCTCTTATTTGGCTTCTGTAGCTTTATTGCACTCAACCTCCATTTTCACTATTTTAACAGAAATTCTTCCTTGGCCCCAAACCATCGGTTGAGGCTTAAACAAAGTTTTAAGTACCTTATGAGAGGTCTAAGAATTGCGAGGAAGTATGCTAGATATTATAGGCACTCTAAGCCTAGCAGAGTCTTAAAAATAATTAGTGAGCTATACACATTAATTTAAATTTAAATCAGTGTAATATACTAGACCAACTGTATTTGAGAACTGTGACCTACGTGACTGTAGCATTAAGTGTCATTCATACAGATGACATCTATTTATATCCTTGGCTCACAACTCCCCACAAAACTTTAGGCTTATTTACACGGTTGACTACTTGATATCTCCACTTTGAAAACATCCACAACCAAGTTCCTAGTTATCACCAAAAGCCTATTCGTTTCCACAGTTTTCCATCTCTAGCAATGGTTACTTCTAAATCATAGTTGCTCAGATCAAAAATTTTGAAGGCAATTCTTCCCCGCTCTTCCATTTCTCATCCATTCTCTCAGGCAACCCTGTCAATTCTCCCTTAAAATAAATCCAGTTGATGATAGCCATTCTAATAGATGTGAGGTGCTATCTCATTGTGGTTTTGATTTACATTTCCCTAATAGCTAGTGAAGATTAGCATTTTTTCATGTCTTTTGACCGTTTGTATGTCCTCTTGGAAGAAGTATCTGTTCAGGTTCTCTGCCTATTTTTTAATTCGATTGTTTTTATTTATTGTTAAGTTGTGTGAATCCTTTATATGTTTTGAAAATTAGGCCCTTATCGGAGGCATTGTTTGCAAACATATTCTGTTCAGATGGTTGCCTCTTTGCCTTATTCATGATGTCTTTTGATATGAGAAGCTTCTAAGTTTAATATAGTCTCATTCATTTATTTTTGCTTTTACTTTCCTTGCCTTTGAGGTCAAATTAATAAAATCCTCTCTAAATCCAAGGTCCATCATTTAGTACCTATGTTTTCTTCTATGCAATTTATTGTTTCAGGTCTTATATTCATTTCGAGTTAATGTTGAGTTAATTTTGGTTTGTGGTAACAGATAGCAGTCTAGGTTCATTCCTTTGCATGTGGCTTTTCAATTTTCCCAGCACCATTTATTGAATAGCCTTTCTTTGCACCATTGTATGTTTTTGGCTTTTTTGTTGATACCATCTCACACCTGTGAGAATGGCTATCATCAACAGGACAAATAACAAGTGTTGGAGAGGTTATGGGGGAAAAGGAACTTTAATACGCTGCTGGTGGGAATGTAAATTGGCACAGCCACTATAGAAAACATTATGGAAATTTCTCAAAAAGCTAAGAATTTAATTACCATATGGCCTAGCAATTCCTCTTCTGGGTATTTACCCAAAAAACTTGAAAACATTTATCTGCAAAGACATATGCACCCTGATATTCATAGCAGCATTATACACAGTGGCCAAGACATGGAAACAACCAAGGTGTCCAATGATAGATAGATGTGGTATACATACAATGTAATATTACTCAACCATAAGAAAAGTCGAAACACTGTCATTTGGATCTTGATGTTATCATCTAAGCAAAATAAACCAGGCAGAAAAAGTTGAGAACCATATGATTTCACTCATATGTGGGATATAAAACTAAATGTAGCCATCAGACATGATGATCAGAGATGCGTGAGCACGGACAGTGTATTAGTGGTTACCAGAGGGAAAATGGAGAGTGGGGATATAAATAGGGGTAAACGGAGTCAAATATTTGGTGGCAGAAGGAAATTTAACTTTGGGTGGTGAATACACAATGAAGTATACATAAGATGTATTATTGAATTGTACACTTGAAACCAATTTGACTTTATTAATCAATGGCACGTCAATAATTTTAATAAAAATCAATCAATCAATATTTGGTCAGTCTCTCACCATCACCACCACTATCACCACCACCACTACTACTGTGGCTCAAATCCAAAGCTCCAAGCCGCCATACTACCTAATCTAAATTAATGCAATCATTTCTCTACCTACTTCCTTGCCTACCTACATTCTATTCTCAGAACAAGCAGAATGAGTTAAAATTTACAACTCTTCATGTCACAAAAACTTTAATTGCTTTTGCTCTCACTAAGAGTAAAAGTCAGTCTTACAGTTGTTTATAAAGTGTACATATGCTTTTTCTCCATTCACCTGATCTCATCTCCTGGTGACTCCCCTTTTTTTTCATAACTTGCCTGGCTCTGTTTTGGAGTCTTTGTATTTTACTGCTTTCTCAATTTGTAACATTAACTTAAACCCTAATTTTTCTGTAGATACTGCCTATATCTCCCGTAGGCCTTTAGTTAAATGTCCTCTCCTTACTGTGTCTTTCTCTTATAATTCCATTTAAAACATTATTTCCTAATACTATTCATTTCCTTTCTCTGCTTATTTCGTTTGCTACAATATTTGTCATAATCTAAGTAATTCTATTTTATTTTCTCTCTCCCTTCCCTAAAATATTTGCTCCGCGAGGCCAAAGATTTTTGCATTTTATTTCCAGCTGTATCCCTGCCCCTATATAGAACTTCCGCCATATATTAGCTACGCAATAACTCTGTTAAGTGATTACTATTACAATTCTCCTCCGTCTTTCAGTAACAGGATTAGACACCATATCTTCCCCTATGCAAAATTGTAGTGTTCTCTTGTTTTGGTGTAAGGTGAGGGGATTTTCCTTTCCTTACCTAAGGGTTTGACCATTTCATTTGCTTTGGCCAATGGGCTTTTAGTAGACATAGTACTTGAAAAGCTCTTGAGCAGTCATGCAGTCATCACTTACATCTCATCCAACAGCACTGAGAAGAACATTCCTCAGGCTAGTCAGCCAAACCCAACTAAAAGCATCAGAGCTGCCCAGCTGAGCCCAGCTTACATCAAACTACCCCTAAGAAACTCCCAGACACATAAGCTAAATAAATGCATATCATTTAAAACAATAAGCCACTGAGTTTAGAGGTATTTGTTATCCAGCAATTTAAAAAGTGAGCCACATGATAAATTTTTTAGAGGCCAAAAGTTACCATGCCTTTCTAATGAATTAATGTGCTATATTAAATAAAACAATAGAGACTAAATAATAAATCGTTTCTATTTTTATGTGGTTATTATTATTGTAATACCATACTTAAGAGAATTTATGTGTTTATACTACAACATAAGGCTTATTAATCTTTAACCAATGTTATAGAGTCCACATTCTAGTCTATATAATATTAAGAGGCTAAATTCTATCATCCATTTCCTGTATCTTAATAGCTTAGAATTGAGCTGAGCAGTAAAAAGCTCAGGACCTCTGAAATGAAACTAAATTTGTTACTTACTTTTAAAATAATTAATTTTCTAACTAGTTTCTATATCATAGTAGCTAAATTAGTTCCTATGATGATTAATATGATAAAACATAGTGTGACTGCTTGAAACATTAAATTCTGAAATGAATAATAAATTACCATATGAAGATCTGTCACATTAAGCCCTATTCTTTTATGTAACATGAGTCACAAATTTCCCCAAAACATTACTTTAAAATAGCAGGCAGCCAAATGTTGCTAAAATGTCATATTAGCCTTTAATTTCCACAATTAATTCACAGCAAGAATTTCTCTTTATACACATCTCTCTCTGACTCTCTCTTTCACACATACTCACACAAATTAACTTTACTCAAAAAACGGTTTTTGAAATTTCCTTCTTTTTCTTTCTGATTACTTCTCTCCTAGCTATCTTGAATAAATCTTGTGAACATACACAGAATTATTCTTAACTGCAAGTATATCCTTCATTTCATTCATTATATCAGCAGACTGAACCTGTGCATGTACAATATAAAATTCAATTCAGGAATTAAAAAATGAAGTTAATTAAACCAAAGGACTGAGTCAAAAATTTGAACCAAGTAACATATTATTATGTTGACTTTTTTCCAATTTAGTAATAGAATTTATTCACTCATTAAAAGGTTTTTTTTTTTAAATTAAATTTACTGGTTTTGAACTTATTACTTTTAAATTCAATTTTAAGTTCAAACAAAGTAAAATCCACTTTGTTTCTAAAATTTGATCAACCTTGGGCAGATCCTTTCAATTCATAATGATCCATCTTCAGCACAGAGATTAAATGTACTTGAACATTTATATAACTCTTATCTTCTGTATGAATACTGAGCCCACATTTATCAATTTTGGTGGAAGTAAGAATGAGGCTGGGTAAGACCAGACCTGAGGAATTGAACTGAAAATAGAATTGACCACCAAACTGTAGCAGCCAGAAATAAAACATATATACCTACATGAAGCAACTGGTAGAAGAGAAATAATGGCTGTGATGCTCTAACTTTGGAGGGTGGACTCTCTATGCTTCCAAATAATCTCTCTTTGGAGCAGGATCGCAGCCAATGATGTGGTTAAAGAGTTCATGATCTAGAATGTGTTCTGCAGAATTTAATGTTCTACCCTAGTTTCAGGGTTTATGGAAATAATAAAGCCCCAGTGGAAAACTGGATACTGAAAGGGAAAACAAGATCTTATGAGATGTGGAAGTCTAATTAAAAGGACAAGAACAACATGACAGGGGGAAGGGTGGGTCGTGACGGAGATGACATAAGTTGGCTCATGTCCTTCATTGATGCTTCTTTTTATCTTGTGAATATTTAATGAACATCCTTGCTGTGCTCAATGCTCAGTTACAATGTTGAACAGCATGTCCACCCTAAGTATGATAGTTATTAAAGTTACGTGGAGTGTGACATATGCTGGTTCTTGATAACAGCAGTACTATTAGTATTAGATCCTTTTCAGTGTTGAAGTAGAAACTCCTAAAGCACTCTTTACGTTCATAGCCAGGAATTGCTCAGGAATTGATTCAAATAGAGTTAATCCGGCAATGGTTCTATTTACTAGCCTTGGTAAATAGGTAACTGCTTTAACCTCAGATTATCTCATTTATAAAATGGTTAACATTAATTACATCAGTTGAATTGCTGGTGATACCAAGTAGCATTGTTCACTGAGATGGATAAGTAGAGTGTCTGCATGTTTTAATTGTGCAATGTTATTAGGATTACTGTTTACAATACTATAATAATTTGCTATAATTGAAAAAAGCTAAGGAAAGAGGGGTTCATGTACAATAGAAAATATTGTACATAAACTGCCCATATAAACTGGAAGGTAAGAGTTAAATATTCAAAAGGAGTTTACTGTAATTCACATGAATCTCTAACACTACAAAGCAAAACTAATATTCTTCATAACTTGATCACAAAAACATCAATAAACATTTTACCATGGATTTGCATCCTTTATGTCTTTATTTAATTCTAGATTGCATAAACTATGCAATTTAATCCAACCTCTTTTCCCTCATGAATAAATTCATTCCCTATTTAACTTTGCTTCACATGATGCAGCATATTACTTTTTGGAAATATGAGGTTCCAGAAGTGTCACACAAATATAGAGCTCTAATGCTTTCTGATCACCCAAAATCTGTGGTAAAAAAAAAAAAAAAAAAAAAAAAAAAAAATCCTAGATAGAGATGGACTGATACTATGCGAGGAGATATTGCTGCTGCTAAGTTTAATAAAATATGACTGACACGCTTAGATTTATCATGGGAAAGATCACATTTTTATAACAATCCAAAATGACATGGAGCAAAACTCACCGCCAGTGAGTGGAATGAGAAGCATGACGCTCTGTGTTCTGCGGCAGAGCATTGAAAAGCCAGCATAGGGATAGACAAGGTGTGTTTGTCGCAGTGGCCTCACTCTACCCTTCATGAATGTGGCTCCCAGGACTTGTCCTGATTGTCTAAGCCCCTTCACGCACTGCTTTGCACCCCACTCTCTCCCTCCCACTTAGGCTATTGTAGCATTTGCTGGTAACACATTCGTTCTGATTCCTAAAAGTTTTCAATTCAACAAGTTGATTTACAGAAAGATTACAGGGGGTTGAAGTTGCCAAAGATTGGAAAACATTTTGATGGAAGGTAGATCAGAATGAAAAGGAGAGGTCTTCTCTTTTCCCTTTTTAGTGTTTATGTTTACTTAAGAGTTTATTCTCTACTGATTCCTTATTTCTTAAAGAGAATGGAATTTAAAAGGAAAAATTGAGTTCTTCCTAACTGCACATACTTATTTGCACTTTATGCTTTTCACTGATAGAAATAGATCATTATCCCATCCTTCTCCTATGATATTGGAAATCTGACAAGAGCATTGTATTAATTGTTCAGCTTATTATTTGGAGAAGTAGATTTCCTGAACCTTTCTTCTTGGTACTTACTGAGAACTATTGCTGTATTTGCTGCCATTAAATAATTCTTAAGTGTAGGAAACATTTCAAAAATAGAAGTGTCTTCTGCTCAATTATATTAATAATTAGAAGTGATTGATTAATAGAAGAATTGTAATTCTTTAAAACACAAACTCTAGAGACAGAATGAATTTTAGATGAATCACATTTGATTTATTAGCTGTATGAACTTGGACAAGTGACCTAATGTTTCTGACCCTTGTTTTCTTCTCTTCAAAAGACATAGATAATGGAAAAAATATCTGAGTAGATAATTCCCTGAATAAGAATAAGATATACAAATGGTCAATAAGCACATAAAAACGTATTTGATATAATTAGTCACCAGAAAGATTCAAATAAATTTTATAATGACATACCATTTAACATCTACTAGGATGACTTTAATCAATAATGTCATAATAACTTTTAGCAAACATATAGAAAAATTAGAAACTTTATATATTGCTAGTGGAAATGTGAAATAATTCAGCCAATGGGAAAACAGCATGGATGTCCCTTAAAAGGAAAAACATAGAGTTATCATACAACTCAATAATTCTATTGCCAGGAATATACTGAAGAGAAATGAAAATGTATCCACTAATGTTCATAGAAGTATTACTCATGATAATCCCAAAGTGAAAATAACCCAGATTTCAGTCAACCAATAAATGGATAAATAAAATGTGGGCTAGCTAGCTATATCATGTAATATTATTAAGCAATAAAAATAAAGTAATGATACATGCTACAATATGGATAAATTTTGAAAACTTACCAAGGAAATACGCCAGTAACAAAAGATTACATGCTGCATTATTTCATTTATATGAAATGTCCAAAAAAAAATCCCCTGATCTATAGAGACAGAGAGTAGATTAGTGGTTGTATAGGGCTGGGGATGTGTGTGGCATAAGAAACAGTGATTGCTAATGGGTATGGAGATTTGGGGAGGCAAATGATAAAAATATTCTTAAATTAATTATGGTGATGGTTGCACAACTCTATGAATATGCTAAAAACTATTGAATTACACATTTTAAATACTGAATTATTTGATAAATAAATTATACTTTAATAAAGCTGTTATTAAAAAGACAATGATAATAACTAGCCCTATTACTTTTTAGTGAAAGTAAACAAGAGCATTTAAAATGTAGCACCATGTCTTATATATAATATATATTATATATGTTATATGATATGTATAAACAAATGGCACAGTATTTTTTACTTCTTTTCTAACTTTCTTGGGGATTTCCTTAGAGAATTCTAAGTTAAGAAAGCAGTGGTTGTATTTTCTTAAGACTCTATAAACTGAGATTCATTATGTTAACTTATGTAGGGTCATGGAACTACCACATAATGGAAATTGATCTTTAATTACTTTTTCTGATGATACATTATTTGTGCTTTCCACTATATCATAATAAACCAACTCTAATACAAATGATTATTTTTTATCTCATGATTTTCTTATAATCCTAAAGACTGTTTCTTACGTTAGTAATACAAATAATATTTTCTAGTTTTCTACATTTCTGAAAATATGTACACTGCTTTTTACATTTTTTTCCCATTTTGCCCTAGATTTTACTTTAATAAATAAAATAACTTTTCTAATTTTACAACAGTAGTCCCCTCTTATTTGGACTTTGAGTTTCTAAGGTTTCAGTTGCCCGTCACAGTGCAAAAATATTAAATGGAAATTTTTAGAAATAAACAATTCATAAGTTTTAAATTGCACACCATTCTGAGCAGCTTGATGAAATCTTGTGCAGTCCTACTTTTCCCTCCCAGGACACGAATTATCCCTCTGTCCTGCATCTCCATGCTGTAGATGCTCCCATTACTCTCTTAGTAGCCATCTTGGTTATCAGATCAGTTGTCAAAGTATCACAGGGCTTGTGTTTAAGCCCTTACTGTACTTAATAATGGTCCCAAAGAACAAGAATAGTAATGCTGGTAATTCAGATATGCAAAAGAGAAACTATTAAATGCTTCAAGTTAAAAGATAGAAATTGAATTTAATAGGAAAAGAAAAATATCACATACTAAGTTTGCTAAGATCTACAGTAAGAACAAATCTTCCATTCATAAAATTATGAGGAAAGGAAGAAAAGGGAATTCATGTCAGTTTTGGTGTCGCACCTGGAACTGCCAAAGTTATGGCCACGGTGTGTGATAAGTTCTTAGTTAAGATGGAAGAGGCATTAAATTTATGGGTGGAAGACATGAACAGAAAACGTGTTCTGATTGACGGCAACATGTGGCACCATAAAGCATTGAGCCTGTACGAAGACATCAGCAAAGGATCCCCTGACATGAGTGACTCCGAGGCTTTTCTGCAAGTAAAGGTGATGACACAGATGGAGGATTAGGTTTGGCATTTGATCATTTCACATCATCACTAGAAGGGCAGGTACTGCGCAATGAGATATTTTGACAGAGCGAAAGAGAGAGAGCACATTTACATATCCTTTATTATAATACAATAATTTTTCACTTAGCATCATCAGTAGGTTTTCGGAAACTGCAGCTTTACATGACATATAATAAAATCGATTTTTTCACAGCCTAATTGATAATAAACAAGAGTTAAGTTCTTATAACTAAAAGACAAAATTTAGTTTTAGATTATGACTGACATCTTCCCCTAAAAATTAAAAGAATTCCCTAATGAAGAAACTATGCAAAAGCTATTTAACTTCTACTAACATGTTATAACGATAAAAATAAAATTAAGAATTAAAGTACAAACTTTTAATTTTAAATAATTTACATTTTAAATAATTTACATAAATTACCATATTTAATCCCCCAAAAGTGCTATTATGGGTCACTATTATTGTACCAATTTTAAGGGGAAAAAAGAACCATAAAGAACTAAAGCAATTGTGCAAGATAATTTGTAATTAGTAAGAGGTGTATCAAGAATCATACTTCCATTTGATTCATTTCAGATGTAAGATTTGTCATACACAGAAAATTGGATGCATGATGATGCTTCATGTAAGTCACAATTATAAAAATTATTATAGGAAAACATCAAAATGGAACCATTCGCCTATTAAAGGAAAAACAAATATTTGCAAATCACCTTTGCATTTTAACTTGAAATTTTATACCTTCCTAGAACACAAAATATTAATAAAAGTTGTTATTAGAAGCAAACATTATTACTAAATGAATATTACATCACTTTATGAATTTTTTTCCATTGGAACTATCAGTTACAAGCCATTCGTTTATGTGTAACTTTGATTTTAATATGTTTGACCTGATATTCCTTATTTTTCACATAAATTACTTGATATATAAAAATATACACATTTTCACCTTTAACATTTGTGGAACTTTTTAAAAAAAATCTAAACTATGCTTTAAACCTTTATCTTTAAAATGGAGGGTTAGTGAATCTACTTCCGAAGTTTTAGATTTGTTGGGAATAAAGAGAGTTCAATCAGATAGCATATGTGAAGGTGTTACGTTTGGATTCCTATGATTTACAATTCTAGCACTTATTTTCAGTTCACTCTGTTTCACTGCCCAAAAGGCTATGGTATAAGTAATTGAAATAATGTGTCTTAAGTGTTCACCGATTACTCTTTTAAGCAGCCAAAATATTCTACAGTTTCAAAACATTCATCCCACAACAGCACAAACAAATTCATGTTAGCAGTCAACTCTTACACACACAATTGCACACACACACACAATTATAACTCATTCATTCATGTATATATAATTCTAAGTGAAACATTCAGGCAATAACAAATCTAGCCAATTTGACAATAGCCCAATAGCTAAGAATCACTAAAAAGTTTTATGTTTCTCTGAATTTTATTACACTAAAAATTTAGGCTAGATTTACTTATAAAGATGGAAGTTAAGTGCATTTTAGTGCTTTAGACATATCTTTTTCTTTCCAAGAATTACCCCACTGGGTCATAAAATTCTAAGCATTTGACTGAGCATGTATAAGTTATACACAACAAGAGATTGCTATTTTCAACCACTAATATTCTTCTAAATAACTCCAACATAATAAGCTTTACCACCTCCAGGATTTTATTTTTATCTGAGTATCTTGATGACTGAGTTTTTAGGTGACTGACCTAGTGGAAAAGCACTGCTAGAGGAGACAGAAAGCTGTAGCATTTTGGCTAGGATTGTTTCAAAATGACTGTTTTGTTGTCTGTAATATGGGGCTATGATACCTTCCTCAAAAGCCTTTTTGCGGCTGGAGTGAGATGAGGTATATGAAAGAACTCTACAAATGTAATGAGTTACAATTATCATTTTCATTAATGCAGTATTTGGCAACAAAAAGTAGAAATAGCATGACTGATTAGTTTTTGAAAAAACCTCTGCATCTGTGTAGCCTGCCCCTTTTTTCTTTTTCGTTCTCACAGATTCCAGAAATCATGGTAATATTTCTTAAAATTGCCACATATTTTGTATAATTATCTTCCAAAATATCATGAAAGATTAGCTTTTTACCATCCTCAACAAACCATGTTTAATTTTGTTTTCTTTATTCTTCATTTGTGACTTTTGAAGTTCTACAATATAATTGAGGCAAAAATTAATACGATTGACTCTTCAAATCATGAACTAATTGCTTAAGCCTTCACATATGGAGACTCTATTTTTGTTACAACTTTCTACAATGGCTAGCATACTGGACATTCAATCAAAACCATTCAATAACAACTCAGATATAGATGGGAGTGTGGGTGAACACACATAGTAATGAACAAGCTATTCTTCTTCTATGTCTAAATGTAAAGACTAATCTCTGAATTAAAGAGAATGGTATAATGGAATGAAGTCTAAACTAATTACAGAAGGTCTGGCAAAATAAAGTAGCAACCATGAGTGAAAATATAAATGGATAATAGCTATATAAAATCACAATAATAATTTTATTTGTGGTCAAAAGCAAAATATGAATGAAAACACACGGCAATAAGTTATGGGTAAGGTAAGGATATAAACTGGTGTTCTGAGGTAATTTTATAGTATAGGACAATGATAAAATGATTGATTATATTTTGATAAGAAAATATACATGTTGTAATTTCTCAGCTAACAATAGAAATAGAATAAATTGATTCTATATTCCATATATAAATGTATTCTGTTGTGTATTCTACATTATATAGAATAAATGTATTCTATATTATGGGTGGGTAAAAAATGAATTTAAAATTTCAATCTATACAAAAAGAAGGCAAAAGGAAAGAAAAAGAAATATAGAACATGCAAGACATATGAAAAGCACAATATATGATGAAAGTTACCAAAATATATAAGAAATTATATAAATTTAAGCAGAGTAAATCCTCAGATTAAAACACAAAGATCATCACAAAGCAAAATCCGACCATTTGGTTTTTTCAATAGACAAAGAAAACACGCACACAGACATAATAACACACACAGACACACACATTTTAAGTGAAATGAAGTTACAATTTAACCCAGGAAATCATAAAATAATGTTAGAATTGTTCTATTAATGTCATATAAAATAATATTTATAGAACATTATTATAAATAAAGAGGATCACTATATAATAAATTTACCAGGAATATATTACAATTTAAAAATGCATATGATTCAGACAATATCATCTCTCTTTTGAAAGAAAATTAATCAAAATACATTTAAAAGTTGACAAAATGTCTCCATGACTGATTTTTCATGTTCCTCTCTATAACTGACAGAATAAGCAACAAATGTAACTATAAATCTATAAAAAACAATAAGAAACCAAGTCAAGATATAGATTTCAGAAGCATAGCTAACAACCTTTACCTTCACACACACACACACACACACACACACACACACACACACACACACACACTCCAACAGCCATAAACATTAGGCTGTTAAGATTAACAAGCCAATAGATTTAGAATAGTTACAAAAGTCTTTAGAAATAATTTACATTAAATAAATTATCTCTATTATTATAACTATTCTGGTTTCAAAATACTTCTATGGACTGTTTTCTACTTATTTTTCTAAGCTTTTCTCTTGTCAATTCATCTCTTGACTTAAATATTCAAGCAGATTTCTATAAAGTTTATAGATCTCTGTAATCACATTGTATTTCATGCTCCTTTAACTTTGTCTTTTCAGACCCCTCTGCCTGGATATTCTAAATTACTCCTATTCTTTTATACCATGTATTATGATTCAGCCTTATACTTTTTTTTTCCTTTTAATCAGCCTGCTCATGCATACCTTCATACCATTGCAAGTGACTTGATAGAAATGCCCTTCTAATACCTAATTTACCAAATAACTCCTAATAGTAACAGTTCATTAAAGTTGATGCTCAATTGCATAAAACAAGTTTTTTTGATATGCTCTATCTCTGAGCTAAATTTCTATTCTTAGTACCCACACTGCTCCCAAATTTAGAAAACTTTGTTCACACACACACACACACACACACACACACACACACACACTATAATTTCTATTTCCTAGATCCTTCCTTCCCCTCATGTCCAAGCCCACCCTTCTAATTAAACACTTGTTTTTTATATTAATTATTTACTCTTCTGTTTTTCCTCCTAGAGCTCAATAAGTTTACTTCCTCATACCTGAAGCTACCTCCGATTATTTGGAACATCAGCTAAACTAAAATACATTCTGCCTTTCATAAGAACAGTGAAAACTACACATATACTTTCTTACCAAATATACAAAACCATGTTTAGTGTATGTTTATAACATGAATAAATTACATTACTTAGGTTGCGAATTTCTAAGGAAATAACAAAATCAGCTATACTTTAAATAGTCCTTTAGAAATACTTACTACATATTAAATCATTCAGTAGTTATCTAGGTGCCAACTGTTTCTTCAGTCATTAGTTTTATCTTTATTCTTCTGATTTCACAAAGATATAATAATAATGTGGTAATCCCCTGTCTCTGCTGCTTATATTATTACCCTGCTTACCTTGTACTCTTATTCCACGTAGTTTTAATTATGATTTTAAGATAGGTGTAGGTGAAATTGGAGAAAGTGAAATTTTCATGATTTTTTTAAAAGATATTTCGAAGGTATGCCTGAGTCTGCTAGATAAAGGAAGCAAATTCATTTTGATTCATCAATGATAATTACTTCTCTTCAGTTAAAGTGTATTGAAATAGTTGGGAACATTTCGTTATTATTCTCAAGTAGGAAATTGTACTCTTTAAAATGCTACATTTTAATTTTAGAAATAATGCCAGATCCTATGTCTTGGTGAACATTAGGACAGAGAAAATCAATAGCTTCTAACAGGGTGATATGTCACCTGAGGAAAGTTATCTTTACTGTGATACTGTGCCAAATATATTAACTAATTTTCCTTTTATTTTGGACCAAAACCATAATTAAGTTTATAAACCTAAGACAGTTGGTATGGTTTAAATTTAGTTTCCCTCAGGCAGAAGTTTGGAGGATTATATATTTAGTTGATTTTGCTAAGATATATAAAACATCAATAGTTCCATTTATCCCTGTATTCACTCTTAAACCTCTCTCTCCCTTGACTTCTCCATCACAATAAAGATTAATTATATCCACCCACTTGCTCAAACCAAAAACCCAAGGATCATCTTTAGTTTTTCACATTCCTTCACATATCACATTCATTAGTAAGTTGTTGGCTCTGCCTCCTAATACATACTGTATTTCATAGTTTCTTTTTATGTACATGGTTACAACTTTAGCACAGGCTACTGTCATCTCTTACCCCATTACACCTGACTCTCGACTACTCTCCTTGAGCCTCTGTATGCCGATGTAATAATTACCTTGTTATATAAATAATTAAGTCACTGAATGCTCCAGTCTACAATTTTCTAATGACTTCTTAACACGTTTAAGATATAATTAAAAACTCCCTATCGAGCCAACGAAGGACTTAACATGACCTGGGTCTTGCCCACCCATTTCATTTTATTCTGTCCGCCTCTTGCCAACAACAATTAGGTAAGTCACACCAGTGTTCTTTCTGTTTCTTGAACATGTACAGCTCATTCTCATTTATGCCCTTTCTATTCCCTCTAAAGACAATGCTTTAAACACAGATATCCCCTTTGTCTGATCTTTCTCAAATTTTAACACTTCAGAGAATTTTTTTCTGGTGATTCCATCTGAAGTAACCTCCCAGCACACACAGAGCACCCCATTTCTTTACTACATCAACCTGTTTTCTTTCATACACAGTGTATTTGACTATGTGAAGTCAGTATCATCCCTCTTCATTGTCGATATCTCCTCTGCTAGAAACCTTGCCTGTCTAGGTACCACTTTATCTAGAAGCTTAAGATAATGTCTTGCATATGGCAGAAGAGTATCGAACATATTTTTAGTAAATGAAGTCCAATATTTTTGTTAAAAGTTATAATTTAACTTGATCTTTTTCAGTAGAAAGTATAGTTATTTCATGAAAAAGCTATGATTCTGAAAAATTCTGAAAACATTGAAATCTCAATTTATATATCCCCCCAAATGAAAACCTATAAATACATTTGACTTTCTCAGCATAGGAATAATAGACCCTAGGATATTGCTGCTTCCTTGAAACTTTGATTTCATTTCTATTACATAGTGAAGAATATCATCATATAATGCAGAGCATAACACTTTACTAGATTTGAAAATTGTTAATAAACCTAAAACCTTGGAAAAGTAGCAGAGAGCCTAATCATGTAGAACATGATGAAACAGATGCTCCCTAACATACAGGGTATTTTGTACCCTGTCACATTTTATTGCAGCGGAGGTCATTTGAATGACAAGACTTGGCTTTTTTGGAGATCTGGCAGATGATAATACAGAATTGTGGGATGTCTCTCTTAGGATGGCAATATGAGTGATTATAGTCCAAAAGTTCTAGTTCCCAGTTGTTCCCTCTACTAACACTGAGTTTCTATGACACTGGAATTGCTCAGTGTTATAAAATAACAGACAAAATTGCCAAAAAGAATCACATTTTTAGCAAATACTGTGAAAATAAAGCTGAGATATCATGTAAAAGAAAACTTCACTTTGCATGATTGATTGAACTCTAAAGAAACTCAGATCAGGTTTTTAAGTTCTACTGGTATATACCGAAACACAAAAAATTTCACACATTTAATGTATACATCTAGATGACTTTGGACATATGCAAACACCCATGACATCAGCACAATCAAGATACTAAATGTAGCCATCATTTTAAAAAATGTGTGTGTGTGTGTGTGTGTGTGTGTGTGTGTGTGTGTTTGTAGTGGTGGTGGTGAAACTATCCTCTAAACTCATCTTTTTAGCTTTATTGATATATTATTGACATATAATATTTAAGTGTGCAACATGATGACAATACATATGTGGAAAGAAATGATTAGACTATAAGGAGTTAACACCTCCATTTCCTCACATGATTACCATTTGTTTGTATGTGATGATAACATAAGACTATCTTAACAGCTTTCAAATATATAATACAATATTGTTAATTATAATCATCATGCTATACATGATATCCCCAGAACTTATTCTTCTTCATTGTATACGTATACGTATACGTATACGTATACGTATACGTATACGTATACGTATATGTATATGTATATGTATATGTATATGTATATGTGTGTATACATATATGACATTCTCTTTATGAACTCATCCTTCAGTGAACAGTTAGGTTGTTTCTATGCCTTAGCTATTGTAAATAGTGCTTTAGTGAACATGAAGTTGCAGTTATGTCTTTCTTTGAGATAGTGATTTAATTTCCTCTGGACATATACCCAGAAGTAGGATTGCTGGATCATATGATATTTCTATTTTTAACTTTGTTGCAGAACCTCCCTACTGTTTTTCATAGTGGCTGTACTAATTAGTATTCTCACCAACATTGCACAAGGCTCTAAACATATTTTAAAGTATATCTACTGTATTATTAACTGTAAGTTCTGTAGGGTACAGTAGATCTCTAAAACCATTTATCTTATGTAACTGAAACTTTATACCCATTGAGCAATAATTCTCCCTCCTTTCACTTACAGTCAACTGCTATCCTGTTCTTTGCTTCTATGAGTTTGTCTATTTTAAGATACTCATATAAGTATAATCATGCAGTATTTGTCCTTCTTTGACTAGCTTATTTAACCTAGCATAATGTAGTCTCCTCCCAATTCATCCATGTTGACACAAATAGCAGAATTTCTTTTTTTAAGGCCGAAAAATATTTCATTGTATGTATATATCACACTTTCTTTACCCTTTCATCTGTTGATTGATATTTCGGTGGTTTCTATACCTTGGCTGTTGTCAACACTGATGCAACTCAATTGAAGGTGCAGATATCTTTTTGAAATCCAGATTTCAATTCATTTGGATATTTCTTCAGAAGTCAGATTGCTGGATCATATGGTGGTTCTATGTATAATTTTCTGCAGAACAGCTGTACTGTTTTCCATAGTGGCTTTACCGTTCTATAGCCATTCTGTATTCCCATTAACAATGACTAGGGTTCCCTTTTTTCTACATTCATGCTAATATTTATCTTTTTGTCATTGCTATTGTTGCTTGGATAATAGCCATCCAAACAGATGTGAAATAATATTTGATTGTGGTTTTGATCTGTCTTTCCCTGATGCTTACTGATTTTAAATATCTTTTCATATTTAAGGTATGTCTTTTTGGAGAAAAGTCTATTCAAGTTCTTTGTTCATCAAATCAGTTTCAAGCCAAGCCAGAATTAGCTTCATTTATCCCATTCCTCTCTTGGTAATGCTTTCCCCTTTCCCAGTGTGCCACACTCTAATTTCTTTGAAAAAAAAATTAAACTTGCAGTCACAAAAGAGTGAAAGTAAATTATATGACCCATAGATAATTGGCTCATTATATATTACATTATTACTATAATATAGGGACCTAAAATGTCTTCTCATGTTTTAATTTGCATCTAGTAAAATAAGCTAATCAAAATGTAAATTCACTGGACTATATAAGTTCTATCAGTGCTGATACATTAATTGCTAAGACCAAAGACTTTTTTTTTTTCTTTCTCCTCCTCTGCTCATTAGTCTGTCTTTGGTGGGAATAGGTATTTTCGAAGCAAGAATTTTAAAAAGTTTTATTCGTATAAGAGCAATGGAAGTACAGAGAGATTAAATACTGGTGGTGGTGGTGGTGGTGGTGGTGGTGAGGAATTAGGTAATTAACCAGAAATTGAAGGTATTGGAGTGGCAAGATATAGGTTAGCAGTTTGACCACTTAACAGTGGTCCAGGGAAGATAATGATAAGACCAGAGCTCTAAGAATCATTCTATTCTGTGAGAGTCTAAGCAATGAGGAAGGAGAAGATTATACCAGGAGGCATCATTTGCATATTTCCTTGAAATGTGTGTAGCAGTGAGAGAATGAACAGTGCTCTTTAATGATCTGTATTCCTAAAGGATACTTTCATCAGCATTTTTAAGATTGGAAATTACAGAACTCAAACTAGCTTATGCAAAGGGAAATTTATTGATTATGTGAAAAAGTCTAGAGTTAATCTAGTGCCGAAAAGGTAGACTCCAAAGCCATTCATTATATTTTGTTTATTTACAAAATGGGGAAAGTATTAGTATTTACCTCATGGGGTGGTTGCGAAATTTAAGCAAGTTGGCATATGTAATGTACCTATAAAAAATGCCTAGCACAAAATAAGTGTTAGCTATATATTTCTTTAATTAACAAAGATATTTTTCAAAATCTATACAATAATTTTTGCATGTTCTTTTTCTTTCAGGAAGGACTTTTCTAATAATAAACTAAATATTTTAATGAAAATAAAATATAGAGATTACAATTTAAAAAAAGAACATTTAAACGAAAACTAAAATATTTAGTAACTATGCTATCTTTGTGGGATTGGCTTATCTTTCTTTGGTAAAAGTATTAAGAAAGATTATAGCTCTATTTAATTTTTAAACCTGAAACATATCATCAAAGCATTCCATTTTAAATTATGCTCCCATTTTAGTATTCACAATCAATATTTACAAATATGTAGAAAACAATGTGAATGAAACAGATGTGCAGAACATATTTTACTATACATGTTGTATACAACATCAACAAATAACACAAGTAATGAGTCAGGTAAAGGATAAAGTACATGTTCAAAGCATAAGATACAAGACTCAGTCAAGTGTAAAATCCCTTAACTGTCAGCTTTTCTTGCCCTAATCATGACACCTGCCTTGCATTGATACCCAATTTTCCTCTCTCCTTTTCATTTTTTGGAAAGTGATTTCTCTCTGCCTGACCAGGTTGGATTCTCCAAATGTGCATTGAATCCAGTCTCCTCCCAGTCTCAGAAAACATGATCAGCCTTTCTTTTCTCTTTCCCCTTGTCATGTTCCTTTAAATTCTTTCTCTTCATGTACCTTTCGCCTTCTGCTAATCATTATACAACCTTTCTTATATTAAAAACCATTCTTCATCCTGCCTATATTGTGGGTATGTCATTTTCTTTATATCTCATTAAATCTAAATACATCAAAATATTGTTTATACTCACTCCCCCTTCTGTTCATGTCCCATTCCTCTCTCTTCCACTGCAGTCTGACTTCCATTTCCTCCATCAATCAACAAATGTACTCTGACCTTATACTATTTGCCTAACACCCTTAGCCTTAGTTTTGCCATTTGCAAAGAAAAATATCAGCACTTTCTTTTTAGACTTATTGTGAAGATTTAATGAAAAAAATGAAAATACATTCATATAAAATGCCTAGCACATAAGCAGAATGCCAATAAATCTTTATTATTTAATAATGACGTATTTACTGAATAAATTTAAAGTTATTCCTGTGAAATTTCACTAGAAGAATATAAGTGGAAAACCATACATGAGAAAAGGTTAAGGCAGAAACGCGAAGTATGTTTTCAGGAATGAGTATTTATTTCATGGTGGAGGTTGTAGGGAGACTCTTAATTTGGGTAGGTTGACACTTTATGAATCCTTTAAATTTCCACTGGGGGCAGAAACTAGCACCCATCCAGCAAAGGTTTATATTCCCTTGCTGATTCATAGACATAAGTCTGAGAAGCATCTACCCAGGCTGGAACTACTTTAGGTTACACTTAGGGGAAGAATTTGAATGCATTTCTTTCCTAAACGTTGAGAGTTAACATGATTTGTATTTTTTTCTTCTGAACTGACATGATTAAAAATTAGGTGTGTTTCTTCCTATTCCTTCTTTCTCTTTCCTCTGCTGCTTAGAAGCTTCCTGTTAAGAATAGCAGAGCCACATCATGGGAGGTGTCTGGATACTTGAATAATGAGGAACATCATCTGACATTCGCCAATATCTGACAGTTGTGGAAAGAGGAGATTAACTATTATATTAAATCTACAGAGATTTTTGGATGTGTCTGAGTAACCATAACTAATACATCCTTTTGATTGTTTTGTGAGAACATCCACATTTCCATGAATTCATACAAAAAAGGTTTCTCTCTTTAGGCAGTAAAATTGAGATGGCTATTGCTATCTCAATTGACCAACATAAGAAAAACCAGTAGCTCTTTGAAAAATGATTGAATCACCCTTTAAAAGTATGCACCAATGTTATCTATACAAACTTAGACATTCAAAGGGAGCAATCTTGATTTCTCTCAACTTTATTTCCTAGGAAATATTAAACTCATATTGTGTCTCAGCAATGCCAGTGTTAAGTAGCAGAGACTGAGTGTTGCTTTTAGAAGAACAAATGTGCTTTCTTGAAGGAGGAAATTGAAATGGTAGAAATGTGTTAGTCTATTGAAAAAATCATCGGAATTGACGGAGTGCAGTGAGCATAAAGCAGCAGACCATGTAGTGGTTCATCGGCTTTTATTTTTTCTAGTGAATTCCTGTTGGTAATAGGAAGATGGCATAAGCCTCATTTAAAAACAGTGAGAAATACAGAAACAAATGTTATTTTCAAAATAAAAAAAGCAAAATGTAAGCTAATGAGTGTGTATTTTATAGATTCAACTTTTTATGTTTGTATATGCAATCAGGTAAATAAAATAAAATTTTTTTTCTGAAGTTAGGAGAATAGCACAGGACTCATAGTCCCATATGTCATGCTGTTTTTTTTCTTTCTTTCTTTCTTTCTTTCTTTTAATGTAGAAAGATTGTCCACTTGATTGCACTTGGTCAATTTTCTTTGGTGTCCCATATTTACTGGGTGATTACTATTCTGAGAAACAATGAAGAGCTCTATGCTTGCTGTATAGTTCTGGATTCTCTACAAAATACATTTTAGAATAACACAAATAAACAGGAACAAAATACAACTCAATTTGTCCGAAATGCTGTTGTTCACAGAACCTGCACTCTGAGAAATAGGGGCTCCCTTCTATTCTGTCTGGGTAATGCATTCATGTGTCCTTTTCACTAGCATTGTGAGTGTATGCCTATATACTCATCATGTGGCAATTACCTTGGTGTTTGTTAATTTTGAATTTTACATCATTGGCAAAATTTTTACATTAATTGTCCATGATATGATATTATCTGTTTTTCATATCTCAAAGACAGACAGTCTGTAAATTACATGTAGAATATTCATCTATCTAGACACAGACTTAATGGGTAGTATTTGGAAAAAGCTAGTGCTTCTATGCAAATAAAAGTATTACCAGATGGGGAATAGAGGGATTTTTTTTGCTATAGTTTGTATTATTGCAGGACTTATCATTGGTGAAGATATCAAAAATAAGTGAAGAAAAAACAACATAAAGTAGAATAGAAAAAAATAAAATGATGACGCAAACAGCCAACACATCGATCAGATGTGAAAAGCTGATGTAAATCTAGTCATGTATGTAGAAAAAAAATATTTTAATTAAATATGCAGTGTTATTATTTAAAGTCATTTTAATTGTATTTTACAACTAATTTTATTATTTTATTTAATGCATAATGAACTATTATTATTGCTAGCATATTGTTATTTATTCAGAAACAAGAACTAATCACTTGGAAATTGTAATTCTGTTTTATCGATATGGAAAATAATGCCATATTTAAAAACCAATATTTAATGCTAAATATAAAATGAAATTTAGATTTTATTCAAATTAATTAGGCATTTTAAAAACATATTAACTCATCTGCTATTTTATTTGGCCTAAAAGTATGCTCTATGTTTTGTGTTTACTACTTTCTCAAGCACTTTGATTGACCGATTGATTGATGCATGTATTACAGTCTTGCTATATTAAATTTACAAAGTTGTTTTAGATCTAGCCTTCAGTTATAGAAAATACAGAAGAATGAAAACAAGTAAAACAAAACATTTAATAACCAATGAGACAATATCAAAATTTGGGACATTCTTCAAGGCAATTGGTATAGTCTCTAAAAGACGCCAGTTTAAAAAGCGAGGGCTGTCCTAGAATAAGACATGAATATTTGGGGTATCCCGACTGGATAATTATGGGAAAGAAAAGAAAAAACTTTACAAAAAACATGCGGAATAATTGAGAATATTTAAATATCAAGTCTGCAGTAGAAGGCATTAGGTAGTTATTGCTAATATTCTTCATTGTGATACAATTTTATTTATAGAAAATAGCATTCTTATTTTTCAAAGACACATACTGATACAAATAGGAAAAAAGTGTTGTGTCTCTAACTTACTTTGAAGTAGCTCAGCAAAATATACACACACTTGTGCACACATATACCTGCAATGGAAGAAATTATAGAAAAATACAAAATATTAAATCTAGATGGTAGAAATATAGGTATGTTATTCTTCTATACTTTTATTTTTCCAGGTTTTAAAATTTTCATAAAAACTTGAAACTGTAAAGCCGCTGCTTAAGAGTTGAAACTAGAGTTGAGAAAGAGACTCTGTATTAAGTACCTCATACAGCATATACCAAATTTATACTCAGAATGTTTGCAAAAACCATTCTTAAAATTTTAAGATCAGTTTAGAAGTTCTACACTAATGAAGCTGTACTTGACCTTTCCAAGATGCCTCCTTATACATTATATGAAGGCAAGCTAATCTGTGTGACTATGACAGAGGAGGGGGAGAATGTCCCCCATCTGCTTTTCTTTAGTTCTTGCAGCTGGGCTAATAATAAAATAAATTTAAAAAAATCGACACAAGACCAGATTAATAAGAGTAAAACCAATTTAATATGTGTGCAATGGGGAATCACAACATGATGCTCAGATCACAAAATGAGGCTCAAAAAAATGATCAAACCAAGCACCTTTCTTTAGAAAAGAAACAATAAATATGTGAAATTAGAACAAAAAAAAAATTAATGGTCATTGGAAAGGAATCTAAGCAAGGTTTGAGTATTCACTAGTGAGGAATCTAAACAAAGTTTGGGCTTAAGTAGTAAATTAATAAAGAAGCAACAAGGTTTGTTTATATAGTCTCTAACTTATTTAACTCTAATGATAAGAAAAGGGATGTTTTCAGGTGCAAGGTGGACTCATTTCACATGGGAGATTTAATGCCAGCTTGTAGGAGGACAGAGAGGTCAGAGTGTTCTTGCAGTGACAGTTTCTTAAGTAACTTTAATTTAAAATAAACAATATGCATTGTGAAATATATTGGGGTGGCCTTCCCTGGGCCCTGACACTGTTGTTGATCTTTCTTTAGGTCAAGTTACTCAGACCTTAAAATTTTTAATGATCTTATTTTCACTTTTATTTTTAGTTTTAGATAAAATTATCAGAAGGCATAGCTTTATGAATTTAAGTAATTCTTAAGTCTCTCTTAATTTGAGATATCTTATTTACTTTCTCATCAGCTTTATTTATGTCCTTTGGATCCCTGATGCAGTCTATAGCACTTAGTGTACAGAACCATAAACATAAGTGAGTGGCTTTTCTCTTTCTTCTTTGCAAAGTAGTTGTTTATATACTCTCTTAAGAGAGACATATTCCTATGTAATTAAGAGAGTTTTATATACTAGAAATGTTAGAAACAAGATTATAAATCAAGCAGGTATTGAAAATTAATCAGAAAGAAGATATATAATCTGAAATGACAGTGAACCAAAAAGAAAATCATTATTAAATCTCTCATGACAGTATTTAAGGATAAATAAAATTAATTTATGTATAAATATAAATATAATTAAAAGTACAACTTTATTAGTTAATGATAAAAATTGGATTAGTAGTTTTATATGCTTATGATAAAAAGAGAGATAAATACAAAATTATGTAATATATGAAATAATAAATGGAAGAGGTAAATGAAATCTATCTCCAAATAGCCATAACTACCAAAATAATCATGTCACTCATATTTATGGGTAAATTCCAAGATTTAATTTGTTTTTCTTTGCAATTTTTCAAAGGTTGACTGTAATCAAATAACTAATTGATTTTAAGGACTTTTTTCTTTAGTTCTCACATTGGTTCATTAATACTTAATTATTCAATTAATATTTTAAAATGCTTGGCTCATAGAGAATATATAGGGAGGAGAGTGTGAGTTTAATTCATTTTATATTAGAAAAATTTTTTTTTGAAAACTGTCACTTGTTTTGAGTCACATTTTCATAATGGAAATTGGTTTCTGTCCCTAATCTGACTTAATGGAAAGGAAGATCAAGTTCTTGACATATGTGGTAGGATATCAACACAATTTGCTGGAACACTTGCCACTTGATGATGAAACTGTCAGAACTGTACTAATGAGAAAGGGATGCTTTGATTAGATGCCTTGTTGAATGTTAATTATGTAGTTAGGAAAATAGAGAGTTTATATTCTGTCATAAAATCTCTAGTAAGATACAAGGGATTCATAAAGGATAGAAAGTCAAGTTAAAACAAAATACCATTTATCTGATATATTGGCCAAATGAATACCTTCCATATGACCTTGAAAAGTCATGTAATTTGCTAATATTAACAGATGATGTGCATCTGGATTCCAGGCCATATTGCTCTGTGGATAAATTTCAGAAATGCTGGTAACATATTCTAAAACTAAGTTGAAAGTTAATGTGGGGTCAAAGATAAACAAGCTAAAAAAATTTAGCAAAGATATTACATAAAAATATAGAAAGTAATGTAATATATTTTGCTTGGATACATAAACATATGTTAGTCATCTTCAAATATTTGAAACTCTACCATGTAGAAGAGAGAAGAGGGTTATTTAATATTTGGGTTAAATTTGTAAACATAACTGGTACTGCAAATAAAGAAAAGAATAGTGACTGCTAAAGAAGAGATTCTATGTTAAAACAGGATCCACTAAATTGTTTCTATGATTTCCTTAAATCTGATTTGCTACGATTTGCTGAAATTAATAATCATGTTCTATGTAAGTCAAAACTAGATTGATGTAAACTGTTAAAATATGTTGAAAGTAAGTCAGTTGACTATTAGCTTCAAGGGACTAGGTTATATATTCACCTGAAATTTTATCTATACTTCATTCAGAAATTCCTCTATGGCCAATTAAAACAATTTTTTCTTTTAAAAAGTAATTTAGTTTTCTATTGGTTGTACTATGATAAAGTAAGAGATAATGGTAAGAGCTGTTTTACCTCATAATCATTCAGGAAAGACAATAAGATTGTATCTACTGAGAAAATTAGACAATTCTCTATTTAATTTTATTTACAAACCACTTTTTCTTAGCATTTTAGGTAACTTGGGAAAAAGCTATTTTATTTTCAATTTTACTTGTAGAAACATGAAGTCACTTGAATATGCATTCTTCCTTCGCAGCTGAAGCTTTAATCAACTTGGATAACTTGATAATATTGTGCCTACATAGGGAGATTTTTCATGCATGCCAGTGAATGTTTTATTCTTGTTACTCTTGGTAATGTCTGAAATCTGAAGGACTATGCAAGAATCCCCATGTAATATCTTCATGTATACCTCTTGCAGTAGTTCCATTTACATGTTCCACAAACACTAATTATTTTCATAGAATGCACTTAATTAACTCCATCCCAACTGCAGAAATCTCATCTAGAGGAGATGATGAAACTCAGTTAATTGCAATCTGGGAAAGTATGTGCTTAAACAGGTGCAACCTCCTGCATCTATTTTGTGACTCTGTTTATGAATAAACATAAATTTTAGGATATCATATTTAGTTTCATCTTTCATGTTCTATATACAAATGATAATTTATGGGTGTTTTCATCCAAGCTTTTGGTTTCTGGTGTCAGGTTATTATTAGAAAAATAAGTAAAACTAAATCATGTTACATAACCTATAACAGGTATTGGTAGGTATTTTAAATTAAGCAAATTCCCTATCAGTGCCTGCTTTTAACTCAGAGTGAAAAATAATCAAATCAGTCTGCTCTAAAGTCACGGCTGGTAAATTGTTATTGCTCAATACATTTGGCAAATGCCTCTAAATTCCTCGCAGCATAGGATGTTTGAAGCAATTGTGATCACTCTTCCACAAGAAGTTGGAAATATTTTGAATGCTTTTCAACATCTATAAATACTATACCTTATCAGTTTTATAGTATATTCAATATTTTGACTTTATACAGTCTGCTTGCCAGAGCAGAGTATATCTACAATCTTATTTATCTATGCATAAGTGAAAATAAAAGAAAGAAAATTAAACATAATATATTTTGTAATATAATGAATAAATAGCTTACCTACTGGCTCTGCAACAGTGCTGGAAATTACAGTTACCTGTCTCCTACATATGTAATTTTAAAAAACAAAAAACAACCAAACTAAACGCAAAACAAATTAAAAGCAAGGAAAACCAACACACACACACACACACACACACACACACACACACACACACACTAAAATAAATACAAAGTTCAATAAAATCCTGATATTTCCTAGGAAGATAAAGTAGAATATTTTTGACATTTCAAATTATTTCTAAAATCTTTGTTTTTTATGCCTCTGCTTCATTGACCCGATAGCCTGTTTTAGCTAACATGGTAGATAGAATTCTAGAATAGCTCCCAAGATTCCCTGCTCTGCAGTGTGCATGCCACACAAATCCCTAGGAGGGTAAATATAATGGATTCAATTAACTACTATGATTAGATTATGTTATATGACAAAGTTAACTTAAATATTATGCAGATGAGTGGAACCTAATCACAAATTCTTTGAAAGGCAGTGAGTTTTCCTTGGCAGAAGGAAAAGGCAGAAGAGAAATTCAGAGCTTCAATGTGTGGGAAAGATTCAATATTCTATTGCTGGCTGGAGATGTAGGTGGTCATGTGGGATGGAATGTGGATAACCTTCAGAAGCTAAGTGGAACCCCTGGCCAACAATCTAATTAAATTGAGTTCTTATTTTATTTATTTATTTTTTTATTCATTTAATTTAAATTTTTAATTAAGTTTATTCAGGGTAACATTGTTTAATACAGTCATATAATTTTCAGGTGTACATTATCATTTGACATCTGTATATTCTATTGTATGTTTACTGCCCAAAGTCCAGTTTCCTTCAGCTACCATATATTTGATCACCTTGATCCACTTAACCCTCCCCCTATCCCTCAATGTTTGACCCTCTTTACCCTGTCTACCACCCCTCTCCACTCCTACTGCACTAATAAGCACTAGTCTATAGTCCTCTGGTAACTACTAGTCTATAATCCATGTTCACGAGTCTCTGTTTATCCTGCTCATTTGTTGCTTTTAGGCTATAACAGCAAGGAACCGAACTCTCCTATTTAAAATGGATTCTCTCATTTAAAAATGAGCCTGGGAGCAGAGTTTTCCCCCAGAGCCTGCAGCTCAGAATGCAGTCTGTTCAGCAAGCACCTTGATTTGAGCCTGAGACACATTAGAGCTCATTGAACCCAGTGAAGCCCCCTATACTTCTGACCTACAGAACTATAAATTGAAATATGGATTCTTTGAGACAATAAGGTTTTGTAAGCACACAAAAAAATAGCTATAAAAATTACTGCAAAAAAAAAGCTAATACAGATAATGCTGCAATCTGCAGAATATTTGATGCTATGGGTCAAGCCATTAGTTTTCCCATTTATTTTAATGGCATTATTTACTTCTGAGATGAAAATCTGACATGTACTCTCAATCTATATAATAATTAAATGTTCACCACTATAGTTGAATTGAGAATCTCTGTCTAGATAAAGGCAGGCTGTGTTCAATATTAATTTAACGTAGCTATTAATTTCACTAATATTACATGCCAAGTCATATTTTATTCCATACTTTCAATACTTAGCTGGTAATCTGTACAACATTTGCAAAGATTTGGATGATAAATGTCATGAAAAGAAGAATATAAAATAACATGATAAAGAATAACTAACAGTTAGAGGAATGCTTTTGATGGGATGGTTAGGGAAGGTCTGGATGAGAAAATAATATTTAAAATGAAATCTAAACATGGAGATAAAGCATAATAGACAAATCTGATGGTAAAGCATTCTAGGTAATCTTCCACTCATTACTATGACATGCCTACTGTAAATTCTTGTTTCTTAAACTATGATAGAAAATTACTGGTTTAAGACAAGAAGTAATTATAGGCATTAGGACCTATGTGTTTTCCTCTAGAACCTCACACAATGAAGGTCACGGAATGGTTCATCATTAACTATTAAGTTGGTCTCATGAACCAACCCATACATACTGTCAGTCTCCCAATGTTCTCATTGGTTCAGCAGGGAAGAAGTGTAGAAGACACTTGACAGCTGAAAGTGTGGTTACTATCAGACTTTTATTTTCCATGACTTAGTAAGTCTTTTATTTTCCATGAACAAGTAAGTCTACACTGAGGAACTATAAATTGGATAATATACAGAAAATGCCAGCAATGGGAGTAATCTTCTACAGAAAGAGGATTAACATCTTGTTGATGACACCATTATACCCCCTGTTCCACTTGAGAGAAAATAGATGATGTTTATTATTAGACTTAGTGTAACCTTATCATTTTTTGAAAAAATTGAGGGCTAGGCTCCTGTCATATTCACTTAGTCCCTTCAATGCGGAGAGAACCCACATCATCCTAGAAAGGAAATTTTTTTTTTCTGTAGTAAATTCCATTACATATTATGCTAATGGGAAGGGAAAGAAGGTTTAATAGAATCTCCCTTTTTTTTTTCTTTGCAGTTGACTCCCGGTGGCTCTTTGTTCAAATGTATATCATAGAATATTTATTACAATTACAGATTTATACAACTGACCAACTCCCCAATGTGACTGTGCATGTTTCCAGGGCAAAGACAACATTAGTTGGGTTTGTTCCAGAATCTAGAATAGCAATTTAACAATACATGTTTGTTAAATGAATGAACCTCATCTGTGCTATAATGTTATTAGCTGATGAGAGTTCCTTATGTTTATGCTTTCAGAGCCACGGGGATTGGCATAAAATTGGCCCTTACTACAAGTGTATAGACTAAATGAAGATAACATAGACAAATATGGATCTTCTGTTTTTTTTATCCTATCAACTTTGTCTTGTGTAATACTCATAGAAATACATATTTATCTATATTTCTTAGAGAAGGGTGATACAGGAAATTATGAGTGGTGCATTTATTCTAGTTTATTATAAGCCTATTTTAATTAATCTCTGATTAGAACTGGGGTCATAGAGGTAGAGAAGTTCAACAATAGGGAACTATTTCAAATATATTGAGTACAAAATGAGTACAGAAATATTGGAAGAAGGTCAAGGATTCTTTGTCTTATTTTGGGGCCAAAGCAGGGCAGATCTTAGGTGTCCTCATTGGGAAAGCAAGCTAGGAAGCTGAGAGCTTTCTAAAGATCAGATATAAATCACAGACTGAAATGTTTGCTATCAAAGCATTTATTCCCTTTATAAATAAGGCATTGTGCATGTCATTCATGTTTTTCATTTTCACTTAAATGTCTCTGATTTCTAATGTTTGCCAAATGTTAGCCTCTCAAAAATGTACTACTTGATAGTCCCTCAAAGGGAATTTCATACAGAATAATCCACTAACCCTGATGCTGAGGGAAAAGTAATGCCCATCTCAAAACTATAGAGCAGAATATAATTAAGTGAGACACCCTATGTATTATAAAATGAGAAATAGATTTTTTTCATTATTTAAACCTTTTTCATTATTTTAAATTCTGCAAAGCAGGATTTATTAGCCACTTTTATATTCTGTGATGTCTACAAACTACTGTGGATCAAAGAGAAAATAGATCATGGCTTTTGTAACATCAATTCCGGGTACACGTTGCTATTCTAAAATTCCCATTCTTAATAGATTGTGTTAAATAAAAGTGACGAAATTAGGGTATCACCTGTAATTCATACATTAGTTGTTTTAGATCCTCAAAAATGATACCTGCACATGCTAGAAAATGTGGAATATATAGAAAAGTGTAATGAGTCAGAGTAGGTGAATAAGCTTCAACACACAAACTAAGGCAAGAAATACTTCATTTTTCTATGCATTGTAAAGCAACATCTAACTCCACAACTTAACACAGTGACGGAAAACATAACCTTCCACTAGGGTTGCACTACAGTTTCAGGGATCTTTCATAAGAAGAAATGGGGAGTGGTTCTGGCAAGTTGTAATCTGTCCATACAAGTTACCACTGAGGTATTCATTGTCCCATGAGAAGGGTTGGCTTAGGTCCTGCACTTTGTTGTTAGTTCTCTTCAATCATTAAATAAAATACTCACTTATATGGCTGCTTCTTTTCCAGTCTTCTTGTCCAGCCATTCTTCAGCCATCATTCAATGCAGCCAGCTAACCAGGCTTACTGGTAGGTCTGTTGTCTCATTTCATCCACTTTCAATATTTCTTTGTCCTCTTCTAGTTCGGAAACCTTTCTCTTCTTTGCATCAGGCCCCTTTGCTTCTTGACCTCTTTTATTCTGCAATAAATCCAAATGGCCCATTTAACTCCAAATAGTTACTGAACGTTGTTTATTTTCTTTCCAGAGAAAGGAAAGAAGACTTGACCTGTCACTATTACTTAAACAAAGAAAAAAAATGAAAAAGTTAAATTTCCGTATTAAAATAGATGGACCATTTAGATCTTACAATTCATGCTTCCTTGCATATTTAATGACATTTTCTTTTTATTCCATTATTTGGGACTTGCATGAAGGAGGGACCTGCTTTTTAAATCACATAGGCATCTTTAGAATAGTAATAAGTTCCACATAAAGTGGCACATGTCCCTGTGGCTAGAATTTTCCCAAGGCTCTTGGTATATATTGTTTTATCCTAAGTTATAAATAAATTCTTTTTTCTTTAATCTTCTGGAACATTGACTCCTCTGGGTGATTTTTCTCCTTCCTCAGTGTGGCTCCATTTCCCAGGAATTGAAAATTTTAGCACAAACAGAATTTACCAGAGTTGTTGATAGGACTCTGATCTGTGTTATATTAAGTAAGGATTTGACTTGGGGCACTTAGTATGGGCTGGCTCTCCATTTCCTGTTGCATCCTCTTCACACTTGGAGTCATTTTCTTCTCTCCAACTCTGGGACACATAGACTATGATGGCATCTCTATTATTATTTGGCTACAATAGAGAGATAATCAGTGGCCAGGTGTTATATGCCTGTCCAGTTTCCTTTATGTAGATGACACTTTCTGTTTCCTCCACTTCCCAGTTTTCAACTGTCATATGAAAGAGATGTAGTGTCACCAAAGTTTACAGTCTTGTGGAAACTGAGGGATTTCTCTTATTGGTCTATCTGTGCTTCCCAGACTTTCAGTTCTCTATATCTTCTGCACTGACGCTTATGTATTCTCTCCACAAAAATCATCATGGAAGGTCCACCATTTATATAAGAAATGTTTTAGCAATTATTACTCTTGTTATGAAAATAATAACCACATATGGAAAAACATGTTAAACTTTTGATATCCTTCCAGTACATTTAATGTATATCTATATATCTACATCTATATGTACATATAGATTTCATATAGATATATATGTGTATATCTATAGACATAGATATTTAGAGAGATAGCTATAGATCTATAGATATAGATACGGGTAGCTTTATCTATAGATGTAGATATGTAGATATCTACATATATAGAGATTTAGATATGTATTACATAACTCAGGCAAATTTTATAAATTTATGTAAAATTTGTATTTATTTTACTTTCAATAGTATAAGAGTGGGTATTAACTGAGAATCTGAAATTTAAATACACACACACATATAGGTTAATTAGCACAATACTTAAAAAAAAAAAGAAAAATTTTCAGATATGTGTTTTTTTCTTGAAACAAAAAGGAATTAGTAACATTGGATTTGAGTTGGAGTCTTGCGATACTTGATGATAACTGTGTAAGGACAGCAGCCCGTCGCCCCTTCTATTTGGAGCATGTGCCAGGAGCTCCCTTGTTTACCACAGTCTCTACTGGTAACACATACTCGCTCACTTTATCTGCATTTCCCATAGAGTTACTTGTATTTCTGATTCCTATTATTCACAGGTTTCTATAAAATAAAATATCCTTCATGAAAATGATGTACAGGGCACTGTGATGTCCCAACCATTCTCTAATTTTGTGTGCTATGTATATATAAAGCAGGGGTTCTCAGTGGGGGCTGGGGCATTTTGCCTGGCCAGGGGACAGACATCTGACAATGTCTGGAGACATTGTTGCTTGTACAATGTGGAGGGTTGTTGGATGATTGTGCTAGAATCTAGTGGGTAGTAACCAAAGATGCTGCTGCTGAATGTCGTACAAAGTCTGGGACAGCCCACATAACAAAGAATAATCCGGCCTAAACAATAATGTTGAAAATCCTTGATATGGAGATTGCACATATAAGTAATTGAATTCTTTTAAGTAATCAATTCCTATGAAGCGGATCAAAGAATATGGGCAAATTATATGTAATTGGTAGCCATTGTGAAATTTCTCTCAAGAAAGGTTTTCCAATAGATACTGTTTTTATTAGTTTATTTAATAAGAAAATTTATAAATAAATACATGTTAGAGTGTAATAGAATTTGATAAAAATAAGATCCCCCATTATATGATCTTGCCTTGATGTACTTTTGAATATAAGAATGTCTTTGAAGTAAATACTTTTCCTGTACCCTCTTTATAGTGTTGAGGACACATTTCAAGTTCAATAAATATTTAATCACGATAATGAGACATTTTGAGGTTGCTTGCTAGAAAAACATTGTAGTAAGCAGTTTAGTGTTAATTAACATTCATGGGCATTAACAATGCCTGGGGACTACACATAAGCTGTGAAGTTATGACATATTTTAAAAAGTAATTTCAAAATAATATTAAAAGACTTCTCTTTCCATTAGCTTTCTTTTTTCCTGTTTTTAAAAATACTTTATTATTATTTTTGCCTAATGATAAAGTTCTGGATATTCTGAAACTAGATTTAAGAACTAATCACACATAAAATTTCAAGACTATGTACTTTACACAAACAGGGACTTTGAGGGCTAGAGAAATATGTTTCAGGTACACTATAACCCAAACTTCGATATGGATTCAAATAAACTCAAATTAAACTAAAATAGAGGTGAGTCATATTCCAGTGTTGGGGACAATGAATGCAGCAACAACCTGGCTTGGAGAGTTGGAATTGAAATGGGGTGAGGAGAGTGTAGGGAAAGGGGTGAACCGTGGTACCACATGGCATGCTGAAGCTGAGAGAGGTTGAGGAGGACAGATCTGAGGGAGGGGAGTAGGGTTATAAGAAAAGTATCCACGCAAGTGTGGCATCGTAATGATGACCTGGTGACATGTGTCACAGGCTGAAGTGGAGGGAGATGGGTAGTGTGTTTGCGGCCAGTGGTCATGGCTGTCTGGCTCAGAACTGCAGTTTGGTCTGAGTTGGGGGCATCTACATTTGGGTGCGTGTTAGTGGCAGCAGCAATCCATCACAGTGTGTCACTGTGTCATAGGGTATGGAACTTCCTGGTTCCAAAGTTATTCCCATGTTTTTAGATATTTGTTATAACCAAATGTCTAAAATCTGTATCAGTTATATATTTGTGTGTAACAAGTCACTCCCATATTTAATGGCTTAAAATAGCAAATACTTATTATCTCACAGTTTCCATGGTTAAGAATCCGAGTGCAAGTTTCTGGGTGTCTGTACTTCAAGCTTTCTGCTGTAGTTTCAGTCAAGCTGTCGGCTGAGGTAGTCACCTCAAGAGGCAGCTGGAACTAAAGGATCTGCCTCCAATTCTCCTATAAGGTTACTGGCAGTCTTCAGAAGATCTGCTTCCAAACCTACTCATGTGGACTTCTACGTAGGGCTGCCTTGTGAGATGGCACCTAGCTTCCCCAGAACAACTAATCAAAGAGAGACTGAAAAGGTGTCCAGAGAGAAAGCCATTACCTTTTTATAACTGAATATCAGCTGAGGCATTCAATCACTTATTCCCTAGACAGATATATACCTGGAAGCAGGGGTCACTGCAGACCACCATAAGGGTTCCTATCCAATGCAAATTTTGCTAATGAAACATTTACAGGTCTAGGTCATATACTGAAAAAATTCTGCTAATCTATGTGTGTGAATCAATTTTAGAATTTTTCCAAATTTGGGAGGACGGTCACTCAGAATAGCTATTTGCCCAATTGCCAATGTGAGTTGTGAGGTAATTTTCTCCAATGACCTCCCAATGAGAAAGAGCTGGTTAAGTCAAAAGAAAAGACTAGAATTTGTTGCTGCTCTCACCACCTCAATTGGTGTCAAAAGCTGTATTCAAGTAAATGATGTGATATCTCAGGCTTCACTAAAAGGACAGAGAATGTAGAAGGGTCAGATATCCTGTCTCTCTGCAGAGAATCCTTTCTATCACCTCTTTTATGCTAGAGAATAAATCCACTTAGTATAAGAAATAGACAAGTAGGTTAACCATGCAGAGAGGCAGTTGTCAACTATGTGGGTTGTGTTGGGGGGATGGAAGACAAAAAAAATGAAGGAGAATTCCCTGACTTCTGTCACAAAGTTTCTCAAATATGTTCTGGTGTTCCGTACACTTAAGATGATTTTACAAACCATAACTTTAAGTATATTAATGTGGTACATTGTGCATAGGATGCTTTGGAATATTCCCAACAGAGAGGGGTTGGGAGTCGATGTGGTATTTTGAGAAAAGCAATATATATTGCTATTGGTTTAAATTCTGGCTTTGTCATTTATTTTAAACAATGAATATTAGTGTTGGTCCTATAGTATGTTTTTGAGGACTAAAGCAGAAAATAATATTAAAGTCCCAAATAGCACTTGTTAAATAGAAATCCTTAAAAATTACAAAGTACCTCCCTTGTTAACAAACCATTAAGAAAAGCTGCGTTCCTCTCTAGATGTCCGATTTTATTTGTCTTTAAGTTCAATCATTTTAAACATATCCAATAGTTCCTGAGAGATTTACCATTTAACTTATTTCAAGATTATTTCTATACAAAACACAGTGCAAAAGCTAAAGAATTCTGAGTAAGATGAAGTTAACCACGATTTAATTTCTATAGAAAGAGTAAGTTTGTATGTTTGATTAATTTGCATTGTTAGGGCTGAATTAATTAAATCTTGGGATCTGGGTCATTTCACCTGCAAAATAACAAAGGGACATAGATAAGTAAGTGTAAGAATGTAAAACACGTTTTTATATATATGTTGAATTATATTTGAGCTTGGATTTAATATAACTTCAAGTTTTAATCTGCTTTAAGTCTTGAATAGGTAAATGCCAACATGAAAATGTAGTTCAAGGAAGATTTTCTTAGTAGCTTTGAATACAATGAATTTGATAAATGGCAAGAGAAAAATGGAAAGCCGACATATCAATACTTGAAAAAGAAAATAGATATAACAAACTCCCTAATGCTTAAATCAGTGAGTGATTCATAAGATTATTTATATCATGTTTAAGTTTTAATTGATTGAAAGAATAACTCATATAAAGCATGTATCTAAAGTAGTAAGAACCGTGTTTATATGTGTCATTTTAATAGGTATACATTATTTTGTGATATCATGTAATTAGGTGTGTTATTAGAAATTCAATTATGACCTTTAAATTGCTTATTCAGGGAACTCTTTAACAGTATTTTTTTATCTGATAAATTCTAAGAATTAACTATATGATTCACATAATCCATAATATATGTAACAGATTTTCAATAAGCAAACCGAGCCATTATTTTTATAGATTTCTCTGAGAAAGATTGTTGGTCCAAATTCTTGGCACTGTAAAACCTCGTTCACTTATTAATAGGCTGCACTGCTGGAATTTTCTACCAGGTTAAACTGTTGAACAGATGAATGAAAAAAAACACACACACACACAATGGGAGTGGATAAGAGTGCAGATGATCAACTGTTCAGAAAAATATGTGAGGCATTTTATATTGCATCCCCTTAGAATGTTTTAGAATCATCTGTTTCTAGAATGCATAAATCTAATATTCTTGGGTTGATACTCAGCTTGAAGTGTATTCTTTAGATCATTATGACTCTGCTGGACATATTCTTTTATGCCAACAAAATGTTTGAGAAGTAATCTTTTCACACTCCCATTGAATTTTTCCATCTGTTTTTGAGCTACGTCGCTTTTTGTCGACAGTCACAAAATTCTCTTCCAATTCTTTCTGGACAATTTCCAATAGTTCTTGCAAAGTATTTTCTCCTTCACTTGCTCTTGCTTGGCTCAACAGAAAATACCTTGGAGTCCACAATGGCTTTAGTGTTCACAAGAAGGCTTTTCCTTCCAGTTTTGAAAGCAATTCATATTACAGTAGTACCTTCAACCTTCAAAATTTTCCGAGTTATTTTCAACTGGATTTTTCCCCCTGTCTCATTTAGTCTTTCTTTATAAAAACAAGTTGTAGAACTGAGCCCTTCTCATTCAGACCATTAGAGTAAAATAAGTGTACTTGTTTCTACAGTCTCATTTAGTATACTATAATTATCTGGTGAAACATGAAATCATATGTAGATTTAAATACAAGAGCAAAATTCTAACTTTTAAAGAGTACTGTATCTCATCTGTTGAACTTAAGAAACTCAAATGCGATTTCTAATTCTAGTCAAGAAACTAACGTTTGGGTAAATTCTGTAGTTATAATAACGGACAATATTTTCTACTTTATATGATTGCACTGAGTAATGCTTCCATCAATCGTAGGTTATTCTGGGGAAACTCTAGTAAAGAATGTAGAAATCGTGATCGATTTATTTCGACATAAGACCCTTCTTATCATAATGGAAGCTTGAGGTCTAAAGGGACAATGAATCTATAATATTAGATATAAGGGACTTGCTAACCATACAACCTGAATTAACTTATTTTGCAAATGAGGAAGTGTAGTCCAGTGAGGTTAAGTGATGGTCAAAGCCTATACTATTATTGAATAGCACAGGAGGGACCCTGATTTTCTGCTGATCTTTCCTCCAGGGCTCTTTGCCTTGAAATTTGCTGAGACTACTGTGTTGCAAATTAGGCTATTATGGCAGTTTATCTGTGTTTCAGTCCTCTGGAAAACTTAACTCTTTTTGTTTATATGAAGGAAGACAGAAATCTAGAAAATAGCAGCTTTTGTCTATTTATATTTATTACAACATTAAAGGGACTTACTTCATTGGCCATCTGCTTACACATTAACTCATATCCTAGTAGAAATGAGACTGCTTTTCACTGTTTCAAGGAATATTTCTAATAGCTCATCTTTTATACTGAACTCAAAGTATGGTCCTTAGCATGGCACCTCTTTTTGAACTGTATGTTACTGGTTCATGCAAGACAAGTACAGAAATTAAAAGAATGCAGACAGAAAATTTATAATAATTTGTAACTTCCAGGTATATTATCAGAGGATTTTCACTGCAGAACAGAGTAAAGAATCAATTGTCAAACTCACTTGGTGAGGCATATGTGTATTCATGTGTTAGAGGGACTTTTTTTGGTCCATTTAAGATAGAATATTTTTTAAATGGCCCTTTACTGCATAGTTTGAGCAGTATTGCTATAGAGAAATGAGAATTCAGGGTTTAGTAACTTCTCTTGCCACTGACTGCTTAAATATTTATTTGATTTCAAGTCCCCATAGCCTTGTCTTCTCAAGGTAACACATAGTTCAGATATCTCTGTAATTATGGAAATCACTGCCAAAAGGACAGAAAATACAGGTCTTAGTTTACCTATGAGTCCTCAGAAGTTACCTATTATTAATGGGTATATTGGGTGGAAAGCTAGAAAACTATAACACAACCAAGAGGATTTTTAAAAATTTTCTTCCCCATTGAAGAAAACAATGGGAAAAATTGTATTTATTTCCTAATTCCCAAAGGAAAACATATGCTTTTTCTTGGAGGTGGAACATATTGAATGAAGTATTTACAGTTTCTTAGCAATGTAGCTTCTCTTAGGGGAGAAAAGAATGGAGAGAGGGACACAGAGTGGTTTTCCCTTAGTGACAGCATGAAACACATTTTATATGACTCTGGAAATCAGGGAGATTAAAATATGTAATTTCTCCTCCATCTCTAAAAATCTGTTGAGCTAGAGGGATCGTATAAAGTTTCAAAATGTGCTCTTGAAAATTAGGAAAATACATAAATAATATATCTTATCAGTACCAAAGAAACATTCTAAAATTACTGTGAAAGTCAGCAGGGAGAGTCAGGGAAAGTAATGAAACATCTGAATTGGAGCTGAGAGAGTTGGAAAAAAAAATGTTTGCTTGGGCAGCAAGCACTTTAAGGGAGGCTGTTCAAACCGTTTCAGCTCATTGTAAATGTACTCTTAAGAATGAGACCTCAGAATGGAAAATTCGGGATAAGAATGTTTGACAGTCTCCTTGAAATATCCACCTAACATTTTCCTAGCTCTGTAAAAGTAAGTGTAAATTTTATCATAATAAATTTCATTTTTATGCCTCATTAGTTTGGAAAAGAGTTCACATTGATTTTTCTCATTTTGTGCATACAACAGGTAAACGAAGAAAGTTGTTATTGCATTTCTCAGAGCATCAGTATGAGTGAAGGAAGGAGTGGGACTCCACTTAACAAATTTTGTTTTGTTTCATTTCCTAAATAGCAGTGTCTCCCTTCTTGCTAGTTTCGCTTTCTGCATTCCAAGTTCCCTATGGTCAACTGTGGTCTGCAAATATTAAATGAAAAATTTCAGAAGTAAGCAATTTGTAAGTTTTAAATTGTACATCTTTCTGAGTCACATGATGAAATCTCTCCCCATTCTACTCTATCCTACCCAGAGCATGAATCATCCCTTTGTCCAGCGTATCCATGTTATACATGCTACCCACCCATTAATTACTTCGTAGCCATTTCTATTTTCAGATTGACTATTCTAGTAGCTCATTGCTCCTGTTCAAGTAACCCTTATTTTACTTAATGGTGGACCCCAAACATGGGAGTAGTGATGCTGGTAATACAGATAAGCCGAAGAGAAGCTACAAAGTGTTTCCTTTAAGTGCAAAGTTATATATGTATGTACAGGAAAAAACATTTGAGGTTTCTGGCATCCACTGAGAGTCTTGGAAGCTATTTTCCATGGATAAGGGGAGACTACTGTAATATTCTTGAAGAGGACATAGAATATGTATTATAGTTTTCTTACTGCTTCTTTTCTTCTAAATTTTGGACACATGGCAGGTGTTGGTAATGACAATTAAACTATTCAAAAATAAGAATAAACTTGACTTATTTTTTGCTTTCATATATGTGTGTGTGTGTGTGTGTGTGTGTGTGTGTGTGTGTATATTGTCGAGGTATCCTGCTTTCTGTCTGAGAGTATTTTTTCTAAAGACATTCTAAATAATATTCAGTGAATCTAAAGAGATTCAGAAGAAATGCTCAAGGAAATATGATTTCAAAAATATCTAGAAATGTATCAGAAAATATGTAGAGAATTTTTTTCATCTAGCATTTCTACCTGATTAAATAATAATAGGATAAAATAATTGTTTTGTTTAAAGGTTAATTGGGAAGTCATAAAACTTGCATAATGGAAGTTAGAAATATTTTATTACAAAGGAATTCATAAAACTCTGGCTTATTTTCCTCTTTCACTTATATCACTTCTGATGCACCTTGAAATAAGTATTGAATGTGTTCAGAAAGTAACCCATAAGCATAAATAATTTGATTAAAGCCAATAAAATCTAAATGGTGTTTTTGAAATTTTATGTGAGAATTTTTACTTTCTCACAATTTGTGATATTTTTGACAATCATTAATTTTTAAAAATTTGCTAATGTTCTCATCATTTCCCTTACCCACTAAATGTATTATTTCAATGTCTTTCTTTCTCCCCTAACTAGACCAAATGATGAACTTTGAAATCAATACTTTGGAATCAATGTTACTATTCACAACTATAAACATCTATTACATATTTTGTGATTGATTTATCAATCTTCGAGATATATCTCCAACAACTAAAAAATATATGACGGGAGTTTTAGTTATCAAATCAGTGAATATCTTTCTCCCAATAAAACAGAGGAAATTTATTCAGGTCTTTACCCTCATCTCTTCCACATGGAAAATCAAGGTTAAGCATTCTATAATTCCTAAGGAATGTTTCTGAAGTCTCTTTTTTATTAAGACTTATCTGTAATTGTGACTCATCTGTACTATGCAGAGTCAGGAGCAAAACCCTGTAGTGGAGAGAGCAAGAAAGAGAAAAAGAATAATATGTTAACATGATATGAAGGCTGAAGAAGAGTAGACAGAAATCTTTTATATTAAGGTGAAGAGGATGAGGAGGTGGGACAATGGGGAACAATAGATTTCTATTTGGAAATCTCAATTCGTTTTTCCTACAATATATATTGACAATCTATACTATGCTAAGCATTGTGTTAGTAATGGAGGTCAAGGTTCAGCACAGCACTTTTCCTCAGTTCTTACATCGAATTGGCATGTATTTCTATCCTTATGTAGATCATTATTATTCCCTATTTTTTTAATTCTCCAGCATCTTCCCAGTTTTAATTTCTCCATAATTTTTCTAAAAGACAAATGTAATAGTATTTAGAAATGTCATCTACTTAAATGTACATATCTCTTTATGAGAGCAAAGTCATAACTCTCAATATTGTCAGCAGGACTTCAAAACCAGTTCTACTAGTTTCTTGATTCCTCTGCAGCCTCATTTCCAGGTATTTCCCTCCTGCTGCTCTCATGCTTTGGTCACAGGTACCTTGGTGTGTCGATTCCTTAAGTGACATATTATTCTCTTTGCTGAAAACCATTTTTCCACCATTGGGCTTACAAATCACAGCATATTTCTTCTTGACAGTGAATCTTTTCTGATTCCTCACACAGTTAATTGTTTTATTTTACAGACTCCAGACTAATTTTGCTTATCTCCACTATACCAAACCACACCATATTATATTTACACTGCTCGACTACTATGAATTCCTCTAGATTGGTAACTCCTTATTTTCTTTAATATTTCATTATATCTCACTTAGTGACTGATCTTTATCAGATGCCTAATGAATACAAAATAAATGAATGAACATTCCTTAAATCAGTAGCTTTAGCTTTTATGGCTGCATAAGTCAGCATCTCAGAAACAAGAAAGTATATTATTCCTTAAAGTTCTCACGAAGCATGTAATCGAGTTTAAGATATAGCTATCATTCTACATAGAGAGAAAAAACAAAACCAGATAAATATTTCCACATGGCTTATTACACACACACACACACACACACACACTCATAAGGAGAAGTACCATGTGGGCGAGTCGGTCCCCTCGAGTTAAATTCTATCAATCCTGAAGTCTTGAAAGTGAAAGGATGGAGAAATATCTTTCCTGGGGAGATCGGTCAGCCCACAGCAGTCTTCATCAACTCCTCTCCCAGCAACCTTTTATGTTGCCCAAATAACATTCTGCCATTGCCAAGAAAGCAACTGGGCTCTTGCTAGTGATTTCCCTGGTGAGGAAGCATGCAGCGGTTGTCTCAAAGTAACAGATGTGAGAGACAAGAGCAGAAGATAATCATTTTCTTTCAATTCATCTCTTTTCCCTCTATCCTCCATCTGCTCCAAGTGGCAGGCACCACCCCACCTGTCCCCACCCACCCTACACATGCATCAGATTCAAGATAGACTTCAATCTGTTCAATCTGTTCAGTCCTGGAATTCATCATTCTGTTTCATGTCTCTAATTTTTTCTTGGATATATTTAATGAGAGGAGATGGTGGACCAAACTAGATGTCTAGTCTTGAAAGAACAAATCAAAATGTTAACAGAAATGATGTGTGGGTGGAAGAATCTTAAATAAATTCGTATATTTGATTTTTAAACAATTTTGCTATTAAGACAAATTATTTTTTTCATATTGTGACTTCCAAGGTTCTTTGGAGACTATTGAGTAGAGGATTTCACTTTATAACCAAGCTGAGGGCCAAAGGGATATTATTACTTGGAAAAGGTTGAGCTAGTTGATGGCTTGAGCTTGAGCTTGATTTGAATTCTTTTCAGCTGGCCAAGAGCACTTTCCACTGCACCTTCTTGCTTTCATTAAAATAAAATAAATTCTTAGAAGAAATAATTTAACTCAGGTAACTAAGTGAAGTGCATTAAACAAAATGAAACTGTATGATAATCTTAGACAAACAGATCCTTTGCGATCAAGATCAGGAAGATTTTAGCTATCTTGGATTACGCTTTAATGACATCTTTAGGTTGAAAAGGACCTCTTTATTTCAATTAGTTCAAATATGTAAGATTACTTATTTTGTTCAACCCATTTTAATAAGATATGAACATTATAAAATTAGAGCCACTCAAAAATTATGATAAAAGGATCTTTGTTCTTGCAAATTTAACAGTTTAAAGTGACAGACAGTATCATCAGATGATGAATTGAATAAGCACATGTTACTCATCCAATTACCATCTCTTTGGTTTGATTAAATATTTATATGGGTTCCATTGTGTGGTGAAGCACAATTAGAAATCCTGAACTAGGTTATTCCTGTCCATCATACTGGTTTTTTTTTTTGGGGGGGGGTGGAGGGGGGGTTTGAGGGTAATGGGAAATTATCAACTAGCTCTTTTTTAGGTGCATAGACCTCCAGTTTTTGGTTCATTGGGACTGATTATGTTTTATACAAATTACTGTGGAAAATGATTCTTTGATAGGTGATTGCAATCAGGATGATAATATATAATTTTGATTAATCAAGGGAGTTTGATTAATTTCACTGTTGATCATCACATAATCCCACACTAGAATGAAATGCTATTTACTGTCATTTGGAATGATTAATATTCCACAGTGAATTGAACACTTGTTGAAGTTCTCCAAACTTTGAACTGAAGTTATCTAATGTTTCTAGTCATTTCCCTTTGTGAATATAAATAATGCTTCCATGTTTTCAAAAGTCTAAATCTCCAAACTCAGAATAATACATAAAAGCACACTAAGAAGATAGTCTCAAAAAGGTACTAATGTAGACCATTCGGTTTCCTTCCTCCCATCCACAAAAAATTTGCCTCTCCAAATTATCATTCACTTCCTAATGATATGATTGGGTTTTCACTCTATTATGTTCAATCAATCCATTATTTTTTTAATCTAAAATTACATTGCAGTTTATATTTCAGTGGCTTCATATGTGACTTTCATCCCTTGAGACTTACAAGTTAAAGATCATTAATCCTAACAATTATTAATTGATAAATCAACTTTGCTTTTGTTGCTAGACAATTATTGGTTTCTAGGTTTAAACTGTGTCAGTCACCACTATATCCGTTTCAGCATTTCTTATATTTGTATTTTTATCTGTCATCAGATTCACAGCTAATGACCCAATTCCCTACCTTAATTAAAGTAGCTGTGCCTTGGATTATCCCAAGGCCAGGTCTTTTTCAGGTCAAAAAAATTTGTGTTGTTGTTTATAGCAAATGCACAATTGGTTCTATTTGAAACTTCAGCACAAATTTCCTGAACAGGAGGACTACTTAAGTTACCCGGAGGTTTATGAGGCATGAGGTTCACCTCAGAGTCACTGATACCATTGCATACACCTGGTGGCCCAGTAGAATGAAGGTTGGACTAGTAGACTGTGGAGAGAGAAAAGTAGTATAAGCTGAGGAAAATATAGGCATGCTGGCCCATACTTTTGCTCACAAGAAGGAGGAAAGGAGAGCAAGAGACTAGCCCTGCACAGAGGGGCTGGAACTACACATTTGGCTCTCAATCTCATGATATAGGGAGAAACCGATGGGTCTCTCTCCATAGGTCTTGTATTAGGAGTCTCTTCCCATATAGTCTTCTGTCACCTCTGTTCTATCTTCCCAATTCTGTATTCCAAACTCTGCAGTTCAACCCAAGTTCTGCCCTCTGTCATTAGTCATCTAAAAAACTGCTCTTCAATACCAGAACACCTGTTGTATTATCATTCTAGCACTTATCACTTTCCATAATTAGTGTTTTTGTCAATTTTTTATTTGTTTGTATTTAACGTCTTTATCTAAATGTAAACTCTCTGAATGCAAGAAGGTTTCATGTTGTGTTTTCTGTTATATTTCCATTGGCAAGGGTAAGATTTTATCTATAATAGGTATTTTAAAAATGTTAAATGAATGCATAAATGTTCAAATGCTCGCTTATTAACCTTCACTTTTATTTCAATGATTCTATTAAAGATTCTGTGCTTTTAACTTCTAATAACATCTGAAGATTCTTTCAGACTGAGTTCATTGTATGTGATAAATCCAAATCTCCAAAAATAATGTCATTCATCTTATCTGTTTCCTCTTTTTTATGTTCTTAAAGCTCTCTCTTTTAATTTTTAAAAGAGTTCATAACATGGGCACTGGAGTCAAATTACCTGGTATCGGATCTATTATTCCACTACTTACAAGTTAGTGAGCTTGAACAAATTTCTCAAGCTTCCCACACCTCAGTTTCTCATCTTCTTTGTTAATGTTAACAATACTACCTCACAAGTTTATTCTGAGCATTAAATTAGTTCTGAAATGATCATGCTTACAATGACACCCAACTTATAATAAATTCACATTAAGTGGGAGTATTATCATAAGAAACTAAATTTTGTATGCCTTTAAAAATTCTCAATGGAGAGGGAGAAGGTGAGAGAGTTGGAAAAAGTATATAGATCATTTTTTCATAGTAATAGTGTTCTCCTTTGACCCATCGACCTTTCTCATTTTTGGACGTGTGAAATATCCCTGTGGAATCATAATATTTTTTTATTTTACTTCTGTAATAAACATGATTACTTTTTTATTTGTAACTACAAGTGTCTGAGCTAAACAACAGCAACTGATTTTATTTAAAGCCCCATCTTTTCAATTCATTATTCCAACAGTCTATGCTACCAGCTTTATTTCCTTACCAATCTTTTCACCTTTAGTCCACATTTGGCTTCTTTATCCATCAAATTAATTATTCTTACAAGAGTGTCATAAATATCTTTCCTAAAAATCCTGGACAGCATCCTTCTTTATTTTATCAGGAAGATAATGAGTATAGGTTAATGCATGAAACCACTGGAGAACAAGTAATACAGCTCCAAGGCTGAGAAAGAAATCACAGGACAGGATATACAAGTGAGGTCCATGAATTGAAGTAATGTTGAATTTAACTTACTAGACGTTATTCAAATGGTTTCCTACTCCACATGTATATAAAAGATAGATTTCTAAAAAAAAAAATACACACACACACACACACACACAATAAGAGTCAAATTAAAGAGCTTCATTGTCTCCTTACAATACTACTGAATTAATTAAAAGGCAAAAGGCAAAAAAAAAGTTAGGGTGCAGAATGACACTACTAAGAGACCAAGTTGTAGAATAGAATACAGATATAAGAGAGACTTCATCCCCAATTCAGTATAGTGACTTGAGCTGGCCCATACTAAAAAGTGGCAAAGAATATTTTACAAGGAATCTGGGAACCTGTGGTACAGCCAACTCCACTATTGTCTGAGAGGTAGGACAACATCAGCATCTCCTCTCAGAAGTGAATGCTTTGGATTTGGAGCACAAGATGAGCCAAGCACCATTGTACAAGAGGAAAAATTGCACGCACGAGAAAAATTGGTGACTATTTAAAAACAAAATCAGTATGCTGAATAACAACATTAAGATGAGAAAAAGGATTAGGATAAGAGTGTCCTCGTAGTTGGTTGTTGGGCCTGAAGTAAATGTAATATTTTATTGTTTTAGCTGTGAGTCTTCTCTTTCTTCCTTATACTTAGTCTTTCATCCTGGTACAGCCTGTCAGGTTGCTATTTTTCTCTTTCCTTTTGCCTAATAATGCTTTCTGGACTTTTTTCTTTGTATTTCTTTTTTCACCTTCCATTAGAACAGATGATTTTTGAGTCCCAGGCAATAATCATTTACTCTTCTCCCTCATGAAAATCAGCCTTCTCTTGCTTCAAGCATTACCCCTTAAGAATGGCTACCACACAAATTTCTGACTCTGATGAATTTCTGACTCTAATTGTGTTTGGTATATTGTCAAGAATCTATTTCTTGCACAACAATGAAATACATCTGATTGTTCTCTCTTATAGTCATTCCCCATTTTCCCATTTCTGCTAATGGCCATATTAGTCTCTTTCTTTTAAGTCATAATCCCTTGACTCAATCACCTTACTTTTTCTTCTGCTTCACTTGGTACTTGTGGTCAATTACACCAAATCATCTTTTAGATAATTTCTCAAATTTATCTCTTCTCTCCATTTTTTCCCCACTGTTTCATAAGCCATCTTCAAATGTGAAATGTCTTCTTCTCTTCCAAACCCAATAAATTCTTGAAATTTTAGTTCATGCTCCATCTTTATTAAGTATCTTTCTAACCTACCTCCTAATCTGGCTTCACTTCTTTTAATTCCTTTTGACTTATTGATCTTATTTTTAACTTGTTATTCACATGTGTGATCTTGTTACTTTTCACACATTGTATGTAAAAAAGAGTGAAAACTTATTTTGTGGGTAAATTTTTTATTTATTTTGTTTGTATTTCTCTTTATATTGACTAATAGATTTCAAAAAATTGCAGTACTTCAGTGATTTTAAAATAAGAAAACAGGCAAAGATTTATTTAGGGTCACTAATCTCAATATAAAAAATATTCAAACTCACTTGTGCATTGAGTCATTAATATAAATATAAAATATTCATCCATTTGATACACATTTAATAATTCATTCATTTTTGAAAAAAAATCCTTACCTTGAACACCTGCTATGTATCATGTACTGATGATGGCACACTGGGTATTAAAAAATAAATAAATAATGCATAGATCCTGACCACATGATTTGCAATATCCAGTAAGGAAAATAGTAATTAGAAAAAATGTTTTATACTGTTACTATAATTAATATAATACAGTTAACAACAGAATGTTCTGTGAAGGATGCACAGGAAAACTATTGAAACTTCTGATGAACATTTTACAAACTTTGATGAATATATGTATAACTGTAGATATATATCTGTCAATAATTGACACCAATACATAATTGTTTTAATATATATTTGTACTGTTCTCATAAGTGTATTGAAGAAAGCTTTACTTTCTATGTAGATAACTTAAAATTCAAACAATTATAAATCAGAGCATTGAATCATCTACTTTACTATAAATATTTAACAATTTTACTATTATTTTCAAAGTTTTTATTAAACTGCTTGTATTAAATTTAATAATTAGTTGAATCAATTTATTTTCCATTAAAGAATTTTACTATAAATTATAGAGGTTTTTGAGATGAAAAACGATAGAATTTGAATCTTACGTTACTTTTGATTTTTTCTAAGTAACATCGCATTAATTATAATGATTCTTTACATCTCCAAAACCTTTCTTGGATTTTGCACTTATCTGTTACCTTTCACTAAAACAGCTAAAGGAAATTGAGGCATGTTTTTATTTTGACTCCAATAATGATGCAATTCCAAGAAGCTCTAAATAAATGAACCTGATTCCATTTTTCATTTTTGATACAACCAATTTGCAGAACATTTTTGCCCATCATTTATCTTTTTAGACTCAATCTCTTTTTAAAATTCTTTTATTTTATGGTTATTTTATGGTTCCCCATCATGGTACTTTCTGAAAATTCATTCTCTGTAAAAAAATCACTAAAATTGTTTTCTTTTACTCATTTATATTCATCATGTGTGCTTCTAATGCTAAGTAAAACAAATGGCATCTTTTGATCTTCATTATCTTTTTCTTTTGTTATACCTTTGTCAAAGGTTCTGTTAAAGAAAATGTAATGTATCCTATGTAAACATTGCTCCTATGATGTCTCAATAAAGAAGAAAAAATAAAGATTTGTAAAATATATATATATCCAATTACAAACAAAGAAATTATCTAGACAGAACAATATTCTTAAAATATAAAAGTAATTATCTTGGACATATAAAAAAGATTCTTCAAGGTAAAAGTGACTCAACCTTGTTCTCTTGTGTATATTATACTGAATTTAACTATTCTCATCCTCATCTTGAAAATTTTCTCCCTTTTTCTTTTTTTTTAATTGGTGAGTGTTAATAATCAGAACATAAGTAACTCTATGCAACTCAAGTCCAAGTTTTCCTTTATTTGATGAATCTTAAAGATGTTGAGTTTCATTTTATTTGTTGGTGAACCAATTATGTTCACCAATAGAGATCATCTAGCTACAAATACCCTTATATCTAAAAATGAATTGTTTGAAGAAATACTGGAGAAGATCCTTCCTTTGAGCGGAACTTTATAGAAATTAAATGTACTTTGAACCCACTAAAAGACACGTAATTTGTTTTCCAAAATATCAAATGAATTTATTATTGGGTAGTTTTATTTTTGTTGTATTCCATAACTAGGGCTACAGGTCAGTAAAATTTTACTTTATTCTTAAATGAGAATCCAGCATAATGGAAGTGTTTTGTTGAATGTCATTTTAAGTATATCTTTCTGGAGATACAATGCTCTATTAGAAATAAGTTTCACTATCTGAAAGACACATTTTTAGTTAAGAAACTTGTTTTTGATATAAGAAAAATGAAAAAAAGGAAATAATATTACAATTTAAAAAACTAAAATAAGAATGTTAAGATTTTACATGCAAATAGATATATCTGTTTTCCACATATTCTTTTTTAGTTTGGAGCTGCTATTTCTCTGAACAAGTGATTGTCACGCAAGGAAAATAATTTAAAAGGATTCTACAACTTAAAAAGCAAATTTAATTGCATTTTCGCTGTAGTAGTTTTATGAATGTTGTATATATCATCTTAAAATATAAAATATAATTGAACACAGAAAAAATGGTCTTTACGACTAAATTATAACTAGAAAAATTGGCAGATGATTACATTATAACAAAATTAAAACATCGAAAACCATTTCTCCCCTTCTACACAATGAAATTCATAATTTTAGCTGAAAGTACAATGTCCTTTATGTCAGATGACTTTCCACTACTTAATCTGCATACAATTTAACTGGAGGAATTTAAAGAATAAATAACTAGAATTAAAAGTTTAAGAAAGTATTTTTTTCACATGACGTGTCAATAGGATCATTTTCAGCATTAAGGTAAATCCTCCTTTAGGCGAAAGAGATTTGGTAATATCTTTAGAAACTTCTAAACATATTATAGTTAATATATTAATTTCCTATTGTTGCTATAACAAATTACCACAAATTATTGGCTTAAAATGCAAATAATTATCTTATAATCATGGAGGTCAGGAATATGAACTGTGTTTCAATAGGCTAAAATCAAGGTGTTGCACGCTCTGTTCCTTCTGGAGGCTCTTGGGGAGAATTCATTCCCCTGCCTTTTGCGAGTCCAAAAGTCCCCCTTAGTCCTTGGTTCCTGGTCCCCTTCTTCATCTTCAGTGCTAGTAGTATATGTAGTATCTTCAGTTCTCACTCTGACATTCCTTCTGTCATCATATTTTCTTCTGTGACTAACTCCCCTGCTTTTTTTTTTTCTTAAGACCCCTCTGATTACAATAGGTTCACCTGGATAATTTAGGATAATCTCCCCATCTCAAGATCCTTAATTTAACTATATATGCGAAGACGCTTTGTCATATAAATTAATATATTCACAGATTCTGGGGATTTCGGGAGATGGACATCTTTATGGGGCCATCATTATCCTGCCTAGTATAGTTTAAGAAGAATCATTGTCTTTTTCATTTACTTAATTTTATGTTATGGTAATGCAATGATAAACTATAATAAAAGGGAATACTGTCATTTAAATTGTCATTCTTGTGTTCCTCAGCTGGTGACTGCTATAAAATTATGAATTTTAGTGCTATTTAAATGTTCATGTAAATTTTCAGACAAATTTTAGTGGCTATTTTAATGCCCTTGTAAATTTTCAGGCTAAGACAAGGAAAAGAAATAAGATATTATTATATTAAAAAGCAATTAATTATTAGCACTAGTATTATTTTAAATAGCTTAAAGAATAGGTAAGTATTGTTTTAAATATTTTAAACATTTTTCTGTTATTCTCCCCATTTTACTGATGGTAAAATTGAGGCTTCATAAGATTAAGGAAATTACTCAAAAACCATACAGCTACTAAGTGTAGGCCTCTGTCTACTGAACCTGAGTTTTGAATGACTGAAGCATACTCTGTTAACTTGATTTATGTCTTCCCTATGAATTTATTACATGACAGAGAAACTTTATCACCTTTGTAATTACGTAGTCTATGGTGAGTCAATACAGTTGCTGATCTTATCCATTTTGAAATGTTAAAAAAATGCTTAAAGCCCTATTACATTTGAATACATGGATCTTCAAAACTGATGTTAAATTAAATGAGGAGTTGCTCTTTTTTAATTTTATGCTTATGATTATTTTTCTAACAAATTTATCCTACCTGATAAGACAGAAGGGTATAAAATATGTTAATTTTAGAGTAGAAAAGATGGACTTCCAAATTTTATTATTTCCTGGTTGTTTTATCGTAGGTAGATTAAGATATTTCTAGGCCTCATTTTCCTCCTTGATATATGGTGATAAATAATACTTGTTTTAGAAATGTGTTGCTCTTTATAAACTGTATAGTAGCAAGTAGTATCCTGTTTTCAAGATGGTGAGCTGGGCCATTAAATCTATTCATTCTCCATCTTCAAATACCATTGATAATGTAAACAATAATTAAATGTAGCAGAAAAGTAACTGTAGCAGTGCTGGGAAATAGAAAAGTTAAGTTACATGAAGTTATCCTGTAAATAATTTAAAGATGACATTAAGGAAAAGAGATGACTACCAACCAGTTAAGAAACCAAAACAATGACAATACTGATTGAGTGCTGATCTGTATTAGGTATGTTCTAAATTCTTTGCTTGAACTATCTCATTTAATCCTTAAAACGCCGATGTAATTTTGATATCACCATTTTATGTATGAGGAAATCGAGACAAAAAGAAGTAACTTATGAAAACACACTGTTATTAAGAGACAGCACTGAGAGTTTTAACCCAGGAAGATTGGCTTCAGAGGCCATGATTTTAGTTGCCCCTCTCTCACTTCCTCACTGGCATAGGAGTGGTCCTGTTGAGTGATAAATGGACAGTATCATCCAGCCGAGCTTCAGAAAACCTTGATAATCAGAGAAACATAGGTGAGGAATAAGGGCGTGTCAGGAAAATTGTGGAGATGAGGGCTGTGCCAAATGCAAAAATGTGTGGGCTGTATCAGTGCCCAGCCTACACTGGACATTCTCAGCATCGGGGTTCATTTCTAAGATTGATTGAACCCAGACTTTTTGCTAAGTTAAGTAGGAAATTGGCTGGGAAGAAAGGCCTTCTGTAGAGTGTGTAGAAAGATAAGAGGAAACAGAATAGAAAACAGAGAGGAAATTTCATGAAACAGATGTTTATTTTCTTCTACTCAAACACATCTCTCACCATGTTAACTGATATAATTTTTTAATGTATGGCATGAGTTTTAGTAGCAAGTAAAGTATTTATGTAAGGATAGATTCATAGGCATGCATTTCATAGAGCTCTCTACATTCTGAAGAGCCTGACATTGGTTTAAGGCTCTGTGGTTCCCATTGTGTTCTTAATTATTTTACTATTCCCTTTGTATTTAGTAAGTGAAGTGAAGTGGGGCAATAGATTATGCAGGTGAACAGAAGAAATCTGTGCAATGTGTGTCTGCTACCAGTCTCTCCAACCCCATTCACATGACATTCACAATGCCCCATGAGTCCAGAAATATGGTGGGCTCACAGTGTTTATCAGGACTCAAATGAGTATAAGGTAAGTGTGTTTGTATCTATCAGTGAGTGAGCTAACTCCTCCAAGAGGCCACACTTTGTATGATAACAAAACTTGCTAGAAATGCTATAAGAAGGCAATGGCATTCTGAGAATCACAAACAACAAAGGAACCCTATCATGTTCTTTCTTATTTGTGTTATGCTCCTGTCATAGCCAATCATATACTCAAAATATGACAAAGGAAAGGGAAAGATAGATCAATTTATAGTTCCTTTTCCTTTTAGTCCTTCCTTACTCATCAGTAAGGCAGAGGTGGAGTATGTTAGTGAAATATATCTTTATCAAGGGAAATAAAAACTTTGAGTTACTTTTGTACAGTGTTTCCATTGATCTGGTAAAAAAAAAATACCAGTGTGTGTCAATTAGAGAGAGATCACAAAAAAAGAGAAAACCTTTATATTTTTGCACCTTTAATGAGAGTTTTTCTTTTGCACGTTGAACAATTTATTTTGCACCAAGGCTCCATAAATTATGTAAGCGGCTTTGCATTCAGGAAATGCTGAACCCAGGCCCAACGGTCTCAGGAGAATACCTACTTTAGTAGGTCACCATGGTCATTACATTATAATGAGTATTCGACACAAGGAATTCTGAATGAAAGAAAATTCTGCATCTATAGCCATTCTCATGGAGAAAACAAAGTGGACATTTGTAGTCGTGGGATTCAAACAGGAGCAGGATTGGGATCCTGAAGTGCAGTGAAAGGAATAGGGGACAAAGGGACTTTCCAGCCTCTGGTTAGTTTAACAAGTTTTTGTTGTTTGATTCAACTTATTAAAATGATCATCTCTTTCAAATCTATATCTATTTATTGACATCTATGCCAATCTCTATATGATGGGAGAAGAACACCAGTTTTAGTGATATGGAATTTCATTGAATTAATTCCTTACATTGCTCACAACAAAGTAAGTGTTCAATAAATTTCAGTTCCTTTCCATTACTTACTCTAAAAATATCTTCATTCTATAAATGATAAAGTTGAAGATTAGAGAGATAAAGTACCTTATCCATGACAACATGGCCAGGAATTGGTAGAACTAGACATCAAACATATATTTATGAAGATCCCTTGGTGTTCCTTGAATTCCTCATCTGTTTTGATTTTGTCCTTCATGCCATCTTAGCCACTGACACCTATCTAAGTTTCTATTGTAGATCAATAGCTAATTGTACCTCCTTCATAAGCACAATTTCAAGCACTTCTATCTTTGATTACTGTCTTCTAATTGTCTACTCTTTCACTCCATTACTAGAAAGTCTTTGAAGGACCCCCCCCCCCCCCCGCTCCATTAATACATTTTTGGACCAATTTTTTAATTTTTTCTTGTCCATTAGCTGCCTTGTGGTATCATCTCTCTTTTACATACACTTATGGTTAACTTACAACTTTGTCCCTCAGTCACATTCAACCTGACAAAAGTTTAACCATCTTTTAAATTTAAGTCATTGCTGCTACTATACACAGGCAATGCAACTGCATTTACCACCTCACTTTAAATTTATCTTAAATTTCAAATTTCCCCTCAGTAATTCCTGATGTTCTAAAGTCCTTAGTTAATTTGTTCTTTCATACTCCAGAGATAATCGAGTCACACCTTCTGTTTGCTCTTCAGACTTCTAAAGTCAACTCCAACCTGTTTTCCCTGTTCTTGGTTAACCTTGATCCTTTAAAGAAGATATGATCAATTAAAAGGAATGTCCTACATGCTGCCACAACTATCTAATCTTCCTACATCTGAATCTGCACCCCGTGCCTCACCTTCTGTTTCTGTAGATATTCTCCTTTTCATCCTTCCATTTATTCAAAAGTTTTATTTTAAAAATAATTAATTCTGTTTCTTCTTCTTATATTAACTTTTTTCTCCTTTTTTACCAGATCGTTTCTATCACCAAATTGTTAATCTCTAAGATTATTCATTTTATAAAAACAAAAACAAATAAGGACGATTGTTAAGAACAATAACAACAACAGATCCTTCATTTAACCTCTCACTACCCTCCAGTTATTACCCCATAAACTCTTTTTATATCTATAGCATAAGTTGTCTACATGTATAGGACAGTTATCTGCAAGTGCTCCATCCATTTTTACTTTTCAGGTTGATCTTGAACACACTATAATCTCACTCATGTCTCCACCATTCTACTAAAAGAGCTCTTATAAGGGCTATCGATTACCTCCATTTCAGTAAATCCAAGGTATGTATTCAATCTTCATTTTTCTAAACTTGTCATCAGCACTTGACAGAATGAACCATTTTCTCACATCGATATTTTTTCTTTGCTTGACTTCTTAGTTTTCCTCCTACCTCTTTGTCTGCTTTTTCTCTGCCTACTTTATTGGTTCAAACCTCAAATTGCTGGAAGGCCTGAGAGCTCAATCCTCAGAACACTTGTTTTCTACATATCATTTATTGCCTAGATAATCCCATCTAGTCTGTTTATTGTCTTTAAAGATTATCTTTATGTTTATAACTCTCAGTTTTCATCTACAGGCTTATCCTTTATCCTGACCTACAGAATAATATATATACTGCCGACTTGATCCTGTGTTTAGATGTCTACTATTTACCTCAAATGAGACATGCACAAAATCTTTTGATTTATGCTCGCCCAATGTGTGGATCTCCTATTCTTACTCATCTCAATGAATGATCTTCCACAGCATATACCCAATTCATATGCAAAGCCTGCTGACTCTAGCTTCATAATATGACCCATAGCGAACCACTACTCTCTTATTTCAGCATTTGTGTTAAGTCCGATCACCCATAATTTCCTGTCTTGACTATGGAAAGATATATGGTAGGTCATCCTGTTCTACTTGGGGCAGTTGGACAACTTCCCTCTAATTATGCTGCACTGCTGTGAGTAAGTGAAGGGACAGAGGGGAGCAGAGTCCTACATACTTTCTTACTGTTTTGGGTGTCATTTTTTTTCTTTTTTTCTTTTCTGGTCATTATATGTTACATTTGTCATTAATAGATAGATTTTCTTTTGTAAGGTGTAGTTTTTTCTTGATTAGGCATTTGCTTGGTTGCTTCAGCTTCTAAACTGGTTTCTAGATGTCTCACAAAGCTATTTTGGTCTTTATGTCATTGTTAATTTGGCGTCTCCATGGGGGAATGAGGACCTGGAGCTTGCTAATTTGCCATATTTGCCATATTTATGATGCCACTTGTCAGGTGTTTTTTGTTTTTTGGGTTTTTTTTTTTAGCCATTCTAATAAGAGCATAGTGGTATCTTGTTTTTGTTTTAATTAGCAATTCTCTAGTGACAAGAGATGTTGAGCATCTTTCACAGGATTATTTGTCTTATTTTATTTTCTTTCTGGAGGGTTTTTTTCAGATCTTTTGTCCAGTTTTAAATTGGTTTGTTTTCCTGTTTTTGAGTTTTAAGAGCACTTCTATACAATTGCTTTATTTTTTTTTTTTGCAAAATTTTATCCCAATGTGTTTCTTGTCTTTAGATTCTTTTTTCAGTGCCTTTCACATGCATTTTTAATTTCGATAAAGTCCAATTTATAATTTTTTTAAAAATTAGTGAGATGCTTTTTTGTGTTCCTTGATTCCCTTTAATTCTTAATTTATTATCTCATAATGCTAGATAGATAATTGTTATTTGGCTTTCTCCCTCAATAAACAGCAGATGAATACTTTACTAATTTTATGAACATATGAATGCATTATATATAAGTACCTATATGAATAGATGCATAAATATAAAGTCAAATTCTAAGCCAATAGTTTCCAAAAATTTAATACACACTCTATCAATTAAAAATTGAGCTCACACACAATATGTGGATATGCATGTACACCTGAAAGTTTTATCTATTGTCAATTTAGATATATGTACTATCTAGTAGAAACCATGAAATCATAAAGAAAAACTATAAATATAAATTTCTCACAGACTTTAAAATATTTTCTCCTGAAATATCTACTTCAGAAAGCACTTCCTGAAGCCATTATGTTCTACTATTTCCAATTTTATATAAAAAAGAGTACTATCACAGTCTTAATCTGGATCTTTTAAGAGTGTAATTACAGATATCCAAGGAATAGCATTGCTGGGTGAAAGAGAGATGGGGAGCATATTTCTAAGCCTTTTCTATGTAATCTGTTTCTAATTCCATACCTTTTATTTTGACCCCACGGTTTTTGTTCAGTGTGTCATATCAGATAGTTACTTACCCTGAGATTGTTGGATATCCTCCTCTTCCAGGTCACTCTACACATCTCAGGAAAGGCAGAGGTCAACCTAGTACATTCAAAGAGGAAACAATTAAAATTTGGTCAGAAAATTGTAAATCATTTTCCTTAAGTCTTAAGTCAGTTAAACAGAGATGCTCAGGTGCCTCTGCCTCACAGAAGGTTCTTCTAGTGCTTTGGAAGTTAGAGTTTACAAAATATTTCACAAAGTTTTAAATTGTGTGTGTGTGTGTGTGTGTGTGTGTGTGTGTGTGTATTTAGAGAGTGTGTTGAATAGAGTAGTGTCCCCCTCAAAACCCATATCTACACAGAAGCTATGAATGTGACCTTATTTGGAAATAAGGAATACAGTTTTGCAGATTTAATTAGATATGATAAAATGAGTTTATACTGCATTAAGGTAGATCCATAATCTAATGAAACTGATGTTTCTATAAGTGAAAATTTGAGCACAGAAACACAAGCATGCAGGGATGAAGAGGGAGGCAGAGATTAAATTGGAGTGATGCATCTTCAAGCCAAGAAATGCCAAGATTGCCAGCAACCACCATAAACCGGTAGAGACAAGGAAAAATTGTTCCCTAGAGGCTTCAGAGGAATTGTGGGCCTGCTGACAACTTGATTTTGGACTTCTAGCTTCCAGAATTGGGGGAATACATTTTCTGAATTTTTAAGCCTTCCAGAGTTGCGAACCTAGACAACTAATTATATATATTAGATTTAACCTTCTGAGACATTTTTGAACATTAGTTTTTAAAAATTGTTAATAATAGTAATTAGCAATAACAAATACCACTTAATGAATATTAAATGTACCAGGTTTTCAGATTTTTTGTTGAATGCTTCTATATGTAAATGTTATTTAAAGGTAACACTGTCCACTACGAAAGAAGCTATTATTTTCACTTTTCAAGTACTAAACTGAGAATTAGAGTAGTTTAAATAATTTCAGAAAACCAGCAAATGGCAGTTAGGATTCATATTCTGGCCTGTGTTATTCTCAGGTTCCCAGTAGTAATAGCGCATTTGAAGTATGATTTTCACGATACAGTTAAATATTCGTTTTACTTCATCATGTTTAAATATATTACCACTCTTAATTTTTAGCAAAAGTTTGGCACATTTAGGCAGTCTATAAAAACTTATCGAATGAATGAATATATGCAGCATCACAGCATTTTTTTATATGATAATATTTCTAATTTTTTCTTTGGCCGCAATATGTAGAAGTAAATTTTAAGATGGGAAGAAAAACTGATTTTATGTCATAGCATCTGTCACGCGAAAACCAAGCTCCTTTCCTAATGAAAGCAGCTGCCTCCAAAAGAACGGAAATCAACATAAACATTTATAGGAGCCTCTAAGAACCATAAACTACTCACTAAGCACGGAGAGCTTTTCTTCGAAGAATGCTCAAATGGATTATAAAATGATACATTATTTTATGTTCTCATGGCCCATTAAATCTTTTTAATGCAGTGTTTGTTTGAATCAGTAAGTGTTGCGTGTGCCAAAGTGGTGGCACTTGCTCTGGTGTTCATTGCAATGGGCACCATTATCCGAGTGCTTCTATATTTTATTATTGCCCCCCCAAAACAGCATTTTCCCTCAGTGTAAAAACATTGAAATAAGAGTATTTATTTTCTAGTGAAGCCAAGAATGGTTTTTAGCCTCATTTCTTTGAAAAGAATGTGAAATCTGACTGTGTGCATAAACTCTCCTGTTCAAAACAGCAAGCAGCTAATCAAATGTTTGACTGTTTGAATATCATGGATTTAAGAATTTAAAACTGTCTTACTTAGGAATTTAGCATAAGGAAGCATCTGATAAGGGTGAATTATGTTCCCCACAAGGAATATGTTGAGTTCTAACTCCTGGGATCTACCACTATATCCTTATTTAGAAATGGGGTCTTAACTGATATAATCAAGTTGCAGTAAGGTCAGTGTCTCGCTAGAGTGGGGCCTTAATCCACAATGACCTGTGTACGGAGAGGTGAACACCACATGAAGATACAGAGACACAGAGGGAAGACGGCTTTCAAGACCGAGGCAGAGATAGACGTTATTCTGCCACAAATTGAGGAATGTTCAGGGCTACTAGAAGCTGAGTGAGACAAGGAGAGATCCTCCCCTAGAACCTTCCAAAGGAGCATGATCCTGCCAACCCTTTGATGTTGAACTTTTGGTCTCCAGAATAATTCTATGTTGATTTAAATCACTTAGTTTGTGGTACTGTTTTATGGCAGCCCTGGGAAACAAACGACATGTAAACTTTTGCTAATAATTCCAGATTGAGATGGTTACATAGGTCAAGAATCTTAGTGCACATGTTTTCTGTCATTCTAAAGAATGTGGTATCTTAAATCTAACTAAGAATGTTTCTAGCTGCTGAATAACTTTTAGGTTTTAATCAATGAGTCAGTATTTATTATATACATATTAAGACCTCCAAATCACTTAAGCTATTCAAGGAAGACACAGTATACAAATTGTATGCAGACTTCGGTCTGATTAGCAAATGTGTTCTGTTCCCTACTCCTTGTCTTCATATAACATCTAGGAAGATGGTGAAATGCCCTTAAATCTCTTTTTATTTTTTCCCTGTAAATGCTACTATGAATTTCCTAGAATTTTCACTGTGGTGTCTTCTGTTTTATACACCAATGAAGGTGACATCATGGATTCCTTAGCAAGTTTTCAGTTCATACACCCTGTCACAAAGTCTTTGGTGATTGTTGTAAACTCACGTTTGGTTGAATACTAATCTTTCTGTTATTTAATGGGAAAAGATGATTTTTTTTTTTAAGGTAGCCATTTCTTCTCACTCACATAATGTGGCCCTGTCCTTACACCAAGGTCAAGTCCAGGAAGATGCATCAAGATCAAGATGTCTCCATAATTCTTACATTCACCAGGAATTTGGAACTTAGAAACTGAGATTTTTTTTCGCCCTTTTGTCATCTAGTTTGGTAAACAGAAAAAGTAGATCTGCTTGAAAAATTAGAATGAAGTCAGCATACCTGGAAACAGAGAGATCAGAGCAGGAGATACTTTCTGAGACCCAGTTACATTCCCGCTTTTATCCTTATAACTGATTCCTGAGTTAGCTCAAGTGAATTTCAGTAAATTGCAACTGACAAGTCTTAACTGATTTAAAATAGATTATAGTGTATATTTTTAGCTGTGAGAGGATGGAGCCTTACATATTATTTGGATGTCATCATCTTTTCTCTATCTTTCTCCTATGACACTGGGCAGAAGTCATTTTGATTACCATTCTCATGGTGGGAGAAGGGGGAGAGGGAGGGAAAATGATTGGTCTCTCTCTCTCTCTCTCTCTCTCTCTCTCTCTCTCTCTCTCTCTCTCTCTCTCGTTGTTTGTAGAGCATCTCTTTCCTTAACGTTTAGCTCTTCTGATCTCTCTCTACCCCAATTATCATTTTCATCCAGGATACTGAGTGACACCTGATTGATAAGTCTGGAAGAAAAAAAAACAGCATCTGTTGCCAACTCTTTTCTTTCCCTTTCTTTTTGTAACACATGATTTTCAGAGAATGCGTGCTCTCTACCAGGCTGTGAATTTCAGAGTATTAGGTCTTATCTTTAGGGTATGAAGCAGAGTACAGGAAGAGGAAGAAGTCGAACTCAAAAACACTGGCAACTTCTGTAATAAGCCAAATACTTAGAACCCTCAAAGGGGAATCTGGTTTTTGGAGAAATAAATAACATTAGGATATTGATGGGTCAAGGCCTTTAAATTTCTTGCTGTGCAGTGTCATCAGTGTACATTTTTGGAGATTTTTATATGTGTGTAAGTGGTGCTCTGCTTATCTATTACGACATTACAAACTATCCTATAACTGTAGACAGTGTGTCCTTATGGCATCATCTAAGGCAACTAGGCCTGAAACATCACTTGCAAGGCGGCATCTTTGCACATATACCCTGTGCCTCCATGTTCCTTGGCTTTCCTCTCTCTCCACATGGTGTTTTATCCTCCAGACCTTCTCAATATGGCTTGATCTTCTTGTGGCACTATTGTCTCCGGTTAGTTATATTTTTTAAAAAGTGGCTGGATAACAAGGGATCCAGGTAGAAGCAACAAGCTTTCTTATAATGTAGCTTCAGAAGTCCTGAATCTTACTACTACCATACTTTATAGTTAGACAAGTCACGGAATTACTCAGATTCAAGGGAAGACAATTAGACTCTACTCCTTAATGAGAACATGGCAAGATCACAATGCAGAAGGGCATCTTAGTAAAATGCAATTGGTCACACCTTACTTGTAGCTGTTGGAATCTGGGAGGCTTCTGTATTTAATGCAAGCCAAGAGGATTTTTATCTTGGTCAGACATTGTAGCATAAAGCAGCTATGTCAAATGTCAAGCGATTATTTCTATAAGCCAAGTTATAAAAGTTGCCCCTAAGTCTCATACAAATGCTGCAGTTCTCAGCAAAACTGTGGGACTTCAGCAAAGGCAAAATCGAGGGCTGAGGACCTCATCAAATGTGGGGACCAGCAAAAATATAGGCTGTATGGGCCTTAACTAAAGTCTAGTCTGATTTGTGTCCTCAACATATGCTGGTTGCAGAGCAGTGAAGATAACTAGCTTAATTGTGCACTTTTAATTTAAAGAAAAGGCATACGTTTGTTTTTAATATATATACAAGTTGAATCTGCTTGACTTTGGACTATGGAAAATAAGGTTTTGCTAAGCAGATATGATAAAAGGAAAGAATATTGATTATCATGAAAATTATCTTTTCAGAAATAGAACATTAAGACAATTGATACTGAAGCAATTTTTTCCACTTTTAACATGTACCTGAGTTTTGAGTGCTCTACAGAAACACACTAAGTTTTAGCAAAGTCTGAGGTTTAAATTTTATGACTGCCCAAGATAGGTATAGCACTAGCTCAGCTGACACAAATTTAATTCTGCACGTGGTATCATACTGGCAGTTTTCTAGAGATTAATTTTGCATTCAGGTTAAAGAGACAGGCAGCCTTGTAACCTGAGTTGAAGCTAGCTCTGGATTTTTTAACTGCTCAGAGAGAAAAATCATCCTTAAAATATAGGATTCTTAGATCTAAAGAATTTAACAGCAAGATGCAATAAAAACACTCCCTGTAGCATAAAACAGAAAACACCTTTTAAAAAAATTATAAATGTTCATGCCTGGATGAAGTCCACACAACCTAATACTGATGAAATGACAGTGGAATTTCAGAATCAGACTGCACAGGACAAATGTTGAAGGAACACCTTTCAGTCTTCGACCATTAAATATGATGTTAGCCCTGGATGTTTTATAGCTTTTGAGTGCTTTTTTGTTTTAATGTAAAGCTTTAGATTTTGTCAAATGCTTTTTCTGCATCTGTTGAGATGATCGTGTGGTTTTTTGTTCTTTTTTAAATTAATGCAATAATGTCTTACATTGATGGAATATTATAATTTGAACCCTGTTATATACTCCAGGAGAAAGGATGATGTATTTGATTGGTGTACAATCCTCTTTATATATTGCTGAATTTGATTAGTTGGCATATTGAAGATTTTTGCATCCATATGTACAAGAAATATTGACCTGAAATTTACTTTTCTTGTGATGTCTTTGGTTTAATATCAAAAATATAATGGCCTTATGCAGTGCATTAGAAGTGCTCTAGTTTTTTAAAGAGTTTTTGAAAGAATGGAATAATTCTTTTTTTAAACGTTTGGTAAAATTACCAATGAAGCCAGCCATTTGTAGAAAGTGTTTAACTTAAAAATTCAATTTCTTTACTTCTTATAAGTCGATTCAGCTATTCTATTTTTGCTTGAGTCAATTTAAGTAATATTTTTTCTAAGATTTTGTCCATTTTATCTATAATATCTAATTTTTGTCAAAAAATTTCCTTGTAATACTTTTTACATCTTTATGTTACATATGGATATTTTCTCACTCATTCTTAATTTGATTAATTTGAGCCATCAATTTTTTCTAGATCCATCTAGCAAAAGGCTTGCCAATTTTGCTAATCTCTAAGAAGCAATTGTTGGCTTTATTAAATTGTTGTTGTTGTTGTTTTCTATTCTAGGTCTTAAGTAATACTTATTACATTGAACATCAACTCATATATATATAATTATCACATTGAACATATATATAATATATATGTATATATATATATATGTGTGCGTGTATATATAATAGAGGCAATGAGTTTTTCTCCCTGAAGGGTTCTAAATTTTTTGAACTTCGATTCTTTGTTTCAATGCATTTTTCTCCACTATACTATGAAAACAATTATCTTATTTATCTTTATTTTCTCATAGCCCACACGTAGTAGGCACTCAGTAAATTTGGCTTAAACAAATTGACTAACTGAAGGGAAATAATCATGCTAATTACTGCATGCCAGATCCTCTTTCCCTGAAGACTAAACAAGGTAGAGAAGCAATTATTAAAGAAACTAGAGATAATACCAAGCTTCAAGAAGAGAGAGAGGAGGGGAAGAGTTTGTCCTGTGTTCTTATGCTGCCTAGACACTGACCTTAATTTATCTTAATTATCTATTATATTTTAGTTACCATGCTGGGTGCTAAAAATACAGAGAATATTAAAAGACATTTTTGACCTTAAGAACCTTAGATTTCTGTGATATAGAAACTGTATTAAATGCAATATCCAAGATATGCATGACAATAGCGATTTACGAAGCAGTTTTTGTGTGCAATACACTGTATGTGGACATTTAGAAATTATCTCTCTAAATTCACACACCAAGCCCATGTGGTTGGTAGTTACTCTATTTTACAGGTAAGAAACTAAGGCTTATAGAAATTATTGAATTTTCCTAGAGTATGAAACTTTGGAGATGGTTTAGACAGCATTTGAAAGTAGGTTTGTTGAACTCCAAATTTAGTGTTTATTCTATACTGTGCACTATTTTCCATGAAGAAATTATGAAGTACCTTGGAAATAAAGAAATAAAAATAGGAAATATATGTTGATAAATTCCACGATAGGAAAGAGTAGAATGGTTTATGCAATTTTCTTCAAAGAACTGTGCATTTTTAAAAAGGATTGTGGAGAAAGGTCAATAAATAAAGTAACCAGAGATACATTTCAGCTAGAGATTACTTGATAAGTCCCTTCAAACCATTACCAAGATTCTATCTTAGACCATATCTTTCAGAGGCAGTAGTAATAGAGAGCATGGGGGAAGTTGCATTGCCACCTGCATGATTCCAAGCCATAGAGGTGGCTCATTAATCTATCCTGAGAAACACTGGTGGTCATAGGACAGTGCCACCAGCAAGAAAAGTCTCCTCTCAGCCCTTATATAGAAATTCTTTCCTAGACTTCCTATGATAGTAGCTGCCTCATGAGGTACATAGTCCATTGTATCAAAGAACCATGGCCATCTTGTCATCTGACTTTTTCTAGGCTTTTGTAGAACACCAGAATTTTATGCCTAAAGAATCCACAAACCACTTTCCCAGATGTGCTGAGTAAGTAAGCCGTCAAACACATCTTTAGGGCCAAGAATAGCTCTTTGTGGAGTATGTGAGTTTAGACGAGTGGACTGTGGTATCTATGAATGTACCTAAAGCCCCTTGCAGTATTGAATGTAATTTAGAAAGCAAAAGAGATGAGGGCATTTGAACCACAGGCTGAGTGAGTGCTAGCAATCCTTGGATTGCCTGCAGAAGACTTTGAGAATTCCAATTATAATCTTGGAATTTCAAGTTATTTTAAAGACATATTTGCAAAATATTTTAAGATTAAGATAACAGATAAAATCATGTTGAGAAAGAGGAACATATTTTACTTAATATTTTATTGGCTCTATGTATATTATGTATGTAGTATATAGGTGTGTATATAACACGTGCACGTGTGCAAATTGCATGCTCGTATCATGTTGTCCTACAAATGTCAAAAGCAGAACTGTTGTAAAGAATTCTACTCAGTCCACTAAGGAAACCTTACCTTGAACCCTATAATTGAACTAGAGAGCCATCCTAATGAAATGTTAAATGTCTGAAGGAGGGCTTTCTTAATTCTTTATTCCCTCTAGGGCCTGAAGTTTAAATCTATACTAAGGCAACATTTCTTGTAATTTGATTGTACTATTTTCCTTTTACTTCACTTCTAAATTCTAAATTACACTTCCCTCTGATTAATTTTTAATATGTTATTTACTTGAAAATTAAGTACAGTGTAATGTAGTTGCCAAGAAGTAGGCCAAGGGAATGAGTGAATAGTAGATTTTCTATTAACAATTCTGCACAATATATAGCATGGAAAGATAATCAATTTTGATTGGAAATACAGTCTCCAGGGAAGCTAGTAAAAATGAACTTTCTTTGCTTCTTTTAGCAGTATTTTTGAAGCTGCTAAAATTGGGGTCATAAAGGGTAGATAGTTATTCTTTCGGGGCTTCCTCCTTATTACATCCCCAACTCCACATATCTTTTCTAAATGTGTACTTACAACATTGTTTCAGAGGGCTTAAATATGCCTTAAAAATAACTTTAGAGTTTTTGATATTTTTGGTTTTCCCTTTACATATCAAAGTCGGGAACATATCAAAACTAAATTATTTACCATAGCATAATTTGTGACTAATTCAAGAGTCATCACTATTAGAGGTAAAAATATGTAATAAACATGAAAATCATAACATTTCACTTTTTTTAAAGTGAGAAAAATGAGTTCATAGGTACATTTGTCCCAGATATCTGTCTTAACTAACGATCATTCATTTAGGTAGAATTTCACATTTTATCCTGTGAAATTTTTATCCTGTGTTCTGTGTAGACCTGTTCTTCATCAACTTTATCACACATACAAAAAGGAGTCTCTTTCTTTGCATCTGTACCATTATATATCTTCCAGATTTTTTACTTTTAAATTTCATCAGACCTTAGGTACGAAGTGCTGTCTGAAATATTTAAAAGACATCGCCTTAGTCTCTGTCTATTATGTGCTCTGCGTTTTGGGACCAGTTGTTTTACTTCACTGAGCTCTCAGTCGCCAGCACAGTCTTGTACCACATAGCCACATTCTGGTCTACAACGAACCTCATATATGGACTATGATCCCATACGACTTTAATGGAACTGAAAATTTCTGTTGCCTAATTACATTGTGGCCACCCTAATTAGTAGCTTAAATGCATTACTCGTGTGTTGGTGGTGATGCCAGCATAAGCGAACCTACTTCACTGCCAGTTGCATAAAAGTATAGCACATACAATTATATACAGTACATAATATTTGATAATGATAATAATTGACTATGTTACTGGCTTATGCACTTAGTATTATAGACTTTTTACCATTATATTAGAGCTTAATCTTTCTACTTATAAAAAATTTTTGCCGTATAACAGTGTGCCATGTTATGATGGCAACAGCCTTATACGTCATGTGTTTACTGCATCTCTTAATTGCATCGCCTTCTCTTGTGCTTCTTTAATCCCATGTTGTTTTGTACAGTAACATGTTATACAGGCTCATAGCCTAGGAGCAATGGGCTATACCACATAGCCTAGGTGTGCAGTAAGCTATACCATCTAGGTATGTATGTAAGTGTACTCTATGATGCTCACACAGCCATGAAATTGACTAACAATGCATTTTCAGAACCTATTCTGTTGTTAAGAGACACATGACTTCATCTAAAATCAGAGAATCATATAATATTCTTTTAATTCCCATCTAGGTAGAAATATTTAATACCAATATTTTTTATCTCTAGATTATGTAACACATCCTGAGATGAATTTATCCAGACCTACACATACATTGAAGGAGTACTTTAAGAAAGCTTCTGTTTGTAATTTAAAAACACTTAAAAAGTGAATTTAGAATGCATTTTGTTGCTTTCATTTGTTGTGTGAAGAAACCAAGATCAGAGAGTAAATGATTTACAGATCACTCAGTTTATAAGAAGCAGAGCAGAACTCGATATCAGGTTTTCAGATTCTAAATCTGTTACTTTTTTCCATTTTATCTTCATTTCCCATTTTGCCTGTGCATGTCACATATCCTGACTTATTTTACAAATTTTTTGGTAGCAGTAATGATGCATTGTATTGCCTCAGTTTCTGGATCTTATAGTGTAGATTTAAGAGATTATCATTTACATACTATTTTCACTGTGATTAAGGGCATTGCATAATGATAGCTGCACAGTCGTGGACTACTCTTCACTTTATTCTGACACATCTTGAGTATTTACCTCAGTCTAAAGATATAGTCCCAGTTTGATGAAGGTGGGAATATAATCTTATGTTTAGGCTGAATTTATAAAATTTACAAATTTTCCGTAGTCATAAAGAACTGAAGTTTGGGGACAAACCGAGGAAATTCCTTAATGATGTTAGGTATCACAATTATTCCTGGCACACATTACATTTATTCATAACTTACCACCTATACAGTTACCTTTCCCCATGTTCAAAGTGCTCTTTAAACAAAATTTCATGTGTTTAGCTTCTTACTTCCTCTTTTCAATGAGTCCTTCTCAATATCTCAATCCAAAGTAAAACAATTCTCCTTTTCCCATACCATTATCACACCTACAGCATAATCTTCTTTATATTATTCATTTAATTTTTTACTTATACTTTGTATGTCTCCTGCATCTCCTACTTTTCAAGAATTTGAGCTTGGTAATGGATGTTTATATTTTTTGCATTTGGAAGAACCTGTCAAATAGTATGTGTTCAACAAATATTTATTGAATGAATGAATTAGGTTAGGCAGATATTTGCCCCCTTTCTTATTCTCTCTCTCTCTCTCTCTCTCTCTCTCTCTCTCTCTCACACACACACACACACACACACACACATACACATCCTTTCTTCTGTCCTGACCAAGGACAATGATCTCACTCTTTCTGTGAAACCATATAAAGATATGCTCTCTTAAGTCAGCTTACAGTGCTTCTCACAAATGAAGGCATTTCTCTCATTGTGACTAGAAAGAAACATCCTTTATTTATGCTCTGGATGTGCATTGTCATCAGTGTTGATTTTATAGGCTCTATCTTATAATCCAAGATTTAAGATGAAACATGAATCTCAAGAGGAAAAAAAGACGAGAAAATAGTACCAAGGATGCTCAAAAGCAAAGCATACAGTCAAGAAGGAAAGCCAAAAAATTATTATTAAAAGTATATAAAATCAAAGTTAATGAAAGCATTTCTGCAAAAAAAAAATCTGAAAAACTGGTATTAATGCAGATTAAACAATTCCACTAAAAAAATAGGAGGAAGAACATAAAATCCTTAACTATACTAAATACTATAGATGTCAGAGTTTTTAAAAATGTATCATCAATTAAAATGCCAAAAATATGCTTAATAATGAAGAAACTGTTTATCTAACCCATTTATAATAAATATGGAATGGATAAAATAATATAGTACATTTAGAAAATTGAGTGGAATGCTTGTATCCTCTATAGAACAAATATTATGATCTAGTATGCAATGAGGGCCTGAAATAATAAAATGAATTATTTTAAATTTCTAATTGACATTGGATAAAGAAAACTTGGTTATGTCTATTTAGGGCAGTTTGAGATTAGTCATTTCTAAATGTATACATGTTTATTTTCCTTTTTTAAAATAAGAATGTCCATTCATTTATACTTGAATCAACTATTTATTAATCAAATATTTTTACAAACCCAATATGTGTCATGAAATATGAAGAATAATGGGAATACAGAAATAAACATGATTATGACAAGAACTATGACCCAGGGAAGTTTCAACTCCATTTAAGAATTATAAAACAATGATAGAAAAATAAGAAAAGTGCTCCAACAAGAGAGGCCCTGCCGTAATATTATAGGAATTAAAAAATTTAAGTATTGTTGGTATACAATCTTATATTGGTTATATTAGTTTCAGGTGTACAATACTGTGATTTGATATTTTTATACCTTATAGTGTGATCACCCCACTAATTTTAGTAATCATCTGCCACTATATAAACTTATCACAATATTATTGACTATATTCTTCTTTCTCTTTTCACCCATTTTCCCACTCCTTCCCTTCTGTTCCTATGGGCCTGCTTTTGTTTTGTTTATTTTCTTTTGTTTTTAGATTCCACATATAAATAAAACCATATGGCATTTGTCTTTCTGTGCTTGACTTTTTTCATTTAGCCTGTGACTTTCTAGAGCCATCTATGTTATTGCAAATGGCAAGATTTATTGTCTTATATTGCTCCATAATATTCCATTTATATATATATAAATATATATAATACACTATATATATATATGATACACATCTACAACACAATACACAATACTATATACTATATATTACATCTTCTTTATCCATTCATCTATTGATGGATACCTAGGTTGCTTCCGTATCTTGGCTATTTTAAATAAAGCTGCAATGAGCACAATAGAAGCACGTATCTTTTCAAATTGTGTTTTCTTTTCATTTAGATAAATACCCAGAAGTGCAGTATCTGGGTCGTATGGTATACTCATTTTTAGGTTTTTGAGAAACAATCATACTGTTTTCCATAGGGACTGCACCAGATTGCAGTCCTACCAATAGCACACAAAGGTTTCTTTTTCTCCATATCCTCGCCAACACATGTTATTTGTTGACTTTTTGAAAATAGCCATTCTGACTAGTATGAAGTTGTATCTCATTGTAGTTTTGATTTGCATTCCCTGATGATTACTGATGTTAAGCATCTTTTCATATGTCTGTTGGCCATCTGTATGTCTTCATTGGAGAAATGTCATTTCATGTCCCTGCTCGTTTTCTGATTGGGTAGACAATGAGTAGTTAACAAAACGATTTTGAAGTAGGACACTGAGGGATGAGAAGTCAAGAGAGGGACTGAGGAAAATAAAGACTAGAGGTAAGACTTTCTAGAAAAAAAGAGGTTAGTTAAAAGCAGTGGTATACACATTTTGCATTTGTAGCACACTTAAGAATACTAGAGATTTTTGGTAGAAAATATAAAGTGATTAAAAACTCATAAAAACATTATTTGAGAAAATAATAAACATAATACAATCACCGTCACACTATAACAGTGTCCCAAATTCTCTATAAATAACCCATAGTTATTGCACTGTTAAATCGGTGGTTCTTTCAGTAGTATATTCCTTTTTGAATTTAATTGTTTACTGCCCTGACCAAGCTTTCTTAGATACTCACAAGGCAGTTATTATTGATCCCAGGAAATAAGGATTTGTCTTCAGTAGTGGTTTGGCATACATATCCTACTTCTACCTGAAATCACACCTCACTGAATGATCTCCTTTGCTACATAGTCTTTCTCAGAGACCTCATCATAACAGCAAGCATTCTTAGTTATATAAAAATACATTTTAAAAATGTATCAAAGTTTGGCCATATATCTGTAAAAGATATGCTGCTCACTAATGAAGAAACACTATAATGCATGCTTAAAAGTTTATTTTATCTGAAATCTTTAAGAAGCGAAGTAGTTGAAGTTCACCTAGAGTATATATAAATTTGAGTGATAGGAGTTCGAATGGGAATAAAAAGGGATCAGATTATGAAGTTTCTTGAATGCCCCACTAAGAAAATTAAATTCTCTTTACTAAGCAGTGGGAAATAGAGTCAAGCAAGAAATCAATCTACCCAAACTATGCTTTAGGCAGATTAATCTATGAAGCTAAATTTAAAATTAAAGCTAGAATGAGATGAGGAGGTCAAAGATAGAGTGTCCTATTAGAATGCTTTCTTGAGAGCAAGTTCTGTTAGCTAAAATATAAGAGATGGCTGAGGGAATAAAATGGAAGGATTTCCTATGAAAGTTACAACAAACTAAATTCACCACTACCTGGGATGTTGATAATATACAATACTTGTGTTTGGTACTATTTGCTATGGTAATAAAGTCTGATATGTTATAATTTTCATCATTTTAACTCTGTCTAAAGTTTGCATAGATTATATTGAAGTTTGAAGATGTCAATAAATTATGGAAAGAATATATATATTTTTTTCTATTGCTACACTCTTCATAGTGAGTTATTAGGTAATCTGTGGCCTGGGGGTTGCTAATCTTTAAGACTGCCCATGCACAAGCCAATGTGGACTCCAGAAAACTAGAAGTTAACAGTATTGTTTCCTCTACCTGATGTGATTCAATGGTAATCAATGTCACTTACCAACTCATTAAAAAGCCTTCTTCATGGCTCATCAAAAACTAAAACCTGGGGGAGTTGAACATTTTCAGTCAATTAAAACAGAAAGGCAATAACATTTTTCCAAATATAATTTTAAATGAGCACATAAAATAATAGCTAAGTGAAAATATGTATGTGTTTAGAAACTCTGCTTTAATTTGAATCAAGTTTTATAAAGAAACTTAGTCTAAAAAAAAGAAAAATTATATATAAATTTCTTTCTATTGTTAAAAGAAACTTTAAACTTTCAGTACTTACAACTCAAACCAAGAAATTTAGAATAGTCATGCAAAGTGTTCCTTCTAAATTCCAAAAACATCCCGTTCTCATTTGTAAGATCGTTTTCAATTTGATCTTCAAAGTGAAAGACAGAACTAAAAAAACTATAAATACATAACAAAAGAATTGTACAATTACCTATTGTTGATCAAAGTAAGTGTAATATCCCCCCCAAAAAATCCAAACTCTAAAATCTGAATTAAATTTATTGATTAATTCAGTCAAGTTTGCCTTTTCTTGATTTTGGCTTTTGTTTTCTCTTGTTTCTGTAACCTATATTATTGTACAACCCACCATATTTTCTTGGAAATGTGGTCTTCACTAGAGGGAGCATTTGTGAGATTTGTGGGAAAATTAAATACAATTTGCTTTTCCTTTCCCCTGAGTCTTTATGAACTTTTTCTGAAGGGAAATAATTTTTTCAAAGGGATGTACTAAAGGTATCTGAGAGCTACATAATTCAACTGTTCTATGTATACCTGAAGACTCCCTGTTGCTTCCACGAGAGGAGAATTACTGGAGACGAATTAGAAAGTGGATTTATTTCCTATATTGAAAGAGCATGCAGTTCTACCGCCAGTTTCACTGGCATAAATCATTCCGTTTTATTTGTAGAGAAAATTTAATTGCCAGGTACACAGGAAACTTTTTATGTCTCACCAGAAAAACAAAACAAAACAAAGAACAACAACAAAACAGTGTTTTCAAAATGACATTGATTCAGTGTCACAGAAAAATTTCCACTTGTTAGACTTTTCTTTTCTTTATAGCTAACAAAATTTTAAAGTAAATGAAAGGAGAAAAGTGTTACAGTGATTATGTTGATATAATTACACGTTAGGAACTTGTATTAGAACATTAATTTATGTTAAGAGAAAACCACAGGCTCAAAATGGCCTCACTTGTGCTAAAGCTTAAGATACCAAACCTGGACTTAATACCTAACTTAATTGTAGTTATGAACTTCGCAAGAAATATGATTTTGTAAATTTATTTTTTATTTAAGTGTACTTTGCATACAATCTTATATTAGTTATATCTCTTTCAGATGTACGATATAGTGATTTGACATTTTTTTACCTTACATCATATTCACCTCACTAATTCCAGTAATCATCTGCCACCATGCAAAATAATCACAATATTATTGATAATATTCCTTCTCTCGTTTTACGCCTCTCCCTCTTTACCCTCCCTTCTGGTAACCATCCCTTTGGTCTGTGTTTCTATGAGGCTGTTTTTTGTTTCGTTTTTGTTTTGTTTTTATATTCCAAATATAATCAAAACCATATGGCATTTGTTTTTTTATGGCTGACATTTTCAATAGATCATTCTATGTTGTCTTGAGTGGCAATATTTCATTTTTTTCTTGCTGCATAATAGTCCATCACACGCATATATACACATGCAATATATATATATATATATAGCAATACATATAGATATATGCGTGTGTGTGTGTGTCTGTGTATATATATATATATATATATATATATATATAAGCTATGGAATAAGACACTTGATTCATATCATTTGTAAGCTCAAAGTGGAGACTTCTGAGAAATTTCTCTCTTGCGGTGAATGCATAGGCTTCCCCAAGGCCTTGGGATTATGTAGGGAATGTTCAGTCATCTGCGATAGTTGGGTACGTTTGAGAAGCATTGGGCTTCTTGAGGTACAAACTATGTCTCATTCTTCTCTGCATCCTCATTGTGAATTCTAGACCAGCCACAGAGAGCGTGCCCAAGAATGCTTTGGCCCACCCTTCCATCATCTCATCTGCACATCCATCTTTGTTGAGGAAGAAGCCAAAGATGCAGCCTTCAACTGGTGGAAAGAGGTCAGTTTTGGGAGACTTCAGACAGCCGTGGGTCTTAATTCTGTTTCTTTCATTTAATAGTTGTGTGTTTACCTCTCTGAGCCTCAGTTTTCTCAATTTTAAATTCATATAAAAGGACCACCATGACCAACTCAGGCACAAATATGAGAAAAGGGGAGGCTTCTGCTGCAGTACGGGAGTCTGATTTCAGATGTAGAAGGCAGGAATGAACTTAGGGCTTAGGAAGCAGCCCCTGGAACTCTGACATGAGAAGGGACTACATGGAATTGTGGCTCTAGAAGCCCCTCTGTCCACACTTAGGCGAGGCATTGTGCAGTCCAAAGGGTGACTTGAGTGGAGCAGTGGGAGGATCAGATATGTCTTATAAACCTCAGGTCTCTGAGCAGATATGCTGGCCTTCTCATGTCTGCCAGTGAGGCCCTTGGGCGCCTAGCTCACAGCAAGGTTCATTTCGAAGCAGGGGCTCAATTGCAAGGAGGCTGCTAATGAATTCTGTAATCCTGGGCAAGTGCCTTCTCCATAGCCTCCTTACCACATTCTTAGTTTGGAGAAAAAGAACACGTTCACTGTCTCTTGCTTCCCAACAGGGGCCACGTGTCCCCCCTGGCCCAGAGCTAAGCAGAACTTCTTGGAAGATGTTTTCAAAAGCATCTACTGGGAACAGCCTGTCTTTCCTAAAAGATCTAAGTGCAACACTGCCTTTTTTTTAATAAAAACCACTATATATTATCTAACAACTTTCTCATCCATTTATTTATTGATGAACACCAAGTTTGCTTTCATATCTTGGCTATTGTAAATAATGCTACAATGAGCATAAAGGTCCACATATCTTTTTGAATTAGTGTTTTTGTTTTTGTTTTCAACCAGTCTGGAATTTTCTGGTCAACACCAATGAGGTAATATGTCACATGCACCACCTCCATCCCCCATAGGAAGAAGAGACAATCTGCATGATAAAACCGTTGCCCATTCCTTTCTTCCCCCCAAAAAATTCTGGCTTAAAATTAATCTTTTCTTTTCTATTGCTAATAGCTTTTCTCCCCAACCCTTCTTTCTATTAAAAACTTTCATTTTGTACAACCCCTCTGAGCCCCTTGTACGTGTTACATGGGATGCTACCTGATTCTTGGAATATTTAATGAAAGTTACTTATATTTTTACATTTAGTCAGTTGCATTTGGAATGGTTTACACTTATAGTAATTATCTGTTTGGCAAATTTAAACAGATTTTTATTAAAGATTTCCAGTGGTAGCTCTTAGCTCTTTAAAAGTGTATCTCAAAGAACTAATATTTTACGTAAATGTTTTTGAAGTTATTATGTTCTTATTTGTTTTACATTATAGGTGTATAAAAATCTTTCACAATCCATATACTCTGCAGAGCCAGTTAGAAGAAATGTCAAAATCTATTCAAATTCCTGATGAACTCTGCTAATTTGAGTGATAAGTTCACTAGCTAAAACAAAAATTTATAAGCTCAGACAAAAAAAATTTATATTGTAAATGTTAATAATCATAATTGTGATTTTTTGTTATTATTGTATATGACTACAAAAACTGTTGTCTTTTCTAGTCAAACAATAAAACATTCTTTATGACAAGTGGAGACATACTAACCACTCCTCTACTCGCATCCTCTGAAATCAGATCACACCCTCCACCATAATTAATTTTGTTGTTCAAGAAGCTGCCTCCACTTCACATGCCCCCTTAGAATTCACATTCATCTGAAACCTCACAGTCTGGCCTTATTTGGAAATAGAGTCTTTGCAAATGTGATCATTTAAACTAAAATAGGTCATACTCGATTAGAAATAAATCTAACTCCAATAAAACTGATGTTCTCCTTATAAAAAGGAAATTTTGGATACAGAAACACAGAGGGAGACAATGGCCTTTGAAGAAGGTAGCAGAAATTAGAGTTACACTGTACCAAGTCAAGGAATACCTGGGTCTATGGGAAACAGGGACAAAGGATCCTTCCTCCAAGCCTTTGGAGGTAGAATGGCCTTGCTTACAATTCAATTCCATTCGTCTATCCTCTGGAACTATGAGAGAGTAAATTTTAGTTGTATTAAATCTCTCAGTTTATGTAATTTTTATGGTGGCCCTCAGAAACTAATACATATTTTGGTACCAGAAGTTGGATGGTGGTAAAACAAATACCTAAAATGTGGACGTAGATTTGGTTTTGGGTAATGTGTAGAAAGGCTGAAATTTTTAGGTTCATGATTGAAAAATCTTAGATAGCCTTGAGAAGACAGTTTGTCAAAATAAAAATGTTAAAGACAATTCTGTTGAACAATCAGAAGGAAGTAAAGAGTAAGCTAGAGAAATTCATGTCTTAAAGAATTACCTAGGTCATCATCAACAGAATGTTGGTAGGCATGAGCATTAAAAGCCCTTATAACTTTAGGCATTCCTTAGGTCTCAGAAGGAAAGAAGAGACTTATTATTGGATATTGGATGACAAGTAATCCTTGTTATAAAGTGGCAGAAAACTTGACTGAATTGAGATGCAAGGGTAAAGAGATAATGTGAGGAAAGGAGTGTTAAGCAAAAATGAACCAGCATTTGACTTGAAAATTTTTCAGTCTATTCAGATAGAGTGCTCTGAAAAAAAAAAAAAAAGTCCAAAGGTGTGGTTTAAGAAACTTCTGCTGAAGAGAGTATATGTGTGACACATGGATCCAATCACCCATCTCAGGAGAAGCCAAGAATAGAGATGGGTTATATAGGAAGGATGTGTAGAGACCCTTTTCCATATAATAGTATGGATTCTCTTGGCATACATGGAAGACTGACAAGGTTTTACAGAATATTTTATCAGCAAAAACACTGCCAGGATGGACTGAAGGTGCAGAGACAGGACAGAGTGAAGGAAGGCTGTTGATATTCTGGGATTATTTAGACAGGAAACAGGTTGCTAGAACTACTTAGGTAAAAACATGTGTTACCCTTTAAGAAAAAGGAAAGGTGATTTTGATGGAAGAGGTAGAAACCAGATAGGCAGGTCCAGAGCCATGGAATAATTAGACTTCAGTAGGCCTGGAGAATAAGCTGATGATGGCTCATGCCCCTAGAAGACAGCCTACATGAACCCAGGAGTGGACAGAACCACAAAGACTTATTCTCAGACCTTGAAACCTAATGGAATTTACCCTGATGGATATTTTAGATCAACAACTTTTTTATTTTTTTCATTTTCTCCCTTTTAGAATGTGAATGTTTATCCTATGCCTGTCTCATTATTGTACTTTGAAACCAGATAATTTTTTTTCTAGTTTCACAGGTTCACAGATGGTGATGAATTTCGCCCCAGGAGGTATCTTACCCAGACTCTCACCCATAGATGATTTGGATTATTTAGATTTTGAAAATTGAAACTTTTTGAGTTATTTATTTGAGATTTTGGAGTTAGAATTAGTGTTCAAATGAATTAAGACTTTTGAGACTTTGGATGGGACAAATGTATTTCGTGCATGAAATTATGTGACTTTTTGTAGGCCACATATTGGACTCCACTGGGCTGAGTAATTTATGACTACCTAGAACCTCAGAATGTGACCTTATTTGGGAATAAGGTCCTCATAGATTTAATTTGTTAAGTTAAAATGAGGTCAAACTGGGGTAAGGTAGACTCAAAACTCAATAGTGATTGGTGTCTTTATAAGAAGGGAAAATTTGGATACAGAGACACAGAGACACACAGATTAAACAGGCAAGCGAAGACAGGCAGTCATGAGAATTATGCTGTCCCAAGCTAAGGAATGCCTAAAGCTATCAGATGCTGGAAGAGGAAAAGAACGTGTCTTCTTTCAAAAGGGTGTATGATGCTGTCCACACCTTGATTTTAGACTTACAGCTTTCTGAACTGTGAGAGAATAAATTTATGTTGTGTTAAGCCACCAGGTTTATGATAGTTTGTTACAACAGTCCACACACAAACTAATGCTGTGGAGAATAGATCAGGAAGATCTTCATAGAGGAGGAAATATTTGAATTGGTCTTTGAAGGATAAATATATGTTTTATAGATAAAAAGGAGTGAGCTATATGAGATAAATTATCGATCCCACATCATAAAAAAGAAAGAGGCTTAATTGCTGAGGCAAATGGTGGCTTCAGGAGTTCCACAGGAGTAACACATAAATTATCAATTGTTATATTTACGAGATCGAATACCTTTGGGGCAAATTTGTTTTGAAAACCCTAGCAATATGAGTTTTGCCTTATACACATCTAAAGTTTTCTAAGATAATTGCTATTATTGTTGAATCTGATTAGAAAAAAAATATTTGCAGTTTTATTAAGGCATAACTGACTTATAATGACCTGACATATTTACTGTAGAATTTCATGTTTTTTTTTAAATAAGTGGATATCTGTGAAATCATCACCACAATTAAGATGCTGTACAATACCATTCCCCATTAATCAACATTTTTCCTGCCTTTTTACAATCCATTCTTAATTACTCCCTGCTCCAAACTTAGGATGCCACGAATCTGCTTCCTATTGTTATAGGAATTTTATATCAAAGAAGCCATACAGTATGTACTCTTTTGGGTCACATTTCTTTTTCTCACCATAATTATTTTACAGTTTATCAATGTCATCTGCATATGAATAATTTATAGATTTTATTGCTAAGCAGTAGTCCATTGTATGGATTAACACAATTTGATTATATGTTCACCTGTTGATGGACATTTTTCCAGTTTTTGACTATTACAGATAAAATTGCTGTGGACATTTGTTCACAAGTCTTTATGTGGATGTTATGGGTTTAATTACACATGCACACCCATATTTATGGGTTTAACTCTTAACTCCCAGCATCTCAGTCTATATTTGGAAATAGAGTCTTCAAAGAAGTAATTAAGTTAAAAAGAAGTAATTTGGTGGAACTTAATTCAATATGACTTATGTCATAAAAGAAAAGGAAATTTGAACACAGTACCTGGTGTGTGACGATACAAGAGGAAGAAGGCCATCTACAAGCCAAAAAAAAAGAAGCATCAGAATAAAACAATCCTGCTAAAACTTTAATTTCACACCTCTCACCTCCAAGACTGTAAGAAGGTAAATTTCTGTCATTAAAGCCACCCAATCTGTGGTACTTTGTTATGGTGGCCCTAGCTAACTAATACAGTGTGCAAATGCTTTCATTTTTTTTTTTTAATAATATCTAAATGTGTAATGTCTGGGCTGTATTACAGGTGTATGTTTAAAATTTTTAAGAAACTATCAAACTATTTTCTTAAGCAATGATAGAATTTTAACTTTCCACCTGCGGTACATGAGAGTTCCATTTTTTCTACCTCTTTGGCAATACTGGATATAGTCTGTCTTTTTAATTTTAGCTACTTTAGTGGAGTTGTAGCATAGCAGTTAGTGGAGATCTAATTGTTACATTAATTTGCATTTCTCTAATGACTAGTGATGTTCAACATCTTTTTATCTTTGATATTTAAAAACAAAATAAAATGTTATATTCAAAAATAAGACTTTCACCTCATTAGAAATAAAGAAGAAAAATAAATGCTTTTATTTATCATGCCAAGCTATTTATCTTTTACAAATTTATGCATTTCTTTCTTTGAATATTTGTACTCTTTATCAAAACTACCCCTAGAATTTAGGGGGGAATAAAGAGTTGAGTAAATATTTTTACAATTGAATTAGTCTTATTGGAACTCACTAACGGATCCTATACTTCAATTTTATTTGAGCCCCTTCTGTTGTTAAGTTATATTTTGGATTACATCTTGATGACTTTTCCCATTTATTCTAGTTTTCTGTGGTTTCAGTTACCTGTTGTCAACCGTGGTCTGAACACATTAAATGGAAAATTCCAAAAACTAGCAATTAATAAGTTTTAAATTTTATGTGGTTCTGAGTAGCATGATGAAATCTCATGCCACCCTGCTCGATCTCACCTGAATGTGAATCATTTCTTTGTCCAAAGTATCCTCACTGTATATACTACCTGGCCATTAGTCACTTCGTAGCTGTCTTAGTTGTTAGGTCTACTATCTTGGTATTGCAGTGTTTGTTTTCCAGTAACCCTTATTTTACTTATAAATTGCCCCAAAGCACAAGAATGATGATGCTGGCATTTTGGATGTGACAAAGAGTTGTAACGTGTACGTATGTATAGGAAAAAAAGCATACTGTATATAGGGTTGATACGCTCCGTGATTTCTACTGGGGGCATCCAGTGGGAGTCTTGGAATGTATTCCCTGCAAGAAAGGGGTGAATATTGTACATTACAAATTGGGAAATTATTCTGAAGTATTTTGCTCTTTTAGGATTAGGCAATGCTACAGCCTCCTTTCATTCTGTACTCACAAAATGTGGTTCTCTAGTATTTGAAAGGAACCACTAAGTGGCATTATCTTGGCTTTTTTATTCCATCTATGCATTTTATTTAACTTTGATTTACCAATGCATGAGTGGCCAAAGTGATATAACTTTGTGGCTAAGTAAGGCAATACTGATAAAGAACACCTGGTTTCAGATCCCATCTCTACTATTTCCTGTGTGACTTTGGGTCAGTCTTGTAACTCCCCTGTGCTTCAGAGTCCTTGTTTTAAAAATGGAGATTATAATGGTATATCCTTTCTGGGATATTAAATAAATAATATATGTAACTCACTTAACGTAAATAATATATATTAAATAACACAATGTCATGAGGATCTTTTATGGAAAATACATTTAAAGTTTTAAAATTCTGGAGACTATTGTAGGATTTAATAAAATAACATAGGTAAAGTCCCTGGTACATGGTGTTTCCAATGAGTGCAGCTCCTCTTTATTTCGCTCTCCCATTTCCACTACAATATACTCCAAGGTGTTTTCAGATTATGTTTTTGAGGCTGATTATTGAAAATCATATTGCTATAAAGAGGTGTTGATACAAAGAGAGTTGATATATATTGTTTTCCATTATAAAGGCAAGTCCAATTATAATAAAGCAACTTTTGGTAACTTTTTGTTATTCTCTTAACATTATTTTAGTTCAGCTATAAGGGCCCAAATGCTAATTTTAAAGTACTTCCCAGCATGTCAGATCAATCAAAATGCCTGGTGTTTTAATCCATGTTTTTTTGATTCAATATCTATAAATACTATCAACAAAATAAGTGAAAAAACCATCAAGTTTCTTGATTGCTGAAGGAGTTGTAATTTTGCATTTTTTAATTTATGGACACTTTTAAAGGTCAGCCATGCTACTGTGTGAAAGAATAAATACACACACCAAAATGAATGGTGATTAAGTAAAAGTAAAAGGAATGAGAAATTTGTATTTTTTTTTTTTAACTGCATTGAGGGATCTCATCTTTTAATAGGTGATTGAGACAAATGTTTATTAATGCTGGTTGATGAATGTATTAAAAAAGAGAATGAAATTTATTTGTGAAATAAATATGAGGAAACACCTCATATTATTTCTCCACGGGTAATTTTTACTTATAAAGAGTTCTGCAAAAATGTATTTTGCTAATTTTAATTATCTGACCATTAAGAAGAATGGTTTTCTTTTGCAGGAAAAAAGAATTTCCAGCACTTTAATGTGTTTTCAGAGCCCAAAACAAGTTATTATTTTATTTTTAATTCAAACTTGGCTTATATTTGGTCCTCTAGGAGACATATTAGAAGACATTTGGTTTTGAAAAATAATAAGAATAACAATATTAAGGGTTTATGTTATGCACTAATTGTTTTTTTTCCATCCCCTAATGTGTGAAAATGCCTCTGGGTGATTTTTCCAAATGTTTGCAGGTGTCGAATATGTCAAATTTGCACCTGCGGATTTACATGAATATGTTTCCAGTAAGTTTCATGCTGAACAGTATATGCTAAACACAATAAAAACAGATGGACCTAGGGATAGCTGGAGTCTGAGAAGAAAAATGAAAATAACAACAAAAGCAACAGCAGCAAAAATCTGGCAAAAACATCAATGTAGTTTTTTTCTTTCTTTGGATTGGGAGAGCGGTAAGCATTTTCAGCATAAAATTACCAGCAGTTGAATTACAACTAGAACAGAAATGGCACAATCTCCCTAAATCAATAACACGACTAAAGTAACATGGAATGGTGATATATAACTCCAGGTGCCTCTATAATAAACTAGACAAAAGTCTCCCAGGGTCATCCCTCGAACTCCGCCATCAGTCTTAACTTCCCTAAATCCATTATCTGTTGTATCTTTCATCAGGTTCTACACTTTCTTCAACTTGATTCTTTAATTACAAAAGTTTTCCATTCTCATAGCCAACAATTAGCCTCTTCATTATTTCAAACTTGAGTTATTGCAAATATTTTCTGCTACTACCAAGGCAAGATATTGTAATTGAGACTGTGCATAATTTTTTTAAAAATATACTTAAAATTGTTACTCTATCGTTTATTTGTTTAACCCTTCCAAACATTAGCTACCTGGTATAAAAATAAGACCAATCATTCCTTCCTCCTAGAACTGTGGAAGAATCAAAGGGATAAAACAAATGACACTTAAGTTGAATAGCTAGTAATTCACTAAAGTAGGGGTCAATTAAAAATAGCTTATATAAAAGAACCCAGGATAGAACTTTGTACTCTATGAATATTCATTCCTATTTCTGACTCAAGCCCAAGGCTGATTTCACAAAAAATATTCTGTACCTTCTTTCCTTTGAGGGTTAAAAAATAAATGAAACATAGTAAATATTGACTAGGGCTATAACAACATATGCTTTAATTATCTTCTCCTGTCTTTCCAGATCTATTTTCTATGGTTCCATAAACTTCTTTCTGCCCTAAGATAGGAAGTGAAACTGTCAAGATCAGTTAGAAAGATATTGTCATGTTTCAGATAATAAATAATGATAGTTTGAACTAAAAATGGATATGCTGAAGAGTGGCCAAAATTTAGATATTTAGAAGGTGAGGGAATGAGATGATTCAAAGATGATACCTAAGATTCTTGTTTGGGAAACAGAATAAAAAAATCAAGTGATTTAGTAGTTTGAAAAACCCAGAAGAAGGACAAATTTTGGTGGCAGATACATATAAAATCTAGAAGGAGATAGAATATACAATAATGTTTTCTCCCATAATAATATTATTTTAAATAGATTTTATTTCATTCTTATTATATCTGGATTTTTTGAATTTTATTAGTATGCATGTCTTTTATATCGATATTAAAAAATCTCTACTTTTTATGCTGCCTACAAACAACTGACTTTAAACATAAATATAGAGATAGGTGAAATATAATGATAAAAATATATAATGAAAACACTTATTAAGTGAAATCTAGAAAGACTATACTAATAGCAGACAAGTTAGTCTTTGGAATGATGAACATTACTAGGGGAAAAAGGGAATATTTCATATTTATAAAAGGTCCAATTCACCAAGAAGACATAGCAATCCTAAGTGTGTGTAAGCTTAGTAAAAGTGCTTTGAGCATTATGAAACAAAAACTGATATAACTTGAAAGAAGAAATGGAAAATTTACAATTATTGTATGGGACCTCATCATTTTTTCTCAATGATTGAAAAAATTAAGTAGGTTAATAATCAATTATCATGTAGTACACTTGAACAAACAACACTAGCAAGCAATTTGACATATTTGATATTTGCACTTTAGCTGACTATCACAGTGTAACATCCTTCTCTAATGCACATGGAACATTCACCAAAATAGATAATCTGTGCATAAAAGTAAATCTTAGTAAATTTTAAAGGATTAAATCCATAGAGATTATATTCTCTGACCACAATGGAATCAATCAAATTATAAGTCAATAGCAGAAAGATGACTGACAAAATTGAAAATTTGGATATTAAACATCTTTTAAATAAGATATATCTTAGAGACAAAACACAAAGAACATTAGAAAATATTTTTAATTTAATGAAAATAAAAATACACCCTAATAAATTTGGGTATTCACCTAAAGCAATGCATATAGAGAAATTTATAGCAGTGGTTTATATTTAAAAAGAAAATGAGTAAATGTAGGAAAATAAATTCAAAGTAAGCAGAAGGAAGAAAATACTAAAGATAACAGCAGATATCAATGAAAGAACAAAACAACAAAAAAGTAAATCAATGGAACGAAAGATGGTTTTCTGAAACAACAATAAAATTGATAAAACTCTAGCCAGAGGTAATAAGAAAAAGGAAATGATTAGACAAATTAACAAGATAGTAAATGAAATAAAAGAGATCATATTTCCCAGTTTGTAATTCCTCTAGAGTGACTATTATGAACAACTTTATAGCAATATATTCTACAACTTACAGGTTATGAAAAATTGCTCACAATACAAACTGCTAAAGCTAATTTAAGAGGAAAAATATAACTTGAATAGACCAGTATTTATAAGAGAAATTAAATATGCATTTAAAATTCTTCCCTAGAGGAAACCATGGGCAGATAGCTTTCCTGCTAAGTTCTAGTTAAGGAAGAAATAACACCGATACTAAACAAACTCTATCAGGAAAAAAGAGGAAGGGACGTGTCTTAATTCATTTTTACAGATATTATAAGTAAAGAAATTTACAAAACAATAGTCCTTGTCTGTATGTATGCAATAATTCTTTAAAAATTTAGCCAATATTATCTCGCAATATCAAAAAAGGATAACATAACAAGTTGGAGTAATACCAGAAATTCTAGGGTGGATTGTAAATCAATCATTAGAATTCACTGAATATTAGCAACTAAAAATTTTTTTTAATCAAATGATCAAAATGGACACTCAAAAAAAAAACGTTTTAAAAACTGTAAAAGCTCTATGGTTATTGTTATACTTTACCGTGTATGACTGAATGCTTTTTCCCTAATTTTGGTAAGAATATCTGCTTTCAGCACTTCAATTCAATACTGACTGAAGGTCCTAGCCAACATAATAAGGCAAAACAAAAAAGTAAAAAGCATGAAGACCAGAAAGGAAGAATTAAAGATGTGATAATTTATAAATGACATCAAATTATATAGAAAATCTTAAGGAACTTCCAAATATTCTCCAGAACAAAGTAATGTATTTAATAAGATTACAGGATATAAGGTCAGTATATGCTAGGGCAGACCAATGAAAATAGAAATAATAAGATAACATTTATAATAACATCAAAAATCAAGTATTTAAGAGTAAATTTAATAAGTAGGTGAAAAACATGAACACTGCAGAATATAAACATTGCTGAGAAAAATTAAAGAAACATGGAGTGAAATAATATCTTTATGATTTAGATAATTCAGTAATTTCCTATTAATTCTCAGAACAATTAATGTATAAAGTCGTGATAACCTCAGTTAAGATTTTAGTAGGTTTTCAAAATAGAAATTAACAATTTGATTTTAAATTTTTTAGAAATTCACAAACCCTAGAATAACCAAAACAAATCTGAAAGAGAAGGAAAATAATGGAGAATATCATACTACTGGATTTCAAAGCTTGCAATAAAATCATAGCAATCAATGTATTATGATATTTTTTTAAAGAGTGATATACTGATTAATAAAATGAGAGACCACAAATAGACCCATATATATTCAGGCAAATGTTTATCACATAATGGAATAATATTAAGCAATAAAAATGAGTGAAATACTGCTATATGCAAAAAAAGTAAATAAGTGGATCTCTAAAACATCATGTTACATTAAAGAAGCCAGTCGAATAAGATACTATTTATATGGAATTCATCAAATAGAAACACAATAACCATAGAAATCATTTAAGCAGGTGCCTGGGTTTTGAATGGGGAAAGTATTGATTGCAAAGGGACATGAAAGTGATTGAAATATTCCTCATTTCGATTGTGGTATTAGTAAGTAATAAAGGACTGCGAACTTTTGTCAAAACTCATCACACTGTATCCTAAAAATAAGTAAACGTTATACATCAAAAAAGGCTACTTTAAACAATTATTTACATATTCAGGATATAAGGCCTTTATTGTTTATATGCATTTTAACATATCTTCACAGTCAATGGCCATACTTTTTAGGCTACTATAATATTTTTAATTGACTTTTTCTTATAGAATAATTTTAGATTTTTAAAAAAGTTGCAAAGAGAGTTTCTATACATCCCACACCCTAGCTACCCTGTTTTAAATTTCTTACATTGGCATGGTACATTTGTCACAACAAATGAACTGATGTTGATGCATTATTATTAACATACTCCGTATTCTGTTTATATTTTCTTCATTTTTAGCTGATGTCCTTTTTTATTAAATTTATTGGGGTGACATTGGTTAATGACATTACATAGATTTCAGGTGTGCAATTCAATAATATGTCATATATATATTGCATTGTGCATTCGCCACCCAAAGTTAAATTTCCATCTGGGATACCATAGCACATTTAGCTGTCATGTTTGCTTAGGTTTCTCTTGACCATAATGTTTCCTGTGATAACCTTAGAAATTTTGAGGAGTACTGGTTAGGTATTTTGTGGAACTTGAGATTCATCTGATGTTTTTGTCACAGTCTGAGATTGCTTTTTGGAGTAAAGCCATAGAAGAAAAGTTCCACTTTCATTACATCATATCAAGAGTATATATTATCAACATGATTTTTCATGTTGATTTTGACACATCATCTGGCTGAGAGAGTGTTTGTTAGGTTTCTCCACTGTAAAGTTATTTTCCCTCCTTTCCCATACTACTCTTTGGAAGAAAGTCACTCTGCAGCCCACATTAAGGAGTGAGAATTCCACATGATCTCCTTGAGAGTAGAGTATCTACATAAATGGTTTAAAATTCTACTCCACAGGAGTTATGTCTCTTCTGCTCTCATCCTATGGTCTGAATATCTGTGTTACTACAAAATTCATATATTGAAATCTTAATGTCCATTGTGATGGCTTTAGGAGGTGGAGCCTTAGAGAAACGCTTAGGTCATGAGAGCGAAACCCTTGTGAATCAGGTTAGTGTTCTTTTAAATGAGACTCCACAGAGCCTTCTAGTCCCTTCTACAGTATGAAAAGGACGTAGTGGGAAGATAGCCCTCTATAAACCAAGAAATCTTCACCAAACACCAAATCTTCAGATGCTATCATCTTGAACTTCCCAGCTGCCAGAACTATGAGAAATAAATGTTATTTATAAGCCACCAGTTTGTGGTATTTTTGTTGTAGCAGCCTGAATGGACCAAGATACCCCCTTTAGTTATTTATGTATTTAGTCATTTATTTATATCAGTATGGACAACACTATGTATTTTGTTGCTCAAATTTTCCCAGCTTTGGTTGTTGGGAACTTTTTTCAATTAATTAGCTCCTGCGTCCTTTGGATATACTCTCTTGGTAGTGTTTTTGTCGTTTCTTTTTGTTTTCTGAGTGCTTTCTTACTTTCTGGCACTAAAAGGTGCCCCAGGCTTATCTTGTATATTCTCTATCCCAACCCAAGCATCAGCTATTTCTTCAAGGAACTGTTTATTTTTATTGGAAAATTATGTTAGAAACCAAGATCTGGGCACTAGTTTTACTCATTGCTACAGGGATGTTGTTGTTTTTGTGCCCTCTCAGCTGCCAGAGCAAGATATATGGTGTCTTCGTAACTTTTAATTGACAGAAATTTATACTTTTAATTGTCTGAATTTCAGTTTTTTAATGTTCGGTTTAATAGATCTTTCACCATTGCTAATTCATAGATAATTACATTATTATTTTAAAACTATATTATTTTTTACACTTATTTACATTTTGATTTTCAATCTCCCTGAATTTATTATCTGTATATGTCATGATTTATGAGTCAAACTTAATTTTTTTTTTACATAGGGATATCTAATTGACCTAGAACAATGTATTAAAAAGGATATTCTTTTTTCTGTAAATAACTGGCAATGGGTTTGTATCCAGAATGTAAAAAGAACTCTTGAAAATGGTAATATTAAGGAACAATCTTCATCTTAGTCTATTGTCCCTAATATTACATTAGATTAGGAACAATAACCTAAAAGAAATCTGTTTATAAAACTTGAATTGTATTTTACAAATAAGGACACCAAGTTATCGAATAAATATATGAAAACATTCTGTATTTCATTAGTTTTCAATTAAATAAAAGTTAAAACCACAATAAGGTACCGTTGAAATATAGAACAAAAAGAATTCTTATTAATTACGGTGGACGTGTTTATTAGTACAACTTTGAAATCTATTAGTATCATCTAGGAAAGTTGAACATTTTCAGGTATATATCCAGTAGAAATGAGTGCACCTGTAACCAAAGACATGTAGAGGAATGGTCATAGCAGGTTTAATAGCCCCTGTGGAAAACAAAATAAATATTCACTAAGAGTAGCCTGAAGAAATTAATCATGTCCTCATATGATATAACACTAAACTACAAGGAAAATAGTGAATGAATATCCTGACTTTTGAAAAAAATCACATACTTTATCATTCGAGTCATATAAAGTTCAAAGATAAGTGAAACATGTTAGAAATCAGGAGAGTTTTTCTTTGAAGTACAAAAGAAGGGTAGACTTTAGGGGAAGGCTTGTCTAAAGTGTTGGTAATGTTTTATTTCTTGACTTTGGTGGTATTCATATGTGTGTTTGGTTTATAATAATTCATAGATCTATGGACTTAAAATTGTGAACTTTTCTGTATGCATGTGATGCTTCAGTTAAAAACATTTAAATGCATTAGATAAAAATAGGGGGAAAATTAAAAGATCCAAAAGCAAGACAGTATGCCTTGCTGTCTCTGAATATCATGGAATTTGCTTCATCTGCAATTGAAAGAAGTGTCATTTGGGATAAAGACAAATTTAGGGCTTTGTGAAACAAAAATGCCAAAGGCATACTCTTTTAGGGTTAAGTTGTGCAGCAAATAAAAGTGTCAGGAATTAAGTTCTAATTTGAAGTGTGCCTGTTTTAAGCCCTGGAAACTATGTTACATTTTTCTCTTCAAAGTGACTTCAAATACAGAGAACAGCAATAAAGGCAATAATTTTAACGGTATTTTTCTTTGCAAACTCATATTTCATGTGCATTAGTAACAATTTAATTTATAAGGATTAATGATATTTTGATGAACACCGAAGTAATTAGTGATTAATTTAGTTATTATAAAGTACCTCTGCTCGAGATAATGGTTTGCACTCCTGGCATGAGCACAATCCATCTGGTTCTTACATTTATGCATATTTAGATGGAAGTTCATAGAATGTTGCATGCTAAACACTAATGATGTATTTAACAAACACATTATTGCTAAATGAAATGTGTTTACTCACTTGTTAAAAACATATCTCTTAGAAAATATGTTTCATTATTTAGTCCTTTCTAAACTTAGGTGAGTTTGAGTTTACTTATGAGTTTTAGATGTGTAACAGTTTTATTTATATAGTAGTATAACATTATTTCATTTTTCCAATTTTTACTACATGGCCTAAGCATGAAGACCATGTAGTTAAACTACCAGTTAGAAATTATTCTAAAATATAACAGTAATCCCTAACTTTAACAAAATAGTAAAAAAGAAGATTCTTCTGATAACTCTGTAAGTGTATATGGTTGTTTGACCCATAAAGAAAATATTTTATTAACAAAGTCATAACATAGAGTCATAAAAATTATAAAATGAGAAACAAACTAAATCATTAACAATGGGAATGTGCTTAATTGAATCATGACTCATTTGCCAGGTGGAATATTATACACTTATTAAAATAATACATGATACAGCAAAATGTTTTTTAAATTCTAAACAGATAATTATAATATAAAAGTTTATATATATAATGACTTAAATTATGTAAAATATTCATGAATGATATGACTGAAATTAAACCCGCAAAGTCATCAAACACAAATAGTGATGGGTTTTAGTGGATTAGATTATGTGCTTTCTTCCTTGTTTACTTATAAATTTATTTCTAACATTTGCACAAAAATGCATTTTACAAATTTGTAAATATTTTAGACATTATATAGAAGAGTCAAAATCTAACTAAGAGGTGATCTAATAGGGTCAAATGAAATACTCTTAGCAAAGTCCAGGAAAATAATGCTAAATACCAGTAAAATTAAAATATATTAATAAGAATTATTAACATTATTTGTGCATATGTTACATTATAGGTAATGTTCTAAGAGTTTTTCATGTATTAGTTATCTATATTATAACAAACACACTATGACATAGTACTATTCTCTTTCATTTAACATTTCAGGAAAATGAAGTAATTTATAAATAAGAACATTGTTCAGTTAGCAAGCGTTGGAGTTCAGATTCAAATCCAGGCAGTTTGGCTCCAATAAGCTGAACATTTACAGAATAAACTAGCAATGTTCATGCTTAATATGCTCAATATTCCTCATAATTTTTCTTATAAGTAAAAACACACTAATAATATTTGAACTTTCAGAGCTTTAGTCAGTTAAAGAAATGATTTATACATACATGCACACACACACACCAAATCATAATGATTAATTTTCATGACTTTCTAAATGCCCTTTGTGAATAATTTACAATGAATGGCTTATTTGCTCTACAGAAAAGATATGCATTTGTTAATTGAACCTGACTTTATGATTTCTATTTTAAGGGTAAAATTTTGTTGTATAGCTCATGATAATGAAGGCATTCAGAACCTAGATAATTATTTGAAAACTGTAGGACAGAATAAAATAAAATAAAACAGAAAGGCTCAAATATATTCAAGAATCTTTTTTAAACACACAAAGATCATTATGTTAAGCTTACAGTTTTTTTGTCCTAATTTACCTAATGTGTTTTGTAAAGACCTTACATCACTAAATTCTCAGACAATTCTCCTCCATTCTAGATGTGAATTCTTGCCAAAAAATGGTGAAACAATTTGAAAATTCCATTATTTTAAAGAAAGTTCCAATTTTAATGAAAGCTGTTAATGTCACATGAAAGAGCTTTTCTTTAAAAAGGAATTTGTTACCATTTAACCTTGAAACTTACTCAACACATACACACACATTTCTAGATACAAATATTTATCATCATCTATCAGGGCTCTATTGGACTGAAAGGGTTGATAAAGCTACTAACAGACTATGCAATCCCCAAAACAGACCTTTAAAGAACAGCTCTTGATATTTTCACTTCCGGTCAACACTGATTATCAACTTCTCAAGCAAAGCAGCCATGCCAATTCAAATACAAATACTATTTGTTTAGACGAAACTTCCAGCAAATTTCCCCAAATTTCTAATCCCAAGAAATACACACCTTGCAGACAAATTTCTGAGAAATCTAATCCACTATATTTTTTCTGTTATTAACCAGTGTTAATAATCTGTGCTTTTAAATTATACTTTTTTTAAACCTTTGCCTCATTCTACACTTTATTAAATACTAATGATATAGAGCAACACAAAAAGTGTCTCTTTGCAAAAAAAGTGAAGAAACTCGGAAGCCAGATTCTTTGGTTTTGTGGTCTCGAAAAAATAATTTAAATATTCTGGGCCCTGTTCTGTTATTTCTATAATAGCATGGTTACTTCTATGTTCTTATCTAACATTAATGCTCAATAATGATTCTAATTGTGGGTGTGTGGGTGTGTGTGTAGATGTCTTCTAGGTCCTATTTTGAGAAGTTCGTCATTCCATTATTCATTAAAAAAATTTTTCTAGGTAATAAACTCATACAATTAAATATTACACGATCACATTGGCCGTCTTGCTTGCAGCAGTCTGATAGGGTTTATATTTCTTTATCAAGGATGGTCCACTTCTGTTCAAAACTCTTTTACTCTGTGTTAATATGGAACACAGCACTCCATGAAATTGTGAACACAGTATATACACTTCTAATGTGTACAGTCCAATTGTAATGTTGGAACAAGAGTCGGGAAAGAGCCTGGTAAACATTTCCGTAATACCAAGTAGGGCAAAAGAAGGACTGGTATAACGTACACAACACTGGCAACATAATGATACAGACACAGATTAGAACACTGATTTGCTATCTTAATTTTGTGAACTTAGAAAACTTATCAACCTCATTTATTCTTGGTTTCTTCTATTATAAAATATAGATAGATGATAACAACTACGTTGTATGTTTTTATTTAAGTTAAATAAAGTAATGCATAAAAAGTGTTGGCATGTAATAATGGTGTTACCTTGTAATTTTTCTGATTTTCTCCATTAGAAATTTCTGGGGGTTTTGTTTGTTTGTTTGTTCGTTTGTTTGTTTGTTTGTTTTTATCTTAGTAAATGGCATTTGCATCCATCCAGTTACTCAGTCCAAACTTGGACTTACTTTCTGACTCCTCTTTATCACACATATAACTTCATGCACACTGAAAACTTGTTCGTTCTACTTTCTCTGTACTTCTCCATAACCAGTACAGTTACTCTGGCCCAAACCTCACTCGTGTGTTATGTAAGTATTATTCTTTCTATATAGTTTGTTCTCAGCACAACCAGCAGAAGGACATTTTAAACATGTAAATTCGATCATGCCACTCCTTTGCTCAAAGCACTTACCATCTTCTCAACTTACTTAGATTAAAAATCAAAGTTCTTAAAATTGCCTACAGTGCTTTGCATGATTACACTTACATTCTCAATAACCCATCCTTTACTCTGGCACCATCTTCTGCCACTTATCCCCCCACCCCCCGCCACTCCATGTTCCAGCCAAGATGACAACATTTCTTCATAATGACTTCCTGCCTCGGGACCTTTGCACTTGCATTAAAGGCCTTGTCACAAATCTGTATGGTTCCTTTCAGGTACTAATTCAAATACTATCCAATACCGAAATCTGTTTGTGATCATATATTAGCCATGTGTTCTATAATCACATTTTCTTTACTTGCTTAATTGTTTCCATAATTCTACCTGACAGAGTAAACATGTCTTCTGTCTTTTCTACACGTAATATAAGTTGCATGGCAATAAAGTATTTTGTTTAGCTTTTTTTCTGTATCCAGGAGTCTAATGAATGTCTGAGAGATGAGAGAAGTATGATAAATATCTCCTCTTTAAAGCAAAATCAAGTAAATAGATCATATAGCACAATGTACATTTGCAATAATGTTTCATGTGTAAAAGGAAGAATCTGAAACAAAATAGCTCAGACGAGAAAATAATTATCCTTGGAAAATATATTCAAGGGAATACAGATTTTAGAAGAAATGGTCCATCAGATAAACACATACACACAAACATTCACACACATCTACACACATAACACACACATATACTATCAAAATAATGCTCCTAAACGCTAAGCACAGTGCTAGCACAGAGAAGATGCTTAATAACCATTTGTTGAATGGATGAGTGAAGTAAAAAAATAAATGGGGATAAACAGATGGACGGACAGATGGATGGATGGATGGATGATAAACAGAAAAAAAAAGAATTAAACTAAAATATTTTTGAGGTTTAAAAAAATGAAGAATGTGGAGGCATGGCAGTTGCATAATCTCACATGAATGAGAACATTACTTTTAGACAGGCATGGACATAGAAAGGATACCGTTTTGCCTGCTGGAGGAAGTTTATAATAAGAAGCATTTTTGCACAGTAGAAAAGGTATAGACTTGGGAGATAAACCAACTTGGCTTCATTTTACAGTTCTGCAACCTAATCTCTGGATAACTGTAAATATATTTTTAACCTATGAATTCCTTAGTGTTCTCATCTGCAAGCATAGATATTTATGTTATATTGTTGTCATAAGATCTTGATATAATGTATGAAAGGTATTGAAATATGATGGGTACTCAAAAATAGGAACTAATATTTGGTCAGGACAACCATTTTCAGTATCATGTTATCTTTGGTAAACCACTTAGCCTTGAACTCTGCAGTACCCTTTAAAGAAAAACTGTAAAAAAATGTTTTAAAGAAATCAGTAGAATGTCTAGTTTTAAAAAAATCAAAGATCATTGCATATAATTTCACATTTTTCGAACAGATTAATTGATGCACTGCCTTAGGGAATATCATATTTTACATATCCACTAGTTCCAGGTTAAAATGTGTCATCCTGGTTTGAATAGAGGTTTTATAATCAGACTTGTGTTTCATGTCTTGCTCTGCCACACACACCGGTTTGACATTGGACAAGTTAATTAACTTTCTAAAGCTTAATGATCTCATCTCTGTAATAAGGATTAAAAACACCTATATCTTAGGGTTGTCATGAAACCTGAAAAGTACATTTTACACACAGCACTTAACCTTATGTAAATGAACTTACACTAATTTATTCTTCACAACCAGCTATGAGGTAAGTTATATTAGTATCCTCATTTGCAGAAGAAAATAGGAGCAACTGAGTGAGGTAGTAATTTGCTCAACGTCATAAACCTAAGGAAGTGAAAAGGCTGAATTTGCACCTAGAAAATCTAGTTATAGAGTATTCTTAACTACTTACTTATATTGCTTCTCTATGCTCTCCTTGTAGGAATATGCAATGACAATGAAGCCATTTGAAAAAAGAGGTACAATTTTTTTTATATTCCTAGAAACTAGAAAAGCTCCACACATGACTTTTTAATGAAGGCTATGCTTCTCTAAGAGTTGGAACCTCAAGATAACGAAGATTGTTTTTCCCATGGGGACCATGTTCAATGTCATCTTAGAATTTAAAGGAATCATATGATTTACAGTAAGCTGTGACTTTCATTTACCTGTTGGATTGTATCTAGTTTGTAATATAACAGATATTCATACTGATATGTATAATAGCTAGAAAATGGGAAGTGGCTTTTTTCTTGAAGGAAATAGTATCAAATTTAGCTTTATGACATTAGTATTTATGGTCATACTCTGCCATTTATCAGCCCTGTGACTTGGAGTGATTCCTTTCATCTCTTTGATATCCAGTTTCCTTGTGTGTCAAATCTAAACTTACACTTCACAGAGTCGAGACCATCAAATGAAATAATATATACTAATGCAGTTTGCAAAATGTAAATATTAACTTAGCATGATTAGTGATAAATCATTCCGATTTCAGTTTTGAATAAAAGGCATATTCAACCCACGAACTCCACTTTACATCTCCATCTTTGGAAATGAATTTTATCTGTGCAGCAGTTCTCCAAAATACATGTAAGCCATGAAACTTCAAAGAAAGAATAGCCTATTTTCCCCTTGAGAGACATTAATATAATATTTGACATACCGCCATGCCTCTTTAAACATAATATATGGAATCCAATTTAGCTTTTTCTCAATGATTCATGATTATGAGAAACATGAGTGACTGACCTGAATATCATATAGTGATCCTGTCAGAGGTGATTAAATTGAGTAAGCTGCTGTTATGCCACTAAATACCCTCCTTATATAGTCTTTACTTTTTTGGCATCTTTGATCAAATTGTCACCCATCTCATCTCCTGTGCATAGAATTGTTAATACTAAATGCAACTTTTTGTCAATTATTCTAACTTATTTTCTATGATATGCTTTGGAAAAGAATATTTTAAAACAAATGTATTAAGATTATTACAACAGAACCATTAAATTTGGAGTAAGAATTAACAGTCTCTTCTAAAATAAGACATGCAGATTAGAGTAAAAAAATTATACACACACACACACATATATACATACATGTATATGTAATGACTGGTGAATCTCTCCAAAGACTGGGTCTTAGTTAGCTAGTTGATTTTTCAGAAAACTGGGGTATATAATGCACTCCCAAAATATTGGCAGTATCACGCATCTTGGTTGTGTGAAAAAAGCCTGTGACTACTCTTACAAGGATTATAAAGTAGTTCAGAAAGTAGACAAAAATTCCAGGCTTCATTACTAAAACTACTCAGTTACTTTGGGCCAAAAAAGTCCTGACATTCATGTAGAAATCCCCTCCTTCAGCTGAAGGTTGTTGCTTAAAGAAGAAACTAATTTAGTGTTCATACCTAGAAAACATCAAAAAGTGAATGAGTTACTGATTTATCTTAAATATGTATGTTGCTTGCTTAAAAACAAATATTTTTAGATACTACAAACATCATTTTCAAAACATTTAGATATTTGTACTTAATATGTGCAAACAACTTACTGAATTCCAAAACAAAGAAAGCAGGGAAACATTTTGTTTAAAAATATATTTGACAAGTTTAGATTACTAGGAAGAAAACCCCTCTTTTTGGCATTCAGAATTGTCTGCAGCATATGCCTAATTACCCCCTCTCTTTAAAGGAGGAGGGCTTTGTTTAACCATATTTACAATGTGTCTTACTTCTAAATTATATGTTTAACCACAGAAATGAAAAGAGACTATGAATGTCAAGTTACTTTTGTCCCGAATAGAAAAGGCAATAAGCCTATAGGAGTAGGTAAGTCTGTAGAGTTCACTTATCAGGCCAAGTTCTACTACTTTACTTTTTTTACACATTCTTCAAGCTCTTCTGTTACACTCTGTGCCTATCGAATAATGGAATATTACCAAGCCAATTAATTTTTGTTTGTCAGGCTTATTTTAAAGGTACGGTGAAGCTTCCTGTGACTAATTTCCATTATAAAAATAGCTTGAACTGCAGAAATGATCTGAAAAGTTTGTGGATAATAAATGGACCAAAGATAAAAGCTTTCTCACTAATGAGAAAAAGAAATACTTAGTACTGCTGACCTGCAATGGGTTTTATCTTTCTTCAAGAAAAGTGATTTTACTTGCATTTACTTTTTAAGCTGTTATGAATTCTCAACTCTGAAAGATTTTGGAAATTATTTTTTTGTGTGTGAGGTCAGTATGTTCTCAGATGTTGCATTACCTAAAATATAATAGAAAAAATTATATGAAATTACTGATGTCATGAATCTTTGCATCTCGTAGATATCGGTCTATATATAATTTGCCAATAATGTAGAAATATCTAATTTTTTGTATGTTAAGCATTTGTTTGATTAAAAAGGAAGTTTTACTAAAAAATTTTGAAGGTGGTAGGTGAATGTAGTGGATGTGGCTAAAGTTGTCCTTATATGACCAGTTTGGGTTGGAAATCTCCTAAGCCGCCCTCTTTAGTCATATTATGTTTACTTTGTTAGTTATTCAAGGAAAGATAAGGTAAATGCTGAAAGAAAACAGGTATGTTGAGTTGCTTATTATTAGTCTATTTGCTACCTTTTTCAGAAAACAAGCAAAGTGACATTACATATTATAATCCTCATGAAAGGAGAAAGTGAGAGGGTGTGAGGGGTAGAAGGAGAGAGAGGGAAATTGAGGGAGAGAATTAGGGGGGAAAAGTTGAACTGAGTACATTCTAAGAATATTTTATTTATTTAGTACATTGAAATTTAATATTCATTCACATTTATTTTTTGTCTTTAATTTCTGCCAAGAGTTCTAAGGATTTGAAATATTAGGTTAGTAGTTTCCAACTAAGGTCACATAGTTGTAAAATTAAAGTTACGGAAGTTACTGTTTAAGTTATAGCAAAGTATGAAAAGATCCTCCTTACTTTTTTCATTTTTATTAAAGCAATAAATGACTATAGTGATTTTACAACTAAGCAGTACTTGTGCTGTATATCATTAAGCTCTTCCAGATTAATCTTCCTAAATACAGCTATTACCTAAACAGAATTTCTCTGATTAAATATCTTCATATTTCTACTGTATATTAAGTACTCTAAAAAATAGCATATAATCCAAGCCTTTAACAATGTTGCCCCAATTTATCATCCCATTCTTTTTGACCATTACTCTGCTTTTTATGGATATTGGCTCTCCAACTAAGTCAAGTTACTTGCTATTTTGTAAATATACAGTGTGTGTGTGTGCACGCGCTGCACTTCTACTTGAAATCTCCGTACTATTTATCTCATAGCTCATCTCAGCTCTCTTGTCAATTCCTCTTGTTCTGTATGCTTTCCACCAGAAATAATCACCTCTTTCTTGAACTGTCCTACTGCTTTAGTTCTTTCAAATAACATGCAGCATATTTTATTTATATATGTTACACATAAATATATTTACATATATGTTATATAGGTGTATTTGAATGTGTGTGTGTGTGTGTGTGTGTGTATGTAAATGTTACAGCGTTAGGTCTAGAGTCAAGATTTAAATCTTAGCTTCTCTCCCATAACATAGGAGTATTCTTGTATAAATTTTTTATATCTTTGTGCCTCAATGTCCTCATGTAAAAACTGTGATTGATAATAGTACTTACATTATAGTGCCATTATGGATACTAGGTGAAACAATATATTTAAAAATCTGACGATTGTGTCAGGCATATCCCATGAGCTCAGTAAACGTTAGTTCTTTTTATTACATGTCATAAATTCACAACAGAGCTTTGTGTCCTCCACGGGAGGACCAACGCTTGAGCCACCTCTGACACCAGAAGCCTCACCACTGTAACTATTCTGCAAGAGGCTCTAATTTGAATCAATTATTCATGTTTAAATAAAAGATAATTAAGATATACTTGTCTTACATACTTATTTACCTCAGTTCTGACTCAACTATAAGTCGTCTCCTGGATTTTTGTCCTTTCTACACCTGCTAATCTCAGACTCTTCCCCAAGTCCTAGAACCATTCAACCATGCCCTCCAATACATATGGTCTGTCACTAGCCAGATCTTCTACACCTTAATACTCATTTCCAAACATTCTTTCTCATAACACTCCTATGTGAAATCTGAGAGGCATTTCTTCTGTAGCTCTCTTAAAGGTGACTACTTATTTTTCTCATACTTTCCTTCCATGAGGCTGTGGCTGGAGTGAAAGAGTGTCTGTTTGCTCCTCATTGTTGGTTCCAGCTCACTTTTCCTCATTGCTCCCTGTCTTAATAAGCTCGGGCTGCTATAATGTCATAGACTAGGTGGCTTAAAGAGCAGACAGGTATTTCTCATAGTTCTGGAGGCTGCTAAGTCCAAGATCAAGGTGCCAGAAGATTCAGTTCTTACCGAAGACCTCCTTCTTTGCTTTCAGAAGGCTGCTATCTCACTGTGTGCTCATGTGACCTCTTCTTCTTGTACCTGAGAGAGAGCATACTAATTAGGGCACTGATCCCATTACCAAGGCACCATTCCCGTGGGCTTATCTAACGCTGATTAACTTCCAAAGGCTGCACCTCTAAATACCATCACATTGGGAGTTAGACTTCAACAAAAGATTTGAGGCAGGGTGGACACAAACTTTCATCCCGTAACACACCCTTAAATCCCAACTGTTTTGAAATGCATGTTATCTAGCTATACTCTGTGATCTTTCAAAATTTTATAGATAGTATAAAACATTCATTTAAAGTTTAACACCTGACTCATTCTTCTCTTTACTGCTTGTAATTATCGCTTATTATATGGTCTTCAACATCTGGTAGATCAAAGTCCATGCCACTGAAAATTTCAGATCCTTGCATCCTCATTTGAAAAAAATATTTTTTCCGGTCTGTGTATCCACCCCATGCATCTGGACACTTTTTTACTGCCAATAAATATATGACATCCAATATCTTGATCTAAAGGAGACTCTCTTACTATGACCTTCTAACATTTCAATTCACTGAAATGTATTTAACAACTCCTTGATTTTTATTGACTCATACAATCCACTAACTCTACCATTTTATTTATTTATTTATTTATCTATCTATCTATCTATCTATCTATTTATTTATTTATTTATTTATTTTTGAGTGTTTACCACCATCCCAGGCCGGCAATTTAGTACACAGCTTATACTCCTTAATTTCTCCCTTGATACAAACAAAATATATAACCGCCTCTACCTTTGTGTTTCTCACTCGGCAAACCAACTATGATCACATGCAAAACTCTACCTAATTTATAGAAACAAGCAAAGATGCTGACTTGCCTACCTTTAAATTTATGACTACAAATGTGGCATGCACGATCATAGTACCTTGTCAGTAACACTTGCTTTCATTGGTAATTCACTTTTCCAGTATCAGAGACAATAATTCTATACTTCATGCACTCAAGGAACAATTCGTGGATTGATTCCTGGAATTACTCCTAATAGTGCAGCAATATTTTCTCACACATGTTTTGGCATTGTGGTTTCTTCTAACTCCGTATTTCTGAAGATTAATTCACAACATTTACATTCCAAGAGTTAACATTTCTAGCCCGTTGCTAATGTCTTCTCTTCATACGATTTTTTAAACCTCTCTTTATATGGTATTTGCATCTCTCTTATGTCATTGCATGTGGAGCTGGAGAGTAAAACTGTTTGTTTCAGAACAACATCTTGATCCAATCCTTTCCTTTCCAGATTAAATATTTTATACTTTAGCATAATTATATGTATGCATATAACCCTAAAATCTGTATTTTGAGATTTGATATTTTTCCTGTCCTTCAGACCCTGTCCATTATAAAACGTTAGATTTTTTTCAAAAATATCTGAAGCTCAGATATCTAGAAATTAAACATTTTCTTCCTAAAGTTACCCCCCTTTAAAAAAAATACAAATTTCAAATAATGGTAACAAAATTTACCCATTTGTCAGTTTCAAAATAAAAGTCTAATCTGAGCAACACTTTTGATGCCTTCTATCACCTTCAGTTCTCATGATCAGTCAATCCCAGGCTACTATCACACACTGTCATGTCTCACCTGGGTTATGAAAACAGCGTCTGATTGCAGACCTGCTTCTAGTCTTGCTCTTTCCTGCTCCATTTTTCTAGGGATTTAGAAAGACTATTCTAAAATAAAACTATCAATTAAATAATCTACTGAAAAGCTTCAAGACATTTTAATGCTTTTATTCCACCATGAAAAGCATTATTGATTGCTAACCAACAGCTATTTCTCCTATTTATCTTGCCACCAGAGCTTTTCTTCTACAATACTCACTAAAAATACCAGTTGCAGCTTGAGAGTAAACAGACAACTTCAACCTTGGCCAACTGGACCTGAGATATGACCTATTACAGAGTTCTTCACAAATGTTTTACTCTAACAAAATGAGAGGGATAAGTAAAGATGATTGTATTAGCTCCTACTGCCCTACTGCTTTGTCCTTTTTCTCTTCAGTCTATTTAGACTATGGCAGCCATTTAAAAGGGAAGTCCTTTAAAAGGAAGTCGAATCATGACACTGCTTTACTAACAACCCTCATTTGACTTCCTACATCACTCTAAGTAGCTGTCAATGTAGATAAAGCAGCGTATACATTTCTATATAATCTGTACACCCCTATTCTTGCCCTGCTTTAACTCTACTATTCTATTCCCTACTTCTCTTCTCCTTTCTAACTCTGATCCCATTAACAGCATTCTCTTTACTTTTTCTTCAACTTGACAGGATTGCTATTCTAACTGTTGGACTTCTATGCCCCTTGGTAGCTTCATCGTACTTTCTCTAACCTCCTTTAAATTTTAAGTAAAATGTCATTTGTTCATACTATATAATTACAACTAGCCTTATTCACAAGGTTGAGCCACAGGCAAACACTTCCAATTTTTTATTTTTCTCATTGACATTTTCACTAACTAGAAGACTCTATATTTCACTTACTTATTTGTTTATATTTGTTTTTGTTTTGTTTTGTTTTGTTTTTTGTTTGTTTATTTTGTTTATTGATGTATTCTTAACATTTACAATAATGCCTGCCCACTGATTTTGATGAATGATGATGAAAGGAAAGCCCATCATGTCCTAATTTGGGACACTTTTATGTGAGGATGAGACACTTGGCACTGTTGCCACCATCTCTACCATGTGGAGAGATATATCTAATGATCTAAGTATGGCAGGCAGAGTGGAAAGTTAGAAAATGCTGAGATTCGTAATACAGCCAAGCATTTTAACCATTCCTTACACTACTTAACTTCAGCCACTTTTTTGTTATATGATGCTTAGTAATAAGTTTTATTTTAGTATATTACCTTACTTATGGTTTTTGTTTTAGAAAGCTAATCATGCCATAACTTATGAGAAAATAAGATTTGCAAAATTCTTTAGGATCTAGCTTACATTTATATTTTACTATCTCTTTGCTTTAAAATTTGAATTTAATGCTCTGAACTTAACTCAACTGTTTTTATTTCTAGAATGAACCATTTTCTTACTTCTGAAAATCTGCCTACCAGTCCTCTCTTTAACATATCTATTCTAGGAGCTTCATCTTTACAAATCTTATATTCTCTTCAAGATCTCACTTTAATGTCACTTGTTTAGGATGTTCTTGACTCCTAAACGCAAATATCCTTATTAAGCATTCTTGCAGTCTCTCAACTCTCCCTAGCACTGCCTTTTAATTTCTTGTTTATGTTTCACATTCACTATATTAAGCTACCACTGAATGAGTATATGTCTGTCTTGATTATCCTTCTGCCTCTAGAATTAGTACATTGCCTGGAACAGAGTAAATATTTAATAACTGTCTGTTTATAAATGAATAAACAGATTAAATGAATGAATGAATCAACAAGAAACCCAATCTATAGGAATATCTTCATTTTCTCTATCAGCATATTATCCCTATAATATAAACAATTGTTATCATTTCTTAATAAAACTATCTAAATACTCAGCAATTTTTTAAATCAGAATAAGTACATGTTATAGAAACATAGCTTTTAATCTATATGGTTATGAAAAAAAATTATTTCCCAATTGTGAGTAATTTTTCCCTCGGGTGATTTTTGGAGATATCTGGAGACATATTTTATTGTTGCTATTGGGAGTTGCTACTGGCATCTAATACAAGCCAGATATTCTCCTAAACCTCTTTATAATGCACAGGACAGCCTTCTCCCGCTACCTCTTCAATAAACAATGATCTATCCCAGCGTTTTAATAATGGTAGAGGTTGAAAAATCCTGTATAAAATGCAATAGGTGACAACTTTCCAATTACCACATGATAAACTTTAAGAATATGAAATTTTCAATTTACATTTTTATTGAATAAAATAAACAGAATGAATAAGTGACACTTTTTTTTTAACCTGCTGCCGTATTAGCACTTAAACCTCAACAGTGAAAACAAAGAACTTAAATTTCCCTGGATCAAGTGAACTTATGTAAATTAGCCAGGCTCCCTAGATCTTGCTGTTGCCACACCCAAGATGGTAGCTCCCTAGCTAAAAGACAGGTAAGTAAGAAGCTAGGGAGTATTTAAACACAACCAGTATTTTAAGGAGAGCCAAAAAGAATTGGGATCATTACTTTTCAGGACTTACTAACAAATGATTGAACAAGCTCTGGTACACTTAGACATCAACCTAGTTTCTTCCACATCCCTTTTTGGCCAGCTATATGAGTACAACACAGGGAAGAATGGAAAAATTGTAGACTCGTATGTAATAAGTTAAATGTCGAAGGGAAACTTGTGTTTCTTTCCTCCCTGTTCCCATGGGAGATGCCGCATCCTAAAGGCAAATGAGGAAGCTTCAAAGAACCATTTATAGAAATTGGGAGTACTTACAAAAAGAAGATATTGATATCTTTTCTCTAATTTGAACACTTGCTTATGCAGGAGACTTGCCGATTTTTTTCCTATGCTTATTTAACAGGGAAGAATACCTTTAGACAGAAATGGCAGAACGTGAAGAGGGGATAGCAGTGGAACAGCCTGCATACACACTTCTCTTCCAATATGAGGTGATGAGGGTGAAGTTATGCATTGGTCAAGTGAAATTGCAGAACATATTGATATGTTTTGCTGTTGCCTCAACCCAGTTGACTCATTTGTTGTGAGTTTTCAGAATAAAAACCCCAGGAGTGCACTACGTAATGTGAATCGAAATAGGAGGTTAGTGAAAAGGTCCATATTGAGCTAGATCTCCCTAGTCAGAGAAGCATGCGATGGTTTTTAGTAGGTACTTGCACATGCACTCACTGATAGAACAAGCTTTTGGATGCCTACAAAGAATATTAACAGCGACTCTTTACCAAAAATTCTTTTTTATGACTCTAATACATGAGAACCTAGACCCAGAAAAAGGATGAAAGGAATGAACAGGACTACTACCTTTCCAAACAACGGAAGTTTGAAAGAAATTTAATAAATTAGATATGAAAGGGAGATTTAACTGAGTTAAGGACTCTTTAATTATTAAAATTACACTAAAAGTCATTTGATCTAAAAAAGCAATATTGAATTCTGTTTCATGCATCACAATTTGTGGCACAGATCAGTATAATATAGAACCATCTGAGATTTGTATCATAATCAGTTTCCGTGTTGCTCAATAGAGCAATCCTTTAGACAGACACTTTGTTTTTATGTCACACCTTGCTTCTGCAGAGCTCAATGGGTTTTCTCATTTACCAAATAATCTTCATTTGTAGATGGAGTGAGGCTGAAAAAATTGTTTTTTTCCTAGAGAATAATTTGAGACTGGGAGAAGTTAACTGACCCAACAAAATCACAGGTTTAGTCATAAGCTGTCTCAAATACTTTACTCATTAGAATCCACACCTTTAATCTTAGATTGTAAAGCAGTCAGTGTGTGTGTGTATGTGTGTGTGTGTGTGTGTGTGTGTGTGTGTGTAGATGTTGTAACAGCTTCCTTTTTACATAAAGGATTCTCAGATACTTGCAGTGAATATACTTTTATTATTTTAATTTTCTTGTTCTTATAAGTAGGAAGTCTACCAGATATTTTAGAAATTACTTTTGTGTTTAACTGTGTTGGGTGAGATTGTATGAGACCAAAATTTGAGAAGGTAGGTAAGAAGGAAACACAAAATGATGAACGGGGCACTTAATTCTTTCTTCTTTTCTTCTCCTTCTCCTTCTTCTCCTTTCTTATTTCTCTTCTTATTCCTCTTCTTCTTCCTCTTCTTCTTTTAATGTATCTGATAATTCAAAGTGATAGCTGATAGACTATAAAGATGAACAGAGTTTCTATTGGTCACACCAGATTGAAATTGGACATCACAACTGCTAAGGTAGAGAGACCTCATGAAACAACCCAGGTGAAGAAGACTTGAAGAATTTGAAGATTATCCTTCTGGAGGACAATAACATGATCCAGAGCTTTTAATAATCTCCATAATGTTTTATTTAAAATTTATAATACTTATTCAAAATTAGCCTGGCAATTTAGAGTTATAAAATGGGAACATTAAAATAATTATGACTTAAATGTTTAACAAGATAAGTGGTGAGATAGAGAATTTCAGCAGAGAATGAGAATCTGTGAAGGAAAAATGAAAATCATGCAACTGGAATACCAATGCCTAAAGCTAAGAACAAATTAGATGGATGTAATAACAGAATGGGCACAGCTGAAGAGAGAATTAATGAAATAAAAGACAGGTTATAAGAAAATATCCAAACTGAAATAACAGGTTTGTCTTGTTTGTTTGATTCACCCCTATAAATACAGCAACTTGTACAATTATTGAATGTAGCAGGTATACTACTATTTCTACTACTAGTACTTATTACTAGTACTTATTACTACTACTTTGTATTACTACCAATACAAATGTTTCTATCATAAAAACAACAATTAAAAATTATTGAATACTCATTATGTCTTCAGCATGATATAAAAGCTTTAATATATGAATTTATTTGATTCATACAATAATCTTATTAAGAAAAAACTAATATCCTCTCCATTTTATAGATGAGAAACTGGAGCACAAAAGATTAAGTAAGTTGTTTCAGGTCCTAGGGAATAGTTAATATCAACTCAATCAATATCTTTACTAATCCCTCTACTGATTTTCAAAAAGCTGATGGAAAGAAAGAAAAAAGGGTTGGAGAGAGAGAAAGTAGGAAAGAAAGAGGAATGGATTTAGATCATTTCTTGTATCCTGTCTATTACCTTTAACAAGGTTAATGTGATAGAATATGAGTTGGATTAGGAGCTAATTTAAATGAAATGGTCAGTTAAGCCTTGCAGAAGTGGTAACCTTTGAGCAGAGACTAGACTGGCAAGAAGAAGCCAAGCAAATGAGCATGTGATGGCAAGCACCCCAATAGAGGAACAACAGGCGTCACACCGAAGGGGATTTGTACATTTAAGTAATGGAAAGAAAGTCCAGGTGGCTGGAGCACAGAGAGACAGCTGTGCAGGGAGGGGGTCGTAGAAGAACAAGAAAGGGAGCAGTCAGATTGAGGGAGCTATTGTCATAGTCCAGGTGAGAAAAGATGACACGTAGATCAGGTGGCAAAAGTAGAGATTAAACTCAGTAGTTGGCATTCAGAGCAGATTCATTTTGTTGACTTTTAAGTCTTTAATTAAATCGAACCTCTGTAAGTATTTGCTGTTGATATTACATTTTTAGATTCTACTGTATCCCTTTAATTAGTTTTGATTCCTAATTAATATAATTTGTTTTTCATTTAATTACTGACAGCATTTACCAGGTTGGAAAGAAAACCACATCTAGATCTTAGTAAATCAGTAAATCTGAGACTATTGATACTTTAACTTCTGAGCATGATGATATAAAAGAAGAAATGCAGTTTTTTAAAAATATAATTTTCTTTTATATAAATGAAATATGGTCAATGTGGAAGCTCTGCAAATATTGGGCACCAATATGCTAAATAATTTTTTTTTGGATAAATGGACTGAAATTTCAAATAGGTCAAAGAAAGTTATTTGTGAATTTTTAGGTTGTTTTTTTTCCCTGAACAAAGGTTTCTAATTGCATCTTTAAAAACCTTATCACCAAACCTTTAACAGATTGTTTTAGTGAAACAAATTTATATGTCAGTATTACTGTACATAATTTTACTTTGCTTTAATGAATACTTCAATGGTCCATTTATAACTTTTAATATTAGAAGATAAAAGTTCATATTACATATAAAAGAAATCTATAATTATACAATATAGATTTTCAAACAAAACAGCAAAAATCATGTATTTGGAGATCTAAGGTCAGCTTCCAGTCTATCTGTAGTCCATCTCTTTCTTTGAGACAGAACTTTCAAGCTATCTCAAATAGTTTTCTTCTTTAATTCTAGCCTTGCAATGCCTAAACTAGTGACCATGTAGAAAATAATACCATACTAAGTCTCCTTAACTGGCATTTTTTTTTTTAAAATCAATTCAACATTTAATTTAATATAAAGAGAACATCTGGAAAAATAATATATTTTTACAACCAGGCTGTCACTTTTATAAAACTACATTAACCTCATCTCCCACATTCTCAATATTTCCTATTAATTTAAATATCACGTTGACTATTTAAATAAAATTTCAAGCTGATCTATATATTTTTTAAACTATTTCAAGCTACTTTATCTAGACTTCATTGTCCTGTCTACTCAAACATCTCTGGATAAACAAAATTTTCTCTGAATTGGTGCACATGTCAGTCATGGATTTCACCTCAGTTTATCCCCTGTTCCTCTATAGCCTTCTAAATATTAATGTCAAAGTTGAACTAAGTTCTATCTTCATTGGGACACCTTTCTTGACTATTCAATTAGTTGTGTATTTCCTCCTTCTTATGTAATTTATTCTGTAAGATTCATGTGAGGCTTTCTTAATAACGGTCCTTATTTGTTAGTGTAGTATATGTTTATTTTCCACCTCTGGTCTGTGGGAAATTTTTTTTTTCCAATTTGAATTCATTCATAGGGGACATATACTCCCCATCTGAGCAGAATCCCTAGTACCTACTATTGACATATACCCATTTCATTCATTTTCTTTCTGAATACTGCGGGTACTTGATTTGATGACTCCATTCAATACCCATTCTTTAGAGTACAGAATGGAGATAAGTGTCTCACTCAAGTAAACTTAGGGATGGTGTTTCGTACTTTCCTCTAGTTATTATTCAATAGAATGGATGTAAAGAAAATTAGACTCAAAGAGATTAAAAGTCTTGCCCACATATACACAGAAAAATTGGGCCAGAATAGGGACTAAGTAGGTACTATGCACCCCTTGCTTTTTATTCATACTGTTAGTACACCATTCATCTTGCTATATGCATTTGTTCCATTAGAAAGAAAGCTACGTGTTCAATGTTTTATCAGCCCAATGTCCAGCATATAGCAAGCATTTAATAAACAAGTGTTGAATTATTTTTCTGCTCTATCAGGTGGAAATTAATTTGCTTCAACATTCCCCTCGTTCTCTCAGTTGTCCCTTTTAGTCATTGTTTCCATTTCTGAATGTTTCCAATTAGAGTTATATTTTCATTGACTTTAAGGTGAGAAGAACATAAAAAAAAAGAATTGCTAATTTATTTGGGGCCTTTTATCATCCTGGTGCATCAACTGGAAAAGGCCAAATGCAACAGAGCTTGCCCAAACAGCTATGTATGCCTGTCAATTTCTGCCTGCTGAAAACATACTTCTTTCACAGTAGCCAGCAATGAAGAGATTTGGAGCCAAAAAATCAATGAGTCCTCTTTTCTTTCCAACTTGTATCATGTTGTGCATTTGAAATGAAGAGCCAAGATATTTTATTCATCTCTTGTCACCAGAAGAAGCTTAACTGTTTTGTGATTCCTTTCAATGCAGGTAATTGGTGAAGCTCAAAAACCTCTAAGACATAATATGACTATCAAGTCTTGAAGCATTTCATTAAGTTTTCTGAAGATGCAGAGTTTTTCAAAGGGACACTTTATTTAGCAAATCCTGAAAGACAGATTCTGTAAAACGTACTAATCAATAAGAAAGTAAATAGGCAGTGCGAGTGTGTAAATCACAAACTAGACCATAGTTCCAGTGTCCCAGTGCACTAATTCTTGTGGCCATATCTATTACATAACAATAAGTATGGACCTATGACAAGTGTGTGCTACACATCATCTTGCACTCTGTGAATGAAGGAGCTAAGTTTACAGTGAAAATGTATTAGACCCGCATACAATTCTGATTATTATAAACCATCTTCTAGGACCAATTCCAATGAGATTATCAAACTCAAAATTACATGCCATGTTTGCCAGTACACCCTATACTGCTTATGTGTACAATGTCACTCCCCATGGAGTCTGGCAATGTGGTATCCTTAATGCACAGAACACAGGATTCAAAAAGCGTATACTAAATATTCTGACATACACACACACACACACACACACACACACACGCACGCACGCACGCATACACATCCATATAGACATATGGATAGACACAGAGATTGGTATAATTATATCTATACCTATATCTTACCTATACTAAACCTATATTTATATCTTTATTTATACATTGCGTGTATATATAAAATATATATATTTATACACACACACACACACACACACACACACACACATCTTGAGAACCAAACATCCTGTTCACATTTCAACCTAGGACACTATGCCTAATAGAGTTTCTATTTATAATCTTTCAAATGTTATTTAAAAATTTCTCATTTAAATTAAGTTGCCTCCAAATTTTACTCATTACCTTGTCATTTTCATAAAGAATCAAGCAATAGTAAATGCAAAATACTTGAGCCAGAATTATACTACTAGTTAAAACTTATTACATTTATTTCTATCAATAAATTCACCATAATATACTTAATATTTATTGTGCTTTATTATCTTTCACACCATTTGATTTCTCATTGCTTATAGGCTTACATTTTGAGATAAATAATTTTAAGATAGACTTAAGGATATTGAATAAATCATTGAATAAATCATTGAAATTTGGGAGAATTAAAATTGAAACAGACATTTAGTTCACATGTAAAGTGAGGAACATAATTCTTATGGATATTAAAACTGCTGAGACTATATATTAACCTTATTTTTATTAGAATTATTAAGAGCTAGTGCATAAGTTTGGTATTAACTTGTTTTATTTTGTTTCTTGAGTCCAGAAAGATAGTAGGTTGATATTTTTCCAGTATTAAGTAAATGCTTAATGCAATTTATATATATATGAAATATATATATAATATATATAATATATTATATATAAATTACCACAATGTATATAAATTATATATATACATATATAAATTACCACGAGAAGAAAAGGCTGCATATTTCATCTAATATATATTTGATTATTCCTCACACCATTAATGGGTTTTATATTTTCCCTTTTACTAATTTAAAGTTGTCTATAGTCTCCTAAAATTTTATGAAAGATTAATATTCAATTGAAAGCCAAGGCAAATATGATATTATGACTATGTAGCTCCCTAATGTAATATTCAGTGTTTGTAATAAGCCCATGTATGTATGGTGAAAAAAATGAGTTGGATTAATGGTTCTCAAAGTTTGGTCCCAGGTGACCAGCAACAGCATCACCTGGGAAACTGTGAAAAATGCAAACTTTCGGGACCCATTCAAGATCTGTTGATTCAGAAACTTTGGGGTGGGTTCCAGAAATCTATCTTTAAAAAAAAGAAGAAAGATGGTGATTTGTAGTGTTTGCCTATTTTGGTGGTACAAATGCTTCCATCACGGTCAATTTACCACAATGGCAAATGAAACATCACTGAGTGCAGAGAAATGATTTACACTACTGCCTGTAGATGATTCGGACACACAGTTTGAAAATCATTAATGTGAACCACAGGGAAGTGAATAAGAGCACAAGTTTGGATGTCAGACAGCTTTGGGTTTGAATAACATCTCTACCACTTATGAGATTATTATCTCAGTCTTGGCAAGTTATATTACTTCTGGATTTATTAATTTTGTTTTCATAAGTAGGGTAATGATATATAAAGACAATGAAAATGTCTGCCTAATAGTGTGATAATCAAAGAGGTTAATTTGAATAGAGTGGAGTTGCATCTTATACAGGGGTTAAGTTCTAAAGTCAATATTTAGGACACTCTTATCTATAGAAAAGAATAACCCTAGCAAATTCCTTAAGCAACTCTATATATCCAAGACAGCCTTCTCCCCCACTGTAAGAAGAGATATCTGTTTCCTCAATAAAGCAACAGATATAACCCTTTGCTTGTATAGAAAAAATTTGCTAGGGGAGCCCATGAACCAAGTCCAGTGAGGGTGTTTTCAAGTCACACTTTGCACTCTTGTTTCCCTTGCTGACATAGTGGAATTGAAATTATTTTTGTTATTGTTATAATTGTTGCTGTAGTTGGTATGGTGCTGTTAGATTTTTCTTCATTTCTTCTCTCTTTTAGGGAATGCAGTGTACAAATTTTGAAATTCATTTAATGTAAATCCAGAAATTGGAATTCTTTACACTGAAGTATCAAATACAGTTTAATAAATGCTGTTTTATTACAGTTTTGGAATAACACATGGTAGGCAATCCATGTATTGCTTAATTATTTTTTGTTGCTGAATGCATCTTGCTTGAAATATAGAATGAACAGATAGATCCTAAGCAATTTTTCAAGTCTCCACCACTCTCCACAAAAACTAGTGTAACAATAGTAGCGAAAAAAACATGCATCACTTTCTGCCACTTCTTGAGTAGTTTAACACATTTCTTAGAACTAGGTCAGTACATTTCAGTTTTGCTACTTTCCTACAAAGACTACATATATCTTACAGTTCGAATTTTACCAAAATATTCTTCTTTTCTATATATTTATCACAAAAATATCAGCTGTATAATACCTTGTACCAAAATAAATATTTTACTCTGACATTTGCTCTATTCAAATATGCCTACTCCTCCTTCAGGTTAGCTATAAATATGTATTCCCTTTAATCTTTCTTGATGAAAAAGTCCTCCAATCAATTTTGGTGATCTCATTTCAGAATTAAATTCGATACATTCTATAATTTAACTTTCATGAGAGAGTTGACCAGACTGAATGTAATGCTTGCTTTTTAGTCTGAATTGGAAGTTTGGGGGGCACACTTAGAAAATCATTCACTATTGTAAATGTATAGTGGAGATTAACCCGAAAGACATTGATTTTTATCTTGATATATATTCTGAAGCTCTCTGGTGTTTGAACACTTTCAGCTTCTGTGTACCTAAAAGCAATAATACATTTTTTTTCCTGGCCTCTCAAGAATTAATGAAGCTTCTGATATCCATCATATTTAAGCAGAATCAATAAACCTCAGGTTTTTAAAGCTGCTGTAATACCAGTCAGAGATATTGGCTATTTGGATGTTTCTTACTTGATCACTGGATTTGTCAGCTAATGATTCTCAAGAAACTGAGAGGCAAATAGAATCAGAAAGCTTATGTAGTAATTAGTAGAGTCTTACAATGAGATTTGTATTCATTTAATTTTATAGACAGAGATAATTAGAAATGTTTGTTGATACCTAATATTCTAGATCACCAAAACATAAAAATCCTAATAATGTCCAGTAACAAAGTCCTCTTGAATCCTATTCCTTTTCAACAGGAATTTGAAATTCTTTCATTTTTGTATATTTTGTTATAATAACACCTCTCTTTTAAAAAATCATCTTTTACTAGCCATCAGGAAATTTGTATATTTCCAACTCCTAGAGTAATTTAAGTGTAATTGTGGGTAAATAACCCCTAACTAAAAAGTGTGTCCTGATTCAAGGCATCTGTTAAGAATAAATTCAAAAGATTACAGTAGTACTCATTACTGGATAAAAAAACTCTCACTTTTCCTGAAATGACCAATTCATAACCAGAGAATGAGAATTAGTGTGGTTACAATGGAGAGAATGTGTTTTAGAGTCAGTCTGATCTGGATTTGTATCCTTCCTTGGTTCTTTTTAGTTGTGTGATCTTGGTATACAACTTAGATTGTCTGATTTAAAGCTTCTTCTTTTTAAAAATGTGGATAATATCATTTCTTATGCACTTGTTAAAGTAATCAATAAGGAGAAGATCTAGGATACTGGCTTGTTCCTAATATGTATTTAACAAACATGAACTGTTAATTTATCTCTGTCATGTTCTGTTTATTTTTTATAATTTTAAAATTTGATGAAATTTTGTATCAAATCTCTGAATGCAAAATAAAAGCAAAGATCTTCTGATCAGTCAGTTAAGGGAAACAGAATAAGGTAAATATAAGGGATCCTAATTGCTCACATCATTTTTGTCTTTGAGATGGCTCCTGAAGAACTTCAGTGAAAATCTAGCACTCAAAAACTCATATTTCTTTATAACAGTGCTTCCTATTTATTGAGATGTGAAACACCTATTTAAAAAGATACTGATAGGAAGATACATATATTAAAGTACTACTATTGACTATGGTTCTCACAATGCAATGATAATGTGATTGAATGAATGACATCAATAGATAAAAGCAGAAGATATAAGATTTTTTAATGTGGGTATACAGTTTTTGGGGGAAATGATTTGTGTTGCATTGAATCTATAGACTAATTTAGAGAAAATTGACATCTTAAAATTGGCATTTCCCCAAATACAAAATGAAACTAGTTTTCCCACTTGGCTGTCCCCATCAGACTGTTGAAAGGCCCTGAGGGGGCCTAACAAGTGATGAGGTACTAGAAGGGGATGTCACCCCTCATCTTTCCCCATTGCCCACTGCAGCCATTTCCAAAAATACAGATCTCATGAATCAGATCCTCTATGCAAATGAACACTAGCATCTTTCTTACATACAGCAGTACTGTTAGTTTGGGGGCCAAGCATCTCTGATTTTCAAGGTTCCAAGTAAGACATGTGGCTGCTAGCAGCATCACATTACCATTCTTAGTGTCCCATCAATCCTTAATCAACTTTTACCATTTCCACTTGGTTCTTATCCTCTTCTTTCCGTCTTATTTAGAGGCTCTGAACACCTGTTTGCCTGTCTATTTACTTGATAATACTTATAGTGTATTTCTGAGAAACTACAATACAAATAGGTGAACTGAAAGTCAATAAGTGCATTGAAAACAATTTTCTATGAGTACCATCTCTCTCAACAGGACCTGCTTTTAGGCTACTCTAAGTCTGTCATTGGAAAGTGGTTAGAATAAGTGGTATTATGGGAAGTAGTTGGAAAGTAGTTGTTAAGGAGTTTGAGGGAACATTTTTTTTTTTAAACAACACCTTAGCTGAAAATAAAGACAATAAACAAAAGACATGAACTAGACTGATTTAAGAAAATGTTTTTAATGTGGGTAGGAGCAGGAGGTTCCAGACAGGGAAATTCTTGAGTATAGGGACTATGTTATTGTTCATATTCTGCACACAGCTGACACTCGGTTAGAAGGAGACTGCTGGTGTTTGGGTGTAAGAGTCCCTTTTGTTCTGCAGTTCTACATGTTGCCTGCACTACAACTCTATTAATACATTTTCAAATTTCACCCTGCCAGAGAATGTCAATATGAAGAGGAGAAAATATGAAAGTCCTTGTACAAATTATAACAGTGTTCCTTTATCTGAGACAGGTACAAAAGACTCATTAGTTTTTCCAGGAAAAACTTTTAGAGATAATCCAGGAAGAGATTTCTTGTGTAAAAAGTAAAAAAGTGTAATATTCCAGAAAATTTAATTATATAGAGAAATCACTTCACCAAGTCTGTATTAGCAGCAGCCGCATGCAGTACAAGCAAAACAACAAAAACAGTTAAATTGAAATTATTTCACTTAATGGAGAGTTATTTTTATTTTTATTCAAATTGTTACCACAGTTAATACTTGCGAAGAATATTTTTGTATAATGATGTATGGAGGGAATCCTCTTCAGCTATGTTTTATGTATTGTTTTCTCAGTAATAAAAACTATTACTATTAATTCCTAATGCCAACTGTTTTTAAGCATGTACATTATTTATCATAAATAACATTTTACTAATAAGTTTTTAATGAGAAGTAAATAGTTGTTCCATTAATATAACTACACTACTATTTATTTCTCAACCTTATCTTCAATTTTCTTACGATCTAGTTATAGGATTCTAAATCTTATTTATTGGTTTATAATATGCAAGAAATAATCTTATAAATACATTTAAGTTCACAAGCACTGTTTACATGGCCCAAATTGCTGTATATTTTCCAATCTTTGGAAATTGATCCTCTAATTATGTGATAATTACCATTCAGTGATAAGGTAATTATAGAGTAATTGCTAAGTCATTATTGAGTAATAACATTGTAACACCATGAAATTACAGGGTAGATAAATGCATGCCAATTTTTACATACTAAAGCACAGTACAGAAAATCCAATAATTATATTTTCATTGCATTTAAGGAAAGCATACAATAAATCACACTAATCAGTTTTCAGTATTCATATGTATTAGCAAAACTGCTTCAAAACAAAACCTTTATTACTTCTCTGATGAAAGCAGCTGGCTTAATTTTTGTGAAAATGTTAATGGTAGAGACAGAGTATGTGATAATAGTTTATATTTTTCTCTTTAAATGTCACTGCACATATTACCTTTTACATTTAAGCAAACTGTATTATATAATACAAATGAGATTTCTTAGGAAAAAAACACATGCTATCATTTTTAATGTAGCTATTTCACTAAATTGGTCACAAATTAGAAAGAACTAACCTTTATTACTCTTATTTAAATCCTAAATTTACATGCAATTTCCTACTTATATGAAACAAACAAAATGTTTCTGAAGGAAAAGCCAAATTTGAAAGCTGAATTACATAGTTTTTCAATGCTTCAATGTCATGAAAGGCAAAAAGTTCTTGAGGAGAGGCTTCTAGATTACAGAAAAATTAAATTCATGACAAGTAACAGTAATAAAAGATTCTAGCTTAGATTCTAGGTAATAAAAAGTAACAATTATAGAATATTATTGAGGATGGGGAAATTCGCATTTGAGTTATATTAAGTAGAAGTATTGCATCCATGCTAAGCTTGCTGATTGTGTGCATTATATTGATTTATTTTGAAGATTATACTCATTTATCGATAATACATCCTTTACTATTAACTGCGGTGTTCTACTTGTCAGGAAAAATAATTTATGGCTACACAAACACATATGCACATGTGCACACACACATTTATGGAAAGAAGAGAGGAAAGAGGGAGAAAAAAAGGGAAAACAACAGTAAATATTGACAAGAAATAGAATACATTGCAAAATACAGTTGACGTATTATAGATCCGTATACTTAAAACATATGTAATTTTATTAACCAGTCACCCCCCAAAATTTAATAAATGAAAAGAAGTATATATAGAGAAATATATAGATGATGGATACATAAGTGCTCATTGTAGTATTTTTGCAACTTTTTAAGTTTATTTTTTAAAAAGTACAAATTTAGGGGAAATGTTTCACATATCTTTAAGTATCTAAAAGTTTCACTTAGTTCAACCAACATATTTCGATTGAGTAGAAAATATAGGAATAAGACAGTCTCTTTCATTCAGGAAGAATAGTTTCCTGACTAATATAGACATGTATAGAAATTAACTAATTATACAGATTAATGTATTACCTTCTTCAAACTTACAAGTTGCTTACATATGGTCCCACAAAGAAATTTATATAGTTTCGACAATGACTTACTAGATCTTAAAGTTGTATAAGAAGACAAACAGTGACGAAAACTAGGAGGTTCAAGTTTAACTAAAATGTCAATGAAAAATTTAAAGGTGCCTAAATATGCATTATTCTTACTTAGACTTGTTTTATCATGTGCTGCAGTAATTTTATTGAAGTTCCTTCCCATAGTCCACATACATACACATAATATATATATACACATTAATAAATGCAATAGATATAGATAAATGCATGTGATGTCAACTTTCTTCTATTTAAAAAAATAGATATAAATATTTCAGAAATCTCTCTCCCTTTCTGTCTTCTTCTAATCTTCATATCTCTGTTGAGACTAAATTAACCCCCTTGTCAAACACACACATACACACACACACACACACACACACATGCATGCAAGCACACAAAGACAAATACCACATGAAAGAGACATTTAAAACACTCAACAAAACAGCCTGTCTTTTAAAAAACCAGCATGCCAGCTTTATAATATCTCTCAATATATGTTTCAAATTACAAATAAATTTAATACTTTTTAGTTGAATTAGCTCTAGCAAAATCAAATTTTGGAGCTATGGTTCTGTGCTTTCATAGAGCTTTTGTTCTTCCAAGTACTATATTTTATTTTTATTTGTGAGATATATTGATACATTTGTTCAATTTTGATTTTATCCATTAACCAGAAATAGGTATCCTCTCTCTCTCTCTCTCTCTCTCAATATATATCGAGATACAGATATGTATACGCACATACTCTCCCACATACATACATATATATTCATACATGAAAGCACATCTCTGCGTCATTAGATGCTGAATTGCTGAATACTGGTTATCTTTTAAATAAGTTATAACATTCATTCTTTTCAATCAGGGCAAAGTATCTTTCAAGAATGATTAAAAGAAAACTAACAATCTTATTACTACTAACAATTGTAACTACTCATATTTTTTTTTTAATTTCCAACCAAAATTTCATTAAATTGTTTCTGTTTAGTCCTGAAAAAATATGCCAATTACACTGAAAATGCTTTCTTCAGATTTTAAAGATGAAGTCATTAAATTCAGAGAAAATTATATCAAACTTCTTTGAGTCTTTCTTTGAAGATATCAAAGTTTTAGCCATCATACAGAAAGAAAGTGTAGACCTGTCCTATTCAGATATTCTGTAATCAGCAGAATATCGCTGGATCACATAGCAATGAAAAACAACAAAAAAATACATCATAACCCACTATCTAAGAAATATAATTCATTTGGGGAAATACCATAGAAAATGCACTGTAATTAGATGGGTTATAGATGTTGATAAATATTTAAACAATAACTTATAAAAAATGTTTATTATTAACATTTCAATTCATAATAAATTTTTAGGCAGTAATTATTTTGTTTCTTAGTTTATGAATGTGGAATGAGATCTAATAACTTTCTGCAATCACACAGCCACTTATCAACATAGCTAAGGCAAAACCTTAAGGCTCTTGAATCTTAGGCAGAATACTCTATTATCTTACTCTGAGATATGATTTAGCATCAAAAATTAATTCTACTGTGTATATGCTTTTGTTAATGCTGTTGTTTTGATAATGTTTCTACTAGGAACTAAAAACTGACAAATTAATGAAATTGTGTTCTCTAAAATATTTATATTTGTTTAATAAAGCAAAACTTTATTCTAAGATAAAAATTATTACTATCCTTTTTTAGAATTTTTAAATAATAAAGTAAGACATCCCACAAAAATGAAGACTGCATCCACCTCTGCATTTTATCTCTAGCATATAGCATGGAGTAAAAGATAAATATTTGTTAGGCAGTAGTGCACTTTTGTCTAAGCCTGAATACTCATGAAATTCAAAGTGCTCATCTGCTTTCGCCAATAAATATAAATAGTCTGACATGCTAAAGGAAGGTTTGCTTGTGTAGTTATTTAGGTAAAATATTTTTTCCATGAATTAACAGAGTATTAAATATGCTTTGCTGTTGGTAGCCTAGAACAGTTATTTTATTGGTAGGTGGAAGGGATATTGCTTCATTTGTGTAATATCATCTGCTTTGTAATGAAATGTTTTTAAGATTTTCACAACAAAAGATGAATTTTTGAATAAAGATATCTACTTCTGCCCAAGAACAGCATAATAATCCATAACCATCTTGTATATCTCACTGTCAGATCAATAATCAGCCTGATTTTCATAATCCCTCTGATCTATGTAAGGTAGACCTTGGAAAACCATTTCCCTCCTGGACTCCAAAAGGCTCCACTCTGTAAGTAAGGTTGAATGGAATAACATCAGCCTTTATACATAATGGAGTCTCGTTTTAAATAATAGCCCAGAACATCTCAAACCATGTGATTGGATTAAGTTAAATAAAGATTCGAAAAGCCACAGATGACAGGCAGAAGTAAATGAGAATCCTTTTGTAAAATAAAATATTATCATAGATAACATCATCTTAATTCTCAAATTACTTCTGCAAATAGTTTTTCATTTACAATATACTGCCCACACAATCAATTGTAACCACACAAAAGAGCTGGCAAGATTACCTGGGCAAGAACTTCAGAAATGAGGAAAAAAAGATACACAAAGAAATTACAAATCCAGATACATAGAAATTACAAATACATAGAAATTGCAAATATTGGAATTATCGGACTCAGGCTGAAGATAAACATATGCCTTTATATATTAAAGGAGATAAAAGCTAAGCTTCAACAATTGGGCAGAGTACCAGAAACAATAAAAAGGGACTTAAGAATATTGAAGAAAAATTTTCACAGAATCGAATGCAGTGAATAAGATAATAGTCTAAAATAAAGGCTCAATGAATGTACTTAATAGCAGATTATACAAGGTGAAAAAGAAATAATGAATAGGAAGTTTGGCTGGAACAAAACTGGAACAAAGCATTTGTAGACAGAAATTTGGAAAATTTATATAGGTGAAAAGAAACAAAGGATATAAGAGAATTTCTAATAACTAATTAAATTCTAATGTTTAATTAGAGTTTCAAACGTGAAGAATCATATTAAGGAGGCAGAAGTAATACAGGAGGTAATATCTGAGAATTTGCTAAAATGCATGAATAGTACTAGTTCATTGTTTCAAGAAGTTTTATGATGCCAGGCGGAGTGAAGGCATAGAAATCTAAATATGTAATTAAAGTAAAACTAGAGAAAACCAAAATCAGCCCACCGTTGATACTAGTCAGGAGGCTTACACAACAATGACACAGAGGATAGAGAGGCAGTTCCCCTGCCACAAGCCTGGCCTCTGAGATAGTCCTCTAAGCCACAGCCAGAGCTGTGGGCGATCAGGATGAAGCTGCTGGTGCAGGAGGTCACCTTGCCCTCCCTGAACGTTCAGACAAAGAGAAAGACTGCCCCCAGACATGGACAGCTCGGGTCTGCAGAACCTGGCCCAGCCTTACCTGGTGCCCTGCAGGGCGTGGGTGGAGGCCGTCCGGAGGAGACATTTTGCAGCACTTTTTCGCCGCCCTGCATGAGCTACCCATCCTGGCTCGTGCTGTTGGTGATGGGCCTGGCGCAGGTGCTGCGAGGGCAGTGTACAGGGACACACTCACCGGCAGTGAAGCAGTCTGAGCCCAAGGTTCTATTTGCTGCCTTTCTCACCCCTGGACCTTTCCCGGTGTGAAGCCAGAGCCCTCCCTAGACTCCTGCAAATGAAACCAAAAGCCAGTCAGCTTTGTTCATTCCTCCCTGTTATTCAAAGTACTTGACAGCCTTCTCCAAGGCCTTGTGCGTGTGTCTTGGTTGTATGTTTTGTGTTGGTGGATGAGGTCAGGTTTGTGTGAGTTTTAATAAATGAATACATAAAAGTAAAAAAAAAAAAAAAGGTGTTGTCAACAGCCAAAATAAAAAAGGAATACTAAGCCAGATACAAAAAGAAAACTATGACATTTTAATTATATATAACATAAAAATTACTTTCTAATGTCACTCAAAACTAGAAGCAAAAATTCTAACTAAAGTATCACTGAATAAATATGACAAATATGTAAGAAAAAATGCATTAGGACCAACTTACAGTTATCACAAGTACAAAGAGTTTATTTAATCTTAGGGAAGCAATATATAGACTTCACCACATTAACAGAATTGAGAATAAAAAATATGCAAACATACATAATAAACAGAAAAAATATTATAACAACTAAGAATAGAGTAGAATTCCTAATTCTGATAATGAATATCTAAATGATACTTCTTTCACTAATCATGAATGATATGGTAATATGAGTAAATCTAAAAGATATAAGTATCATATTTTTAAAGGTATTTATTGTTTTCTTTAAGCAGGGAAAGTACTTTCCATAAGGAAAGTGTAATAAATTCGATTAAAAATTAACAATTTTCTCTCCAAATGACACCATTAGAATTATTAAAATTCAAGTTAAGACTGGCAGAAGATATTTGCAATATATGTAGCTAATAAAAAATTATATCAATAACATATAAATTGTTATATGTAAAAGTTAGGGAGAAGATGGAGAACTCAATAGAAAACTGGGGAACAGACTTAAACAGGCGCTTATGAAAAGAAGAACTACAAATGGCCCACAACTATAGACAAAAATTTCTCATAAAATTCAAAGTCACAATGATATATCACTATAGGCCTATTAAAATAAATAAAAACAAATAATGATGCCAAATGTAAGAACAAGGACAACCAGAATGCTCACCCATGGATTTATAGTTGACTGGTACATAACTGTTCTACTTATTTTGGAAAATAGTTTGCCACTCTCCAGTAAACTTGAAGATAAACACTTAATGCTGTATTGTTTCAACTCCACTATTTACCCTGCAAAATAAGTGAATTTTCGTGCCATCAAACATACACAGAAATAGTTCAACTATATTATTTATAACAGCCCCTTAATAGAAATAATGTAAAAACTCATGAATAATATAATACAGTTAATAAAACATAGTGGTATATTAATGGAAACAATTATAAGCAACCCAACAGATAAATCTTAAAGTAATAGTTGAAGAAAAGAAGCCAGGTTAAAATAAAAATCCTAATATTTGATATCATTTACATAAAATTTAGAATTTGGTAAAACTAAAAGAATGGGTTTCAGGATGAATAATTTGATGGTAAAATTATAAACAAATAAAGAGAAGGAGGTTATTAATGCAAAACTAAAGATACAGAGGCAGGAAACATTGTGGTAAGAAGGGGAATGAGAAGAGGCTCTGTTGATATTAATAATGCTATTTTTCTTGGTTATGATTATATGAGCATTCTCTTTAAAATAACGTTAGCTGTACATTTACATTTTATGCACTTTTGCAGACCTCATATTTCACAGCAAAATTAAAAAGATAGGTACACAACTACACATTCTACATATGTGTATATTAATCAGAGTGTGTGTGTGTGTATGTGCGCGTGCGCGCACGCATGCATAGTGTATGTGTATCAAGCTACCACAGGCACTAGATTCCAAAAAAAATCATTAAGTAAATTTCAACCAGAATAGCTTTTTCTTGGACAGTTCGTAAAGGGATAAATGAGTGAAATTTAAATCATAAGAAATATATGTCTTCTCTTATTAGGCATTTCACATTTCACTGGTCAGGAAATGCTATTCACATTCTTAGATTACAAAAAAAAAAAAAGTTTTCCTCTTGAGGCTCTGATTTCAATGAATATCAAACACCACGTTCATACCCCCCATCCGTCTAGTCCTCAGTCCTATCTGACTTCTTCTAGAATCTTGTCTTTATACTGTTAAATGGTTCATAGTCACATTTCGTTTGCCTACCTATTGTCCCCATGACATCATTTCCAATCCAATTGCCATTCTTTGTTCAAATTCTGATCACTTCATATCCTAATTTCTACTATGTATCCTATATGCCAAGATGAATTATTCTATTAATATTAGTACTAATAATATGCATCATTCATTAGCTTTTATATGCTGATTTCTGAGCCCAGTAATTTTATACCTCATCTTATTGAATCTTTAATCTTTTTATTATTCCAATGACGTTATATTTGCAAGTGAGAAAAATAGAGGAAGAAATGTTAAGCAAATTGCCCAAATCCATATAGCTGGTAAATGATAGAGCTGGGACTAAGTAGTGTGTTCTATTTCTTCTATGCTTACAAAGTAAGGAAAAATAAAATAAAAACATTATCTTGTGACCAGCGTTATCCAGCACTCACAATCCTCCACGATCTGGTTCTAGTCTACAATTTCAGCCTTTATTTCCAAATATATCCTTTATAACAGACTATTTACAATCCAAGTTATATCCTCTTCCTTGTTTTTGTGACGGCCTTTCTTTTCCACTGTTTGTCTCATCTCAGTCCTCCAGTTACAACGACATTCTTCTGTCAAGGCCTTTCACATGTGTGATTTACTCTCTGAGCCCTTCAATGACTCATCAGTAAGAATTATGTCTCTTTGCACTGTCCTTCTGCTATTGCCTTTATGAACATTCTTTTAAAATGCATTATAATTTCTACACATGTTATCACCTAGATTGTTGAAAGGTGGCCTACAAAAGCCTTTCTGATTTACCCACTGCCTGTTCCTCCAGTCTCCTCTTACACCCTACATCTATTCACTCTACCAGATTCCCAACCTGTAGATTTATTTCTGAGCCTTCAAAACAGGTCTTTTGCCTCTGGGCCTTACATTGACCTTTGATTGGTACCCTGTCAGCCCCCATCATCCTGCCCCATCTTCCCCACTTGTAGGAGATTCCAACTTCTCCTACAGACCTTCTTGGATCAAACTGTTTTCCAGGTCAGCCTTGCTTCTTGTCTCCAAACAACACTGTCCCACATTCCCTTGCTATATACTCATGGTACTTTGTATTATTCCTTCATAAATTTTATCACACCTTGCATAAGCGACACTAGTTTATGGAATTATTTATTTAATATATTTCTCCTTCACTATATACTATAGCTGCATAAGAATAGAGACCACATCTTTTTCCCCTTTTTTCCTAATTCAATCCTCAGTAACTAGCCCACATCAGACCCATAGTAATGACTCAGTCAACATTCATTGAATGGTCAGTTTGCCGTGGACACAAACAGATATGTTTAATATTGGCCTGAAATGTAGGGCCTCTCAAATTGATTATCATCATGAGATGAGCATGCTGTCTAAAAATTCAGGCAAGATTTAAGCAGAACAGAACTGTTCCTTCATAGGTTTAAAACTGATTTGATCTCAGTTCTTTTCTAAGTAATGGAAAATATTCAGGCCTTCTAAATGAGATAGGACTATCTATCTAAATCCTATTACATAGAGGACGGTCTCCATGCATCAGGTTTTATTTATCCTGTTTTAGATATGGCTCTTCTAGCAAGGAAACATAAAGCTTATGCATCATTCTATTTCCTTTTTTATCTAGTTTCCCTCCATTCTGTTTTTATCTACATTTCATATATTTGCTAATATCTGCCTGCTTCCCTTTTCACTGTCAGTTACTCAGCAATATAATCTTCATTGCATTGTAATAATTTTAATACCTTCCATACCTAACATGCAGGACCTGCTCATAAATTACAGGCTTTGTGCTCTTGACATACTTGTATTAATACCATTTTTCCATCCTGGTTTCTCCATCTGTCTCCATCACCTGTCTTTTCCTTTCTTTGCCCCTCTATCTTGTCTGCCAGCTGGTGTTTTACTAATGTTTTTCAGTCTTCTCTGCCTCTCAGAATAATCTATATATCTCTTCTTTGCTAGAAAATTGTCCAGCAATGGATTTCTAAATAGCTGAAACTCAGGTATAGGCATTTTAACTCAAGGCCCAGGAGTGAAGCTTGGCTGTAGAACTGTGTATGCTTACATGCCCGTAGGTATGTTCTCAGAGACACTGGAGCTTCTTAGATGAGCATGTCTCTCATTGTTCCAACTTCAATGGTGTTTTGTGTTTTGGTTTTTTTAAACTTTTTTATCAGGTATTCATATGACAGTTTTCCAAAACACACATAAACAGTGTATAACTGAAGCCTGTGCTGTTTTGCCCCATTTCTCTCCCTCTCCCTCCTCTCTCTCTGTCTCTGTCTCTGTCTCTCTGTCTCTCTGTCTGTCTGTCTCTCTCTCTCTCTCATTAAAGAACAATATGTTTCATGCACTGACATAGAGTGATTCAAATAGCACTCTATTACTTTCAAAATAGCTTTCGTTTTCAGATTTTCAAGAAAATAAATAAATAAAACCATTTTAATAAATCTAGTTTCCTCTAGGACTAAAGATGTCTAATACTTCAAGACTATGATGAGGAAATAAATACATTTTTCTCTCTTAGAAAAAGCATCAATTATTAAATTTTGTCATCAGATTCTGAATTTGGAACAGAACTGCAATGTAGGGAAATGGAGATAAAAAATGCAAATAAAAGCAAACAAGTATTAAATGGAGCCTGTACCACAATGGATCTGATAGTCGAGAAATGTGAAAGGCCCAGGTTTATCATTCATATGTGAACAAGGCTGAAATAAGGATTCGTGAGAAGTCATAATTGAATTGTGGTGTCAAGAAAGTTGGTCATAGCACTTTTGAAATTAGGGAAAATATTGACCTGTTTTGAGCAAATAGAAGTCATTGAGGGCTTTGGAAGAAAAGATAAATTCAGCAGAGTCAAAAATTATTCTAAATGTTCTTTCTTCTCCTTCTGCACTTCTCTCTTTCCATTTCTCCCCTTTCTCCTCCTCCTTCTTCTACCTCCTCACTCTCTCCCTCTCCCGGTTTCTTTCTCTCTCTGTTTATATTGATTAGAATTTTATCAACTTCCATCTGATTTTAACTTATAGGAAGCATACTTATCAAAACCCATTCATCCCAAAGTGTAAGCACAGAAATAAACACCCCAAAATTCCCATACCAATATGGTTGATTTCCCTTGGGATAAAAGGTAGTGTTACATTAAATTTAAAAATAACTCTCAGTCAAATGTTGTTTTTATAATTTATTGAAATGGTTTAGTATTCTAGTGTCACAGGTTTCTGTTGTCTATTTCTTGTTGATTACTGCATTGTCAGTTGAAAATGAAGCCAGCTGTGGCAATTAGCCTTATTTATTCTTCGGTTTTATCTCAATTGATAAGCCTACATCGTATTACGTCCTGTTTACAGGAATAAAATTCTTTTTGGCAATCGATATGTGATTTTTTATAATCACATTCTGTTAATATTATCGAACTGTCTCAGACAATTAATGGAGGTTTTTCTGAAAATCCATCTTTGCTTTTTCCCAATCTTTCATGTAAGAATGATTAAAACACCTATTTTAATTTCATTTGCTCGGTAGTTGCAGTGGATAAAATACTTACTCATTACATTTTGTCTTTATAGGAATTAATGTTGTTTCTCAGTGGGCAAATTGAAAAAGTCTAGAAAGAGCCAGATCCTGGAAGTAAGAAAGGTTTCCAATGACATGGAAAATCCTGAAATTCCTACCAGGCAGAAATTCTGGTTAGCAGATAGGAAACTGTCAGAGAGAAGGAAGGGAATGTTCTAGCAGTATGTATAAACAAAGATTGAAGATGCTAAACAGACATTTTTGATGATACTGTCATAAAATAAGAGGAACTAAATGAATAATTTTGAAACAAAGCAGATTATATAATTTAACATGGTATATGATAAAAAGATTTCATATATATGGGACAGACAGTTATCTAATAGGTTACTTTAGAAATAAAACATTATAACATATCAAAAATAAATTCTAGATGAATAGGTAAATAATAAAAATCAAACTTTGGAAATGTAGGAATATTTGAGTAATTTTAAAACCCTAGAGGAAAGTAGTAGCAATTTAAAAACAATCAAGGAAATTATAAGAAAAAGCAATAACCATTGTTAATTAAAAAGAGAAAAAAAGGAATATGAGAACCTTTATCTAAATTAAAACAACCATGTATGTTTTCTTGCTTATAAATTATCAAAGATAAAAATTAAAAATATGTAATGTTGGTATGATAAATCTTTCATCACTGTAAGAAGGTAAATTAGTATACCTACTTGGGAAAGCAATTTTGTAGCACCTTAGAGATTTGCACTATTAACTCTATTACATAAACACTAATCTAATAAAAAAACAATAGATCTAGAAAAAAAATCTTTATATTCAAATTGTGTTTAGGAAAGTAATGTATAATTAATAAAAAAGGAAATTCCATATGTATCCAATCCTTGGGAGAAAAAGTTAGTTATGATACGGAAACACATTTCACCATAACTGATCCAAAAATCTTTTTTTAAACAATGAATGACTTAAAATTTTAGATAAAGTATGATGAAATGAAAACCTAGAATTGTACCAGAATGTTAAAAGTAGTTCTCCATAGAATGGTAAACTATGATATTTTTCTTTTTTTGTGCTTTCCAGGTGTAATATGGATAAGACTAAATATAATTTTTTTTCAATTCTAAAATTCTTAATTTTTAGGTAACATTGCCAGTCAGCATTTAATCTTGTATTTGCTGTCAGGAGGATCTTTTCATTTTGTGGGTATAGAATGACATTTTATATCAAGGAGTTGGCCATAGAAATAGACATTATAGGGAGCTCACCAATAATATCTTGTTATCTACAGACTGGATTTTCAAAGTTTGTAATTTTGGCAACTAATCATAGCTTATGCCATAAGGACTGGATTCATACAATATGCTACCCCTTCTGTTAAAATTTTATGTAAGTGATTATTTATCTTTTTCATTACAATCAAGGTTAAGAAACATTGGCATCCATTTCCTGAATCCCTGCCAATAGAAACTATTTCACATTTGCTTCTGACTAATGTTCTTGTCATTAAGATTTAGATAATTTTCTTTAATAAAGAAGTGAGCATTCCAGAACTTAATTAGGAAACTACTTAATATAACACATGAATTAATACACCTAATTGTAGCTGTCTTAATCCAGGCAGACTTGTCTTTGTTTCTTATTATTATTATTATTATTATTATTGCCTTTGCTCTATGACAATTCTAACATATTGTCATTGTAGAGGAGAGTGGAAAAGAAGCACATAGTATAGCCAAAAGTAATTATATGATCCTCTATATCTATGGGTTGAAATAAAGTGAATATTTGAAGTTATGACTTAAAAATACCCACCACAGGCTCAAGATCCCCCTATTTCCTATAAATTAAATTATGAAAAACAAAAAAAGCAGAAAAGCTGTTTCCTAAAGTTTAGAGTTATAGTAGATGATGGAAAATGATATTCAGGGGCCCAGAAATTAAATTTAAATCAGTGAAAGACTAGAATTGAAAAGAATGGTTCTATAGAAGATACATGTAACAATTATTTGTTGAAAGGTACCTGGATGTTTAGATGACTTAGTCATTAAATAAAATATTTTTATCTAACTTTAATTGGAAATTAGTTTTTTTTTCAGACTTTAAAGATGAAATCAACCTTTGAAAACAAAATCCTAAAGTTCAGAAAGCAAAATATTGTACAAAGAATTCAAATTATTCTTTATATTTTTAAATACCAAAAGTTGTAATTTTACAAATAAAATAACAAAGGCAAACACCTATAAAAATACTGTGGGGTATAAATTTCTAAGTTGACCACCTTTTCCCTACCACAAATAAAACAAATAAAATGTGCTTTAGATTGCTCACTTTTATGTCTGTAGACATCACTTTCCAGATAGATGTTGTGCCACAAGCAATAATTTTACGGACTAGCAAAGAGATATAAAATGGAATTGAATTGAAGATTTGATAAATAACAATTTGACACAAAATCAAAATAGCTAGTTTCTGCTTGAGAAGGGAAGAGCGTAACTTTAAGTGGGTTGAAAAAAAAAAAAAAAGAATCCTCAAAGCAAACAAACATACATCTTCTTTATTTAATGTGAAGAAGTCATACAATAGGGGCCACAAGAATTTATATAGAGAGTTCAAGAGGCTACATAAGAGTTTATCAGAGGCTGAGGGACAGTAGCACTAGAAGTGTCCTCCACATAAGCTCATAATTCTAGAACATGATCATTTTAACTCCTCTAAGTGAGTGAGAGATGTGAATGACAGTACAAATAATGACATAAGAAGCAAGGCTTGTGTGGCTGTTGTCAAATTTTAATTTAACTAGGGGATACAAACTAACTAAAAGTATTTTACTTTATTAAGAAATTTACTGGTATTTAAAACAGCTATGCTTTGAAAGTGATTGAGTTTTTTTAAGTAATAATTCAAAATTATTTAATTTTGTGTTTCTTGAGACCGATATATGTGCATACTGAGAGCAATTTTTAACAAACTGTCTACTTCTGGTTATTTACTTCTGTTTCTTAAGAATTCCTCTGTCTCTTTTCTAGTGAAGCATTATTATACAATGAGCTCTTCAGAAAACGAGTTAATGAAATTTCTGGTGGTATATTGTATCACATAGGAATGCTGAGAATGACAAAAGAGGTATGATTTTCAGTTACATGGCAAAAGCAAATGTATTATAATTCTATAATAAGCAATCTAAAGAAACTTTATGGTCATGTATTGCAGAAGATAGCACAGAGAAAGGAGTCTGAAGATTGGCTGTGGAGAATGCTTTTCATGAGTACAGTCAAATTTTATTTAACAGTAAATTTTTATTACAAATGAGATCATTTATTATTATATTAATCTTTGTTGAATGGAACATTAAGATAAAATGGTCATGTCAGAGAAAGATATAAGTAGGACAAAAGGGCTCCAACTAAAAACTCATGTGTGTGTGTATGTGTGTATGTGTATGTGTATGTGTATGAGAAATATACATATGATATAGAAAAACTTTGACTCCTGAGACCTTAAGTCATGAAAGTAAAGAGTTCAACTCCAAAAAAAGACACAGTGATGAAGAATTACCAAATAACTAGCGTGGTCATTTTTTATGCATTTTTATCTTTTCAAGTATGTTATAAAACATGTATAAAGACTAAGAAACTTAGAGACTTACTACATGGAATTTGTAATAGGGAGTAGAATCAGAAAAATCCAAAAAGCAGTATCACAAAGATAGTTAAAACTAGAGAAGGAGGAGGAGGAGGAGGAGGAGGAGGAGGAGGAGGAGGAAGAGGAGGAGGAGGAGGAAGAAGAAGAAGAAGAAGAAGAAGAAGAAGAAGAAGAAGAAGAAGAAGAAGAAGAAGAAGAAGAAGAAGAAGAAGAAGAAGAAGAAGAAGGAGAAGAAGGAGAAGAAGGAGAAGAAGGAGGAGAAGGAGGAGAAGGAGGAGAAGGAGGAGAAGGAGGAGAAGGAGAAGAAGGAGAAGAAGGAGAAGAAGGAGAAGAAGGAGAAGAAGGAGAAGAAGGAGAAGGAGGAGAAGAAGGAGAAGAAGAAGGAAGAGAAGGAGGAGGAGGAGAAATTCTTCTTTTTAAATGAATTTTACTAAATGAGAGTCCACGTTTGCAGAGGAAAGATGTGTGAGTTGGTTACTGCTCTTAAAGAATGAAAATAAGAACGAACATTGTGCCTGGAAGAAAGAAAGAATTAAGCCATTAAAATCTATGCATACCCACAAAAGCAGGAATATAGCATCAAAGGAGAAGTTTAAAACATCAGCCCTGAATTAAATTGGCTTATATTAATTAACTTTATCAATGAGCTTTGTAGTAGAATATCTGTCCTGAATTTCAAATATTGTCTGGAGAGCTGAAGGAGGACTATATGTCAACTGTGTGGCATTCCATGATACTAATTACCTGGGAAATACATCTAAAATTCATAGATGTGAAAATTACAAATAAAAAATAGTTCTTACTTTTATTCCCACACTACAGCAGAAAGATTTTGAGGCTGCCCAAATTTAAAGTGTATCTCAATATTATTTCATAAAAAGAACAATCATAACATTTACTCATTTCTGGATATATGGTGGATCTGAACTTAAAAATAAGATAAATATGAATTACTTTATAAAAAGAGATCCCTATCTGATATATTTACTTGAACTACATGTTACTTAAAATAAAAAAATATCGAGGTCAAACAATCTTTTTTTTCTTGTTCTCACTTCCTACCATCCACTCTTATCAACACTGCTGTTTTAACTTTCTAGCATTCCAAAAAAGATCTTACGGAATTTTCCAAATATGACCTGAGTGTTATAGAAGTATCAGAAAATCAAATAACACAACAGTAATGGGACAACACATACTATATAATCCTAAAATTTCCTTTACCGGTTTTAGTATGTTACTACCGTTTCTACCTTAGGAAGCTGGAAAAAGAGCAAGTTAAATTCAAAGTAAGCAGAAGGAATAATAATCAGAACAGAAATCAATGAAATTGAAAACAGAAAATCAATAGGGAAAATCAATGAAACCAAAAGCTGATTCTTTGAAAAGATCAATAACATTGATAAGCTTCTAGTCAGGCTAGGAAAAAAAAGAGAATACAAATTACAATGATCAGAAATGAAAAAGGGAGCATCGCTACAAATCTTGTGGATATTAAAGGGTTAATATTAAAATACCACAAACAACTCTATGCCCACAAATTTGATAATCTAGATAAAGTGGACCAATTCCTTGAAGGCACAATTTGCCAAGACTCACACAAAAAGAAATAGACAAGTTAAATGTTTCTGTTTCTACTAAAGAAATTGAATCAATAATTAATAAACTCACAAACCTGAAAGCTCTAGATCTAGATTGGTTCACTGGTGAATTATAACAAATGTTTAAGGATAAAATTATAGCAATTCTCCACAATCTCAAGAATGAATAAACTGTGGTACATCCAGACAATGAATTGTTATTCAGTACTAAAAAGAAATGAGCTGTCATTACATGAAAAGACATGGAAAAAACTGAAATGCTTATGACGAAGTGAAAAAAGACAATCTGAAAAGACTACATACTATATGTTTTCAACTATATGACATTCTGGGAAAAAAAACTATGGAAATAGTAAAAAAAGAATTAGTAATTGCCAGCGGGTGAGGGATGAAAGGGATGAATAGCAGAGTACAGAGAATTTTAGGACACTGAAAATACTCTGTATAATATCATAATAAATACATGCCACTATACACTGGTCCAAACCCATAGAATGTACATCAAGAGTGAACTGTGAAGTAAACTATAAACTTTGGCTGATTATGATGTGTTAATGTCAGTTCATCTATTATAATAAATGTACTTCTTGTGAGACATTTATAATGAGGAGTGGCACAGGGTATATGGGAAATCACTGTACCTTCCTCTTAATTTTTCTTTGAAGTTAAAATGTATCTTTTAAAAATAAAGTCTTTATAAACAAATGTTATCATTAATTGTCACTTTCCATGAACATTTCCTATTCTACCACTGATATTTTCCATTTCGTTATTTTGCTGACGTCTACCCGCAATACGGCTCTGAAAACAGAAAGTTAAAAAAAAAAAAACAGGTAGAAAACTCTCATTATGGGTTAAATTGTGTTCCCCTCAACTGCATTATGTTGAAGTCCTGACCCACATTACTTCAGAATGTGACCTTTTTTGGAAGTATAGTCGTTGCAAATAGCATGGATCCCTAATCCAATATGACAAATGTTTTCGTAAAAGATGGGAATTTAGAGACTAATATATGCACCAGGAGAACAGTATTTGAAGATTAAGGCAGAAACCTACAAGCCAAAGAATATCAAAATTGCCAGCAAACCACCAGAAGCTACGAGAGAGGAATGGGATAGACTCCCTTTTATAACCCTTAGAAATAACCAACCCTGCCGGTGACTGATCTTGGATTTCTGCCTTCCAAAACTCTAAGACAATACATTTCTGTTATTTAAGCCATGCAGTTCATGGTACTTTGTTATGCCATCCCCAGGAAACTAATATATCCACTGCCCTGTTTATTTCTTGCTTTGAATTCCCAACAGTTCAAATAAAAATGTGACTTTATAACAATTGCAATGTAGTCACTGTTGCTCCAATATGTAAGGTTAAATGTAACTTCATTGGTGTAGCAAAAATGCAATGCCACATTTAATGCTAGTATTGACTACTGCACCATTTAGACATTGATCCTTGAGGTTTGTGTGCTTCTGTCTCAATCTCTCTCTCTCTCTCCCCCACAGACACACACACACACACACACACACACACACACACACACACACAATTTTGTGCAAATTGAAGAAGATGGAGGAGTTAATTTGAGAGTTGTTCTTCTTCTTTCAAGGATGAGGTGACCCCTCTGCTGAGAAAATAAAAACAATAAAAGTTAACAAAACCGAACCAAAGAATGGGTCTGAAGCCAGCAAGCTTTACAGTATTAAACTAAGTCTTAAAGTAATCCTTTTAGTGTCAAAGATTTCTGGGCACTATAATTTTATTGCTTAACATGTGTAATTATGAAAAATAAATTGCAGCTATAAAATGAGACAAGCAGAGAAGTTTTATATGGCTAAAAGTGTAGTTCATTCATAAATGAAAGGATCTGTCATATCACTAAAGGCAGAGAAGAGATTCGCTCATTCCTTCCTCTACTGTTGGCTAAATTGTGAACTGTTCATTCTCTCTGTACAGATCATAAGAATGGGATATAAATCTTAATCTTTTATTTTTCTCCAACTGTAGATCCACAGTCCATGAATATTTGCAAGTGAAGCCTTTCCATTTATCTCAATGATATTTTTATATTTACTTCTTGATATTTTCATACCATTTTGTTTTCCTAAGGTATATGGTATAGTTTCGCAAGTTTAGAGCCTAGATTCATTCCTTTGATAATGCTGGGTTGTTTTTGAGATGATTTTTTTTTTTAAATCAGAATAAAGTTTGGTTTCCAAGTCTCAACCACAAAGTGAACAGTATCATACCATTTTGAGTAAAGGATTCATGAAAAGCTACCAATTGCGAATTGACAGAAATGTTAGGTACTTCAGAAGGAACTGTTTGAAAAATAAATGATGATTTTATGTCACATTATCATTTGTGAACCTTGAGAAAGAATATATCTGCCAAAGACACCTTGTGGTTGACTGGGCCCAGATTCATAATCAAAGTTTAGGAGCCATTTTTCACAGAGGCCTCTCACCCCTAACTGTATATTAGGGAAAGTCACGGACTGTGCCTCCAAGCCTTTATAAAGTCTGAACAGAACTTTATAAAGGAATCCTGGGAATTCTATTTTGACCAACGGGCAGAGTCCTATCCTGTCCAATCAGAGGGGCTCAGCTATATCCTTGTTTACATCTTTACCAAATGACAGGAGTGGCTCCATGACTGTTAATCAGGATTGGTGATTCTAACCAATCAGGACAATGCTATTTGGACCAATTAAACTGTACTGATTTGAAGTCCTCATGTTTTAAAAAATGGACCAATCAGGGACCAGAAGGGGCTTTGTCTCTATGTAAACTGGCCTCTTCTTTGTCTCAGGGGAGTGCACATTTGGTTCCACCGCAGGCTGCTTTTTCCCAGTCCGCAAACTGTTTCTTGAATAAAGTTTCTCCTCTTTATGCACCCCAGATTTGGGGATTTTGGTGGCAGAAAATTTTTGTTGACATAACCTAATTTTGCTGAAGTTGACATGAAATTGTTAATTTAATTCAATATTGAAAATCTTTAGGACATTTTCGAACTCACTGTGCTCTCCTAGCATTCATTATCTTTACCATCTTGCAATGCTTACTGCTAGATGTTTTTTAAAAGAATACATAGTGTCAAATAATTATGTCTTGACTGTAGAAAATATTTTAAACTATTTCAAATACTTTTTACTTTCCAACTTTCATCTTCTCCCACTATTTCCAGGGAAACTATAATTTGAATACAATAGCTGGAAGTGACATTAGAAGTCAACTTGTCCAAATTATAGCTTTTCCAGATGAAGACACTGGTATACAGGAATGCTAAAGGACCTGTCAACCCTAAGGAAAGCAATTCCAAATAAGGAAATAAAGTAATTACATGTATATTTAATACAATAATATTAATAGCAAAAATTTTGAAAAGATCAAAATCTTTTAAAAATATTTATAACATGGAATACTATAAAAATTATAATAAAAATAAAATATTCTATAACTTTTAACAAAAAATAGTTATTAAAAGTGAATAATAAATCGATTATGCATTTACCATTAACTGTTAATTATTTCATATATTTGTTTATTAAGAATTAATTTTTTTTAAAAAAAAAGAGGAAGATGAACCTGAGCACACTATTGGTCTCTTACGCCTCTATCCCGCCCCGCCCCGCCACACCACATCGATCAGCAAGCCAGGAACCCAACCATGATCTCAGACTTTAAGCATTAAGAACTATGAGAAAATAAATTTCTATTGTTTAAAATATCCAATCACTGGTATTTTATTCTGGCAACCTCAAGGGCAGGAGGGAGGGTAGAAATCCATAAGGACCAATAAGTACAAGTGACTACAGTAAAATAGATATAAGACTTACATAATAGTGACACTGTAGAAACTAATAAATAAAATGACAACTGTAGAAAAGAGATAAAATCATGTCTACAATGTATTTATAATTATGTGCTGTATTTGTTTATTAAAGTTGTATCAAAATACCAATGAATAGCTTAAAATGACAGTTTACTTACCTATAGTACTGGAAGCCAAAATTCCCAAATCGATTTCACTGGGTCAAAATCAACATATCAGTAAGTATTACCATGGTCCCTCTAGAAGGCTTAGGTTGAATTCTTTTGTTGCCTTTTACAGCTTCTGCTGGTTGTCAACATTCCTTATCTTGTAGCCACAGCACTCTAATCTCTACCTCCATCATCGCATGCCGTCCTCTCTCTGTCTACTGCTTCTACCTCCCTGTTAATAAAAGAGAGAGTATACATGTGATTGCATTAAAAGTCCATCTGGAAAATTGAGGAGAATCTCCTCATCTCAAGAATCTTAATTTAAACATATCTGCAGTCTTTTGTTTATTTATTTATTATTTATTTATCTATTTATCTATCTATTTATGTGTTTGTTTGTTTGTTTTGCCATGTAAGGTAGCATTCACAAGTTCTAAGGATTTTGATGTGGTTTTATTTAGGGGAAACAATTACATTATTTTTAGCCTACATGTTTATATTGTTATGTGTGGGTATATGGGTTTAGAGGAAATTTTACTTTTCCATTTTATTTCCCTAATTTTTAAATGGCTCTTAATTTTTAAATTAAAGTAGTAACAAACATTTTTACTTTTAAGCATTTATTTGCTTTCATGATCCAAATACTGGCTAATAGAACTAGACATGGAATCTAGATAAAGTCATGCAATATTTTTATAATAGTGGTTTAAGTCATGAAAAAAAGTTATATAAAAATACATAAACATTTTTAACAGAGAATATCACTTTTAAGATGATAGCCAATAGAATGTTGAAACATTTCATCTTTTAGATTGTAACAAAAAATATAATAAAACAAGCTGCTTGCTGAATCCTACATACCATAAAATAGAGAACTAGAATAAGGACCAGGAAATGAGAATTGACAAACTGTCATTGAAAAAAAAGCAGAAATTGTTATTTGAGTTTTTTGTTTGTTTGATTGGTTGGTTGGTTGGTTTTGCTTTTAACTTCAAAATCCTAATATAGAGAGAATATTTTATATGTATGTACATGTATATATATAATGTCAAGTAAAACTCTTTTCACTTTCGGAGCCAGGCTCACACAGAGCTTTTTTCAATGACCTTCACCACAAATATTCAAATTGCACCTGAAACAACATGCAGGTGAAAAATATCTAATTTTATTGTTTCAGTAACTCAAAAAAATAGAGACTGGAATTTCACCAAATTTTCAATGAAAAGCCTCATTTAGAAGTGAGGAGAAAAATGATGATGAATTTCAAGCCAATATATTTTTGAAAGCTAAAAGTGGCTGCAAATAGGACTTATCAAGAAATGCCTCCTCAGCTCCTGCAATAAAGCAATGGCATAAAGCTGTAATAAGCACAATCAATTTTTATTAAACACAAATGAAAAAAACCTGTAAGATTTTTTATTTTTTATTTTTTGTCAATCACACTATTCCTGGAGTCATCCCCAGAGATATAAACCTTTGAATAGAAATGGTTTTCTCCAGTTTTAGTAATTTAGCTGTCACTAAACGTTTTCATTAACAAATAAACCAAAAAACAAACTTTTAATAAACAGAACCACTGTAATCTTTTGATATTAACACATTAGTATATGACTAACAATTTGCCATGACTTTAATCATTTTTTTCATATACACTTTTTTTGTTATCTCTTTGAAACAGTAACATAGAATATAAAAGAGGTTGAACACTGGAGCCTTAAACATGATATATTTATGTGCTTATTTTGTATTTTTAGCTTTTCATAAGTATTACTAATATTTGTCCTTATCTAATATGATCATTATTATCATTATCAAAGTACTGAAATCATGTTTTTCATATTCACAAAGTACTTCAAAAATTTTTCTATTTGGTATCAAGGAAAAACACTAACATCAAGCTCCTTGAACTCTTTGTTTTTAAGTTTATCGGGGTAATATTGGTTAATACAATTAAATAATTCTCAGGTGTACATTATAATTTGACATCTATATATTCTATTATGTGATTACCACCCAGAGTCGTTTCCTTCAGCTACCATATATCCCTGGACTCTAATTGTGGATGTCAAAGGGAAACTAGTAAAAATAGAGTATTAATTAAATTTACACCTAACAAACAGCAACCTTATTTCAAGGGTCAGATAAAAATTGCACCTGATTGAGTGACACAGGTGAAAAAGACTTTATTCAATACCATTTTGGTAGGGATCAAGAGGCAAAAGGAGTGACAAACTGAACTTAACTCTGAAACGAAAGACTGGAGAATTTCTTAAATGCTGGGGTAAGCTAATGGAAAAATAGTGGAGGACTTCAGGAATAAGATTGGTCAATGTGATTATTGCATGTGTGTGTTGCTAATTGGTGCTTGTGGAAATTAGGCTTCTACTAACCTACAGGGACTAGGAGACGGTCTTATCTTTCTTGATGGCTATTTTGCACAGTGGACGGCTCTCAGGTCCTTGGAGAAAGACATTTCTGTGTTATAGAAGAGATTTAAGAGGTAGTGACATAATTTACAGTCATAAGCTTTCTAAAGTAAATATATTCTTAAGCTGAGTCAATTAAGTGTTTGCTTATGATTGTTTTGGGTGTTTTAAATAAAATGAAGTTTGCCCTATAACTTATATTAACTTATAACTACTGTAAGTTTAATGAATTAGTCGATTATAGTTTGATTTATATTGCATTTTTCATATTTGAGTTTGAATTCTCTAACTATATATAAAATAATTCGTATACATTTCCAGTTTTATTTTTTATGTATTTTTCTAGTGAGACAAGGGGATAAATGGGAGAGGTAGGTCTTTTGACTTGATAAAAATTAGAAATAAAAAAATGATTTTGCTATTGGATTTTTTAAGTTTTCAACACATTGTTTTGAAGTTTAGAGATCTTTTCTTATTGATACAAACTGCTTACATCAGTAATAATATAATCCATGTTGTAGGAGAATTGACAAACTGGATTTAAGATTCTTGAGATTTTTTTAAACCTGCGAGCTTCTCTACATAAAAGTGTGAACCTTTGGGCAAATAGCTTTAATTTTCTTGCGTTAGGAGTCCATTTTCTCACCTGCCATCTCAGGGGATTGAACTAAATAGTCTTTGTTTATTACAGATCTATAGTTCTGAGACACTGTGGGTTCATCCAAGATGTATCAGTTGGGGGTGGGGGTGGAGAGAATCAACCTAGCTGATTAGATCAGCCTAATCAGAAACTAAGTAACATCATTAATGTGTTATTTTCACAGTGTGACATCACTGCCATAAGCTGCCTCTCTCTTTTAACAAAACTGCTTGATTTCAAGTTCCTTTAAAAGACAGCAATATTGCTTTCGATTACAAAAGATATCTCAAGTATAAATCCTGAAACCTGGTGAACAAATGCAGAGCGAAAACATGTAAGAGAGTACAAATGGAAATCTCAAACAAAACAACACTCGACAACTATTTATTTCCAGCCATCAAGTGTGACACTTTGCAATTCTCATCAAAATATTGTGAACATCACTAGACGTTTGAACAACATTTTAATGCCATGCATCTCAAACTGGGGTAACATGAAATTATAATCTGGGACATCGGCTGGCAACATCAGATTTTCAATGATTCTGTGGCGAAATTTTGGACTTCACTCCTAAAATTAAATTAGAAGTTGAAATTGGTCAAGCTTTCTTTTTGCAGGGAAAGGAATGGGGGGAAGACATTTATATATTCTATGAGTGATGGCAAATGCTGGTACTTTTATGCCTTTGGGGAACCTATTGGTGGAGCTAATGTCCTATAGAGAAGATAATGTCTCTCAACACGTTTCAGAGGCCCATCTAGTCTGTCACTTTACTAACCTGTGAATTATTAATTTCTTATTATACAGAATCCACTGCTCCTCAGAAACCAATTTATTTTTTTGATGAACTAATGCTTGATTGAGTTTTGGCTTACAAAGATGGGACCAACTGTAGCCCCATTTCCGAACACAGTGAATTTCTCAATAAAACATATGGATATAAATTTTGGAAAATGATTTCTTATTTGTGTAACATTCTTTATTTAACCATTTATAGTGTGATATGCTTTAAAGTATAATTTCGGTTAGAAACATTGAAAAATGAGGAGGAGGAAAATCAGAAAGATGTTCATATAAGTTTGAAGCCAATAAAAATTGCAAGTGTGCCCCCCCCACACACACACACACACATTAGTCCCCCCAAATTTCATGTTCCTCGATTTCGGTTACCTGGGGTCAACCTTGGCCCAAAATTATTAAGTGAAAAAGTTCATAAATAAATAGCTCATGTTAAATTGTGCAGCATTCTGAATAATGCGATGAAATCTCATATTGTCTCACTCTGTCCCATCTAGGACATGAATTATTCCTTTTTCCAGTATATCCACACCATCTACACTACCCACTTAGTAGCTGGCTCAGTTATCAAATGGACTGTTGCACTATTACTATGCTTGTATTTTAGTAATCCTTAGTTTACTAAATAATGGCATCGAAGTGTAAGAGTAGTGATACTGACAATTTGGTTATGCCATAGATAACCAGAAAGTGCTTGTTAAGCATTGTCAGAAAGTCAATAGTAGCCTCATGCTATGTCACAATGCCTATGTCGTGCACTTCATTCATCTCATTATATAGGAATTTTATGATCATTCAGGAATTGTATAATCACCCATTATTACCAGAAAAAAAGAGTATAGTATAATTAGATATTTTGAAAGACTGCATTCACATTTTTATCATAGTATGTTGTTTTAATTGTTCTATTTTATTATTAGTTATTGTTAATCTTTTACTGTACCTAATTTGTGTTAAACTTTATCATATAAATGTATGTATAGTTTATACAGGGTTTAGTGCCATCCAAGTTTTTGGGCATCCACTGGAGGTCTTGGTACATATTCCCTACATGGATAAGGGGGACTACCATATGTGAAATTCAAAATAATCTGAAATCATTGAGAATTTTGATTTTGAGGCTCCATATGGTGAAACTGACAATGAGCAGATGATATCCGCCAGAGTAAATGTGTAATAAGCCCCAGCACCCATTCCAAAAGCTTTGGATAGACCCGTTTACTTATTTTAGTTATGTATTTTATATTCATATATAAAGATTCGGTTGAGTCTAAACCTTGCCAATTCTTATGAATTGTCCTGTAGTGACATTTAAAAGTGACATATACACATTTTGAATAAAAATTATTAAAGCTGTTTGCAACTAAAGTGAGCATTCTTGGCTAGGGACAAGGCAAAGGGATTAAAATCAACATATAAACCTTGATACTTTTTTTTAGATCACTTTCTGAATTATCTTTAAAGATGAAGCTGAAATCCTAAGAAAAATTTGGTGACTTTTGCTCCTTTATCGATGCGCATAAATATGCTTTGTCTCAAAATGAGTTATATGTCGTTTTATAAGCTGTATTAATCACAGAACACTATAATGGTATATGTTAATGTATATAAAGTCATTTTATACAATTGGTGGAAAAGTTGGATATAACATTTGAATGAAATAGAAACATTCATTTTTATGGGTCAGAATGAAGTGATATATGAAGATATATTTATTTGTGAGAATTTCATGATAAAATAATGGTGAAGAGTTTTCCAAATAGATATGAATACTTTGGAGAGCACAATATTACATAGAATAATAAATATAGACCTATATTATGACATGCAAAGTAATGAAATAGCCTAAATTATTAGAATTACATAGTTTGAAGACATTATCAGTCATTCCATCATTCATCTTTTTTATTTTTTCAAAGATCTTTAAAAAGTATTTTTCAATGTACTCCATGGGATGGAAATGACAGTAAAGTTATTCTAAAATCAGGATTTTGTGTATTTTTATTTTAGGCTAATTTGTAATAAAATAAGAAACCTACTCTGTTAACCAAATGTACAGTGTGTTAGCTGGGGGAAGATAGATTGAGATTTTGAGACCAAGTTTCAGTTAAGTTTCTCAAGAGAAAAAGAAACTCTCAATAGGTAAACATCTGGACTAGTTAAGTAAACTAGTCCAGTGGCTTACAGTGTCACTGGAAGGTATTTTCCCCCAAGTCCAGATACTCTCAAGCCAAACTAATATGGCAAATAGGTAAATTTTGGGACATTTATGCCCCAAAATATACATTTTTAAGAGTTGGATAAAGAGTAAAATATTTTTTTCAGAGCCCATTATGTGCCAGGCTCAGTAATAGGCACAAGATATAGACTGGTAAATAAAACAACTATTACTAAAAAATAGGTTTCTCCTATGTAATAGGAGATAAATATATTTAAATTAACATTTGCATACTAAAAGTAAAAAAATATAAACTTTCAATATAGTACAATCACTGTAATGATAAAAACAGTTATAAACTCAAGCAAAACAGAGCTAGTTTTTATGAGCTTTTCTGCAGAGATGACTCAATGAAATTTCAAAGAAGCAACTATGGAGTTGATTTTTAAAGCTCTGTTGAACTTCACCAAGAGGAGAAAGTGAAGAACGTTTTCGCATAACTGAATCAACAAAGACAGGAAACAGCCCAATATTTTCAGGTATTGCAAATTGTTTTTTGTTTTTTGGGTTTTTTTGGTAACCTAGTGGACTCATGAATAGACATCGCAGATTTTTGAAAATTGAGTCTGAAAAACTAGAAAGATAGCCTAAGTGTCTCTGACATGCTAAGGCAACTGAATCCTGAATGTGTTGGGAAACCATTGACTGGTTGTAAGTAAGGAATGATATAATTAGATTTGCATTGTAGAAAAATCATTCTATCGATTCTATCGGCATTTGGGAGAGCATGAGGTAGGAACTTGTTCAAATAACCCAGTTGAGCCCTCCTATACTCTTCCACCTTAGCCTTGGTGACTTCATGATGGGCTTATTTGCAACCATAACCATGACCATAGGTAGGTATCATAAAAAAAAAAATTAATCAGGGATCTTTTATGCAGTTACACTTTACTCCAGTGGCTCATGAAAAAAGATGCATTCCTTGACTCTTGCATTGTGCAAGCCTCTAGTAGTCTACTTAGGATATAAATCGCATGGCATCAGCTTGGGTGGAGTTAATTACAAAAAATGCTTTTGAATATTATTGAGGACAAATACTGGGACTGTGGTATGATAAACAAAATATGTATCATAGTGTTTCCTTTTTCATTTTTTATAGTCTTGCATTGGGCATTAAAGGGATCAATACAACTCTGCCTTAGGCAAAGGCTTTTCCACTCCATCTGCCAATCCAAATGTTAAATTATGTAAACAAAAACAGAATGGCCCTTGCAGAAGCCAAGCCAAAGCAGTGTTTTGGTTTGTTTGTTTGTTTGTTTGTTTTGTTTTGTTTTAATCAAAACACAGACTATTACTATATAAGGCAGTAGACATCTGGTATTCATTCAGTCTGGAAAGCAGAGCTCCAAAAAAGAAGTGAAACCCTAAAAGAGGAGGAGTCGACTAAACACATCATAAAGAAATTAACTTCAGAATATCAGATTTAAGTCTTTCTAAAAATAAAATCACCATGAATCAGATGAGCCCTCAGACCAGGAGAAAGTTAGTGAAGGCTGCGTGGAGGCAATGTCTACACAAACAACTCATTTTCAGGTCCCTTGAACCTTGACCTGAGATATGAAGCTGTAGCAAAATGCTGAATACCCTTCAGAGGTGGACAGGGCTAGTGTTGGGAGCCTTTAAGAGACACTGAAGAAGTCACATAGCTGATAGCCATGAAGCAGCTGCTGAGACTGCTTAACAATGGTTCAAGGAAGCAAGATGTTAACTTAAACATTACTGACCCTGGTGGGGAGACTTGCATCATAAAGAAACCCTTTTAAGATAGTGGAATGTTTTACAGCCCAGAAAAGGATGTTCTTACCCTGAGGGAAGGATATATAGGAACTTATGTAAATGTCAGCATTCCTATGGTAATGTACTTTGCGCTTTGCCATTGTACTCTGTACTTTGCTATTTGTACTCTGTGCTTTGCTATCCTACTCTGCTATTGTATCCAAAAACTTATATAAAGGCTGTGCAAAATAAACTCGGGGCTGCAGCAGTGACTGTATGCCCTCCCAAAGCGCTTTCCTATCTTCTTTTTCTTAGGCTTCACCCCCATCTTTCAGGTACTGATCGACTTTAGCTGATGGCTCCGGCAAGCTAGCGGTGGGAGCAGACCAGCTGTCCTCACCCTTGTCCTGGCCACAGCTGCTCCCTCTTCCTTCCATATAAAAGGACTGACTTACATATCCTCAGAAGACACAGATCTGACTCTGCTCAATGACCTAATAATTCTGAGATGGCACAGGGGTGGTGGCAAGCTGATGACTTGTATCAAAGCAGCTATGAGCTGAGAATCATATAGAAAAATGGATCAAATTATTAATTTTCAATATTTTGAAAATGACAAAATGTAACGAAAAAAAAACAATGAAAAGACTTTGCATTGTAGTTTAAATCTGGTCTGCTACTTTCTAAATTTATGTCTCTGAGAGAGAGATACTTATACATCATTATTTTTTGTAACATAAAGATATACCTGTAAATCTTAATTAATGTAACAGATTTTAGGTCAAGAATTATCGGTAAATGTATATTTTAAAACCTTGGAAACTGAAAGGACATGAACATTATAATTAAATGACAAAACTTTTATATCTTTAATACCATTTGAAGCTCAATTAAAAATAATTAATATAGTAGATAGTTATGTAGTGATTTCTTAATGTACAAAGGTAGTTTTTTGATATAAAGGACTCATAACAAAGCACAAATGGCCTCAAAAAGGCATAATTTAAAATACCTCTCAGTGCCTCACTGAACTTTGAATTTTCCTTATACTAGTTTTATAATCCATGAAATATTAGAAGCATTAATTAATTCATTCACTGTCACTTGCCAAATTCTTGAGTGCTTACTATGTGCTATGACTAATACAAACTGAATAATAATATTTCTTTGATGAAAGGCACATTGACAACTCTGACCAAAAAAACAAACAAACAAAAAACTGATAGCAAAAGAGCAGAGACAAAAAATTAAAATTAAGAACAAGACACAAAGAATGTAACAAACCGAGAGTATTTAGTGCCAGGATAAGGAAGGTATTTGTATGTCAATACCTTGTGAGGGTAAACTTTCATATAAAAACGTGTTCAAATGGTGGTAAACTTTGCATTGTCTTAATATTATGGGAGAGTGGGAGTAGCATTTAATTAGAGTTTACTATGTAGCACAGATATTATCCTAAATTTACTAAGTTTCAAAGAAGTTATTTAATTTAGCCAAAGTCTCATAACTACAAAGGAGAGTCAGCCAGGATGAAAAGTCAGAATTTTTTGATTTATAAGCTTCTGTCCCTTAGGCACTCTGGCTTTTTAAAAGAAAAAAAGGAATCATTTGGAATTTATCACTATCTGAAGAATTCACTTGCATAGAACTGCCTTCTTTCTGACACTACCAGATTAAAGAAGCCTAATGTATTGTTTAATAATGTCAATAATAACAAAGATTTTTTTAAATGTCCTGACATTTAAGAAGGGACTGTTTCTCAATACAAACCCTATACGTCTGCTAGAGCTGTGAGTACAGTGTAAAAGATTTCATTTAATTTCCGATTGGGCTTTTCTTTGGATCTCTGGCCTTCTCCCACCTCCTCCCCAGCTCCCTACTCCTCCTCCTTTTTCTCTCTTAAAACTTGCAATTTTTAAAAATAATTTTAGATATAAAAATGTTGCAAAAATACTGAGAATTCTTACAAACACTTCACTCAGCTAACTCTAATGTTACCATCCTACATAACTGTGGCGCAGTGACCAAAACCAGGAGAGTAATGTTGGTACAACACCACTAACTCTTAAACTACAGGTCTTATTGAAAATTCACTGTTTTTCTTATAATTCCTTTTTTTGTTGTTTCAGGACCCCACATTATATTGTTTTCTATCTTCTTCATCTACTCTAATCTATGAAATGTCCTGAGCTTCCCTTGTCTTTCATGATGGATGTTTTTCAATGGCACTGGTCAATTATTTTATAGTATGTCCTTGAACGTGTGTTTGTTTGATGTGTTTTCTCATTATTGGACTGAAATTACACATTCGAACAAGAATACCAGAGATGTGATGATGTGTCCTTTTCAGTGCATCGTATCAGATACAATATTACTATTCATAATGTTAAACATGATCATTTGGTTAAGGTATTGTCTTCTGGGTTCCTCCACTGAAATCATCTATCTTTCATTTATTATTAATAAATATATTGGTGGAAGATACTTTGAGAGTATAAAAATATCCTGTTTCTTCTCAAAATCTTCACTCTGCCCCTAGTATATGCATGACATTGAACGGCTTAAGTCCTCTGCCTCAGTTTTCACATATTTAAAATAGAGATGATAATTATTTCTGTTTTTTAAATATCATATAGAGCATCTCATGTGAAGAGCATAGAAAAATGTCTAGTGTACAGTAAGCATGTGATAAAAAATGTAAATCTTATGAAACCTGAAGGATGACAAAGAGTTTAAAAAATAAAGAAGCATCATATTCCAATAAAGGACCTAGAAATTATTAGCAGTAGGAATCATATCTTATTTGAAATACTGAAAGAAATCTGCAGTGGAGGAAAACAGAGAAAGCAAAGAATGAAAGAGTTGATACTGTATAGTGTGGAAAGGCCTGTAGTAATGCTAAGGATCTGAGTTCTTATCCTAAGGCCTTCTGTTATTCTAAACAAATATAAAAGATCCTAAGAATACTCATTTTCAAATTTTAAAGCCAACCAGCAATGTGGCTTCATATTTAGCTTTAAATTATTCTGCGAGCCAGGTAACATTTTAGAAATGCAAGAGGAGGCCTGGCTCTTCCCAAGTCTCCAGTTAGGAGATCAAAGTGTTGGAGACTTGATAGGAATGACTGCAATAGAGATAGAAACATAAAGCAGAACTCATCAATTGCCTTTAAGACCCCTTTCTTTGTGTATTTCTGCTTTATAGAACAGTACCAGCCATTTGTCTAAACTGGGCAACTAGGTATTATCTTGGCATAACTCTTTCTAAAAATAGAATATGAAAAGTCAGATTTTTCTTATTTGACTTTCACAGCAATCCCATGGCATAGGTACTTTTATTACATTGAATCTCTAAACAAGGAAACCGAAGTTCAAAAGTTTAAGTAATCCAATGCCTTCCCAATCAGATCCACTATTCTACTCAATCATTAAATTTATTTCATTCTAAATCCTAAGTACTTCTTAAATAATAACTCCTTCCCTTCATCACCAAGGCCACTAGCTTGGCTCAAGTTTCCCCACTCTATCCACCAATGTCCTTTTAACTGTATTGCCTCCACTGCACCCTCCAGTCCATCCCACATTTGCAACCAGAATGATTACCCTAAAGATGAAATCTCGGTATCTCCATCCTCTGCCTAAAAGCTATTATTGCTTTTCCATCACTCACAGGATAAAGAGCAAATACCTTAGTACTAACGACTTTACTCTCCTCTCCTCTCCAGCCTCATGGATGAGCAACCTCACACCCTACTTCTACTTTTATCCTTATTTCTCCCACCTTATCAGTCTGTGCACCAACCAATTGCAATAACGTAGTTTCACTGAACACGCCATATTCTCAGCTGCTGATATCTATGCATGCCAGAAAACCTGTTCCCATTTCTTCATTTGGGCAAATCCCTAAGTAAACTAGTGTTTAGTGAAGCTTTTCTTCTCTTCTAGGAAAACTTCTATTTTTCAAAATACTGAGTTTAACCCCTCCTAAGTTATCCCATACACCTTGTACTTATGTATTTACATCTATTATTGAACTTTATACTATATATTCCCTATATTTTCTTTTAGGAATTCTGTTCTTTCTCTAAATGGTAACTTATTTAATAGCTAGGGTGGTGGCTGTCTCGTTCATCATGGCATTGCTAATGCTTTGTGCTATGTACATTCCTTGATAGGTGCTAAATATTTAACTATACAAAATGGTTTCATTTCAACAATCAGGATGAAGGAATGAATAAATGAAATAAAAAATATACACATAAAATATTTGTGGCATTTATTTTATAATAACAATATAAAATGGTAAACTGTTAGTAAAGTTAAAAGAATTTCTAAAATTTTTAATTAATATGTACATCTTTCTGGGTATAAATAAATGAGTTATACAAATCAATTAAAAATTTATTTACCTGACTATAGAAAATACAATGTACTTTTTTATTTCTCTTTCTAATCTAGTTCTTGTATCTCTATTTAAATCTTATTTAGGTGGTTGTAATGGTGACAACCATTAAAATACTGTGCCAGTCCTCAATTTATATAGATACTTTATTTTTTTCTGGATTTCATTCTAGTGGTTTAAGGAATCACTTCCTTTTTGCTACAGATTCAAGGCTTTCTGTTTTTATGAGATTCTCCTTTCCAGACACAAAACCTGGAGTGTAATCAATCATGGTTACTGATCGTTAGCCCCAGCATTTCATAATTTGGTTGCTAAAAATGCTTTTATTTCCCTCGAAGAAATAGATTTCGAGTGTGTTCCTTGGCTCATCGGACATGAGCACAAAGAGGCATGAACAAGAGGGAAACATGGAGAGACAGCAGGTCTGGCACAAGAAGTGGCAGCATCAGGAGTCTCAGCAGGGATGACAGTATTTCGAGGCACTTCACAAGCATCATGTCATGAGTCCAACCTGTTCAGGTCTCTCCTGCCTAGGGAGGCTAGTTCTTGATTAATATCAAGTCAAGTGTTTCGTCCTTGTGAGGTTTTACTCCGTGGGCCTGAGGTTAAAGATGAGTTTCTCTTTTATCTGTGAATATTTTACCTCTCATTAATAGGTGGAGGAGTACCTTTTCCCCCGCAAGTCAGTTTCGGCATGGTAAATCTCTTTTGACTTAACAGTTGTCTATTTAAAAGAATTAGATAAACAAAGAAAAAGACAATCAAATTATAGATGAAGATCAAATAATTTATACTCACCATTCACGCTTAAGAGTAAAATTGAGTTCTTCTCTGGTGGCTTTTTAACATGCAAAGTATTTTCATCTTTCACTGAAGCCATGTGGAACATGCCCTAATATTGTGATCTTGACAGTGTCAGTAGAAACGAAACAGAGTAGCTATTGTGTAATATACATGAGCAGAAGTCCTAAAATCAGGGTATTGGGTTTGTGGTTAATGTCACCTCTGACTGTGTGACCTTAGCTAATTAACTCAAATGGTTTGAACCTCCATTTCCTTAGTGATAATCAATTATATACTTATTGCCAGTAACACATAAACACAGTTTATCTTTGCTGACAGGAGTTTATTATAAGGATATGTGATGAAAAGTCATGGTACAAGAACTGTTAGCAATTTTATAATCACCTAGGCTTTGGAGTTTCAAAACTGAATGATGTAGCTAAGAGAGAAATAGAAAAATAATTACACATCATATAAGATAAAACCAGAAGTGTTGTATTTCTCACTATCCATATGAACTTATTATTACTTTTGTCAAGATATGTCATATGACTAGGTAAGTTTATCACCATTTAATATGGACCGCCACAATTAAAAATGGTTTTGTACCAGTCCACCTTGAAGGCAGTTATTTGGATTTTATTATGATCTGTCCAACCAGGTTACCTTGACTCATAAAACCAATTCTTGCTATAATCAATTGTGGCCAGGGTAGTAGCTTCAAATTCACTAACTCACCAATATGTTGTCGTAATTTGTTCAGAAAAAAAAGCATTTAGGGCCAGTTTTTTCAGAAGAGGACTGAGTATGGCTTTCTAAAATAAAAATGCTAAATTAATAGGTTTGCCATGAAAATATACACAGATATTATATACATATACTTATTAATTATAAAATATTAGGTAAATGTGAGTGACTATATCATGATAAATAAGACATTTTTAAGAATTTTGTGTTTGCTAGTGTATTATCAGCTGTGGGTGAAGATTTCTTATTTAACTGATTAAAATATATTCAATTATAATTAGTATTAAGGTCCCAATTTGAGTCAGATTTAAGTGAAAAAGTTTATGGAAAACAATTGTGTGATATTATTTGCTCAATACAGTCGATCTTCATCATTTGTCGTTTGTGTATTTGCAAATTCATCCACTCACTAAAATTTACTTGGGACCCCAAAATCAATATATGTAGTACTTTCGAGTCATTCACAAACATGGCAGAGTGAGGAAACTTTTGAGTTGCCCTGGGCGGGCAGACATCTCCAGATGAGGTTGAAAACAAGGCACCAATCTTGCCTTCTTGTTTCAGCTCTCACATCTTTTGCAGTTTCTTTCTTGCCACATTTTTTTTTTGCATTTTTGCCTTTTTCTTGGTAATTTTGTTGTTTAAAGTGGTACCCAAGAGTAGTGCTGAAGTGCTCTCCCATGTTCCTAAGTATAAATATGCTGTTATATGCCTTACAGACAAAATACGTATTTTAGATACATTTTGTTCAGCCATGAGTTATAGTACCCTTGGCTGTGGGTTCAATACTAATAAATCAAAATATGTATTAAATAAGGGTGTTTAAATAGAAACACGTGTAAAATAATGTTATTTATTGGTCGATTAAAGAAAATGTTGTGACCCGGGTTTAAAGGAATCTAACCCTGTATTTCCCCCAGGATAAGTGATTCAGCATTCACTAATTCAGTGTTTGCAGTGACTTTATAAAATATAACTAGCACAAATTCGAAGAATCATCTGTATGTATTTCTCCTGCTCTGTTTCCTGTTCCAGCATGGCACAGGGCGAGGGCAAACACATGATTTGTAGGAGGAATTTGCCGTCATGAATTGATTTTTGGCTTAATTTGTATAATATAAGTATTCCAAAAGCAATCAAAGAAATAAAAGAAAACTCTGAAGAGAGAAGGAAAAGAACAAGGGGGAGTGTTGAGTGGAGAGTTAATCATCCTTCTTACTGATTGTGTTGCTGCTGAACTGTGTATAGAACTCAATTACAGAGACATGTTTTACATAAATATTTGCGTGTCTATCTCACCTAAGAGACCATGGATTTCTTAAGGGCAGAGATCATACCTGACTTTCGAAATCTGAGTATGTCATGTGTACTTTAATGATGGGGATATACGTTCTTAGGAATGTGTCCTTAGGCGATGCCATTTTTGTGCAAACATCACAGAGTACACTTAACACACACCTAGATAGTCTAGCCTACTGCACACGTAGGCTATGCAGTATAGCCCATTGCTTCTTGGCTACAAGCCTGTGTAGCATGTTACTGTGCTGAATATTATAGACAATTATAATGTAATGGTAAATATTTGTGTATCTAAATGTAGAAAAGGAACAAGTGAAAATAAGATATAAAAGGTAAAAATGGTACACCTGTATAGGGCACTTACTATGAATGGGACTTGCTGGATTGGAAATTGCTCTGAGTGAGTGGGTGAGTAATGAGTGAACGTGAAGGCTTAGGACATTACTGTGCAGTGCTGTAGGCTTTATAAACACTGTACACTTTAGTGTACACTGTACACTAAATTTATTTAAAATTTTTTCTTCAGTAATAAATTAACCTTAGCTTACTATAATGTTTTTACTTTATAAACTACTTGTTTTAACCTTTCGACTCTTTTATTAACTTAAAACATAAACACATTGTACAGGTGTAGGAAAGACATTTTTTTTATATCCTTATTCTGCAACTTTTTTTTCTATTTTTAAATTTATTTATTTATTACTTTTTAAACTTTTTTGTTAAAATTAAGACACAGACATACCCATTAGCCTAGGCCTACGCGGGGTCAGGACCACTGATATCACTGTCTTCCACCTCCACGTCTTGTCCCACTGGAAGGTCTTCAGGGACAGTAACACATATGGAGCTGTCACCTATGATAACAACACCTTTTTCTGGAATACCTCCTGGAGGACACACCTGAGGATCTTCTTGAGGACATGTCACTCTTTTCAGAAATACGTTCATGGTGGTTCGTCTAATCTGTTTCTTAGATTAGAAACAGACTTGCTTGTAAGCAGATAACGCATCACGAATATTGCTCTCTATTAATGAAAACCTTTCGACGTTGAGATCCATGTTTTTGAACTTTTTAAGGCGCTCACTGAGGTCTGTGAAAGCTTCTGCTAAATCCTATACTGAAAATTTTCTTGGGAGTTCTTTTTACCCTTCTCCTGCACTTTACTTTTCTCTTGCCTCTTTTGCATTCCTGTTCCAGTCCCAACGACTCCTCATTAGTCAATTCCTCAGAAACCACCTGGAGGAGCTCCTCAATGTCATCCTTATCCACATCCAGGTTGTAGTTATTTGCTATCTCAACCACAGTCTTATGGATTTTTGGCAACTTTTCATTATAATGTTATGACAGCTATGTCACTCAGCAATAGAAAATTTTCTGCTTTATTATAATCTCATGGGACCTCCATCGTAGTATATATATGTGATCCATCATTGACCAAAACATCATTAAGCAGCAAATGACTGGACACAGAAAGCCACATCACGATATGTAAAATCAACATTATAATCAAAGTTATTATCTGTATTTCAAAAGCTCTTATTCTGCCTTGTAAAATCATCCCACAATATTTCTGAAAATCGTGGTGAATGTTATACCTGAGCTCATTAATACTTCTGGCTCACTAGGGTTGCCATGAGGCCTAATTTGTTGATCGTTTGTTTGTTTGGCTTTGATCTTCTTTCTCTGTGTACCACACTGTCTATTGACTCTGCTAAATTTCACATATCGCTGTGTGTTCCTCTGGTTACTGACACGTCTGACACCAGTGCTGCTCCATCTGGGCCGTATCCTCCCTCCCCTGGGCACTGTCAACCAATTGGCACTGTTAACCTCTACTGCCAAGTAGAATACCTCCTCTGATTTAGTTGGTACATTCCATTAAATAGGCAACATAAAATTGCTTCTTGAATCCCAGTCTTATAAAGTTTTCAGTTAAAAATATATATATATGAAAAGATCCTTGTCGTTACTCACACTGCCCCCTCACTAGAAATCAGTAAAAGTCTACAGGATATTAATAATGAACAAAACTAATTGTCCGAAACTATACTATACAAAGAAAATTTTTCAACCTTGGATTATGGTATCTTGTTCTCAGTCCAAAATTGTAGGATATTGTGTTTAAGGGTATGAGTTCTCAGCCTTATTAACTATTTGAACACTGACTCTGCAACAGAATTGTTGAGTGATCTTTGACAAATTATTCCATCTCCGTGGGCCTCACATTCCACATACATAAAATCAATGATACCACCTGTAGAGGTCTGTGGATTAAATTGGCTACCATATATACATTAGCAGCATTTAAATAAAACTGACATTATTAAACACTTAGTAAGTTTTAGTTATTATTTTTCCTTTAAGACTTGTTTTCACCTCACACAAATTGATGTGAATTAGATTTTCCCCGTCAGTTCTTCAGACATGTCCAGATATATGTTCACAGAAGGTTTGGACACAAACATTTCTGGTCTTTCAGTACCTAGTAGCTAGCACATATGAAGTACTCAGGAGACTTTCATTGCATAAATGATAAATACCAATAGGCAGAGGCATTAAATGTTCAGAAAGAGTTTGTGTCACTAATACACAGTAGTGATTTTAGTAAGAGAGAGACAAGAGAGCTGTACTCTGCCTATTGATAAGCAAAGTGCCTTGTTGGTGCTCCATAAATATTTCTTAAATAAAAAAAAAATATTATCCTACTCTTACCAAATAATTCTTTATGATATGTGTTATTTAACATCTATTATCTCATTTAACTCTCTTATGTGGTACATTTTTTTTACTATCTCCATTTTATGGATGAAGAAACTAAAGCAGAGAGGAAGTAATCTGTCCAAGATTGCACAGCTAAAATGGGGCAGGGCGGGGAATCACAGATTGACAATTCAAACACAAGAGAATGGTCTCAATTACATTCTTAACAGAAGGAGAGGTGAATGAATGAATGAATGAGAATTTTAAAAGGGTATAGATGTCAAGAATGCCTCTTGTGTCAGCCTCTCGGAACTTGAATACCAATCCCCTTATTAGTTAAATGATCATGGGCCACTACATAATTATTCTGTGTCTCAGTTTCCTAAACTAGCAAAAAGGGGGAGAACTTGATTTGTATGTATACTATAGGTTGTAATAAATATATAAATAAAAGTGAGGAAAAAATTGTGCACCACCTACTCGGTGCCTGCAACAGAATATGTACTTAATAAATAGCTGCAATTAATATTTTTTTTTATTCCTGATTTTATTCTTAATTGTACTTACTTTGATATTTTATTTGCTTAAGGGCGAGGTGAAAAATTAAGTTGCCCTTATGATCCATATTTTTTTTAGATGTTACCTATTCAAACTAGTTCTAAAATATTTGATGGGTAAGGACGTAGGCTTTAGTTCTTGGGAATATTAACTTATCTAAAAACTTTCATTATCTAATTATTTTAGAGAAAGGGGGTTCTGTTCAACTGTTGTGGATGTAAGATAACAGAAGAAATACTACTGCTCATATAGTTTGCTTTTGAAAGGGTTTGAATAAATAAATAAGATTTTTCTGACAAATCTTTATGTGAGAATAATAGTAAAACCTCAAGATGTCATCTGTTATGATCGTAACTGTTCTTACAATAGCACCTTAAATGAAACAACACATTTTAAAATAGAATATATTTTCTTCTGAGAATTATTCAGAACCGGAAAATATTTATTATCTGTTATTAGTACTTGGATCATTTCTCTTTATGCTACAGACGTTAGCAAAGATGCCAAGCTGCAACAGATAGTTCAAGATTCTTTCTGGTTTGGAGCAGTAAGGCAACTGTTCCAAGAGTTTCTGAATGTGGCCTGCCAAAGGAAGCAGTTCTCTCACGGCAGATAGATTGCGATAACTATTCCAGGGCTACTACTGTGTACCTGTACCATAATAAATAGGTTATGATACAAGGTCATGCATATTTAAGTGATATATATAAATGGATATCCTAATTTAAATTCTAAATTATAAATCGAGACCTATTTTTTAAAACTAAAGGTCCTTTTTAAGCCTGCAATGAAGAGTTCTCATTATACCTAATCACTGAGATCTTCACAATCACAGGCTTTTTAAATTTGTATATAAATATATGTTTTCTTAGTGCTCTGTTCACCATTAGTTGTCGGTTGTATTTACATATTTTTCTTTTACCACTCTGAGAGAAACTCATGGAAGAGAACCTGTATTTTTCTTCTAAGACCTAGTCTCTTGTTTAGCACATTTGATGTGTGCAATATCTATTGAAATGAAATCAACAATGTCACAATTGTGACAATACTAAACATTTTATGATATTACTTTGTATATATATTTTTTAAATCAGTACATTGTTACTAAAAGTAATTAAGTTTTGGAGGCTTACATTACCTTATGTATTAGTCAAGGCACAGCTGGTCCTTCAAATCATTGATATGATAGTTTTAATGATAAATATCCAAAAACACTCTTTCCAAAACTCTTTTATCTCTTAAGGTATGGACAACTTCCCTTTTGAGCAACAGGCACTTCTGGATGAATCAACACACCAGGAAGCATGTGTAGCTAATTTAATATAGTGATAAATAATATGAAGAAAGAGTGAAGCAGAGTAAGGAAATAGAGAGTGAGAGAATTTTGTGGTGGGTTTTCCATTTTGCATTAGGTGGTTGGGAGAAGGCCTCTATGACAAGGTGATATTTACAGGGGTATTTTATTGTGTTGTGTTTTGTTTTCTGTAATTGTTTTTTATAAAATTGAGATTTGCTGGAAATTGGATTTTCTTTTCATCAGCACCATGAATGCAGGGTTTTCTTCCTGCTCTACATATGTGAGCATCCTTAGAAATAGCTCATTCCAGACTTTGAGTCTATCTGGTAATTTCTCTCAATATTACAGCCTCTTTAAATGCTACATATATCCACCAAAAATTATATTCCCCTTCTACCTCAGTGAAGCTGTCTTTTATCATTAGAATTATTTTAATCTCTCTATTATGTATAAATGATATTTTTCAGTTCTTAAATATATTACATATATTTAATATTATCTACTTCCTGACATGTTCACAACATCTAGCTCCTTAATTTTATGGCCTCCAAAGTCAAATTTCCTGTTTTCAAATTCTAGTTGTGATATTACCATTTGTGGCATTTTTGGCAAGTGTCTTATTCTTTCTAAGCTTCAGTTTCGACTTATGCAAAATAAGCACATTCCAAGCTTTTTTGAAAATTCCACAAGACAGAAGCATTGGTACAATATAAATTTCAATAAATGTTAAACTTTTGTTTTATATTTTACTCCATTATATTATTATATATCCTTAGTTCCTCAGACATCTGAATAATGCTTTCTATTCAACGCGTGATAGTTAATAAAATTTGTCCACGTCTTCATTCAATTCATTTATTCAACAAGTATCTTTTGAGTATTTATATTTTTCATTATTTATTCTAGACAGTTGATATAGCTCAATGAAAAACATCAATGGCAACAAAAAAAATGTAAAGTGTTTGCTAGATACCAGCAACTTATTCATATTAAATAATATAATCACTTATATATAATTTCTAAACCCCAAATCTCAAAAAAAGAAAAATTGATGCAAATGCTGATAGAACTAAAATAAATCTCTTTGTATAATTATTTATCCCACAATTATAGGATGCTAGAGTTGTAAATAATGTGAAATATATGGCCATATTACCTTTATAAAATATAAGAAGTTCTGGATTCTAAATTATATCTGGCCCCAAGGACTGTAGTTAATCGAGCATGGACTTGTACTATCTAGCCTTCAACTGAACCTGTTTATTGGAGTTGTTTTTCAAAAACTGTTTATTAGAATGTTCATTGACACATTTTCATTTTGAGAAAACATAGCAAAGCTTTTTGTGGCAAATGAAGCCACTGTCTGAGGTTTAATTTTGACATTATAAATGTAGAAGTTATGAATGAGGCATGAAAAGTGTGGTGTGTATTATACATTTCAGAAAGCATTTATAGAAACTCTTATTAGGACAAAATCATAAACTAATTCATTTTGGACATATTTTTTAAGATTATACATATAAAACCCAACAGTATTCCTTTATAGGGCTATATTTTAGAGAATAGATGTTCTTAAAACAAAATAAGCATTCCAGTGTAGAGTGGAACTGAAAAGGATTCCATATGGAAAAGATTTACTGCAGAACTTAGAGAACACCCATAGTGACAATGGCTGCTATCCTAACCCAGCCACAATCTTTATTCCCATAACTTAAGTTGTGAAGAAGGTCTTCCTTTTCCTTACAACACTAAAAAAGAGTTTGCCACCTGCATCTCACCACATATCTGTAAATAACAGATTGCACCAATTATGTTAGTGTTCTGTTGCTGTGCACTAAAATAAAATGGAGCGGTGGGAAAGATTTATAGTCAAATGCCTCCTTTAGAATTCTAAAGCTGATAAGCAAAGAAGTATGAATTATTAAACTGAATAGAAGCTTTATAGAAAGGCTTGTAATCAAGCTTTGCTTGCACAAAACAAGAAACCTGTGACTAATTTCAAATAATGTTGTTTGCCTAATGAAATGGGACATTTAAAGGTCAACGTTATAATGAAAATCTGATTTCAAGGAAGGAAACACTGTTAACTTTAGCCTTATATTTTATTTAAAATAGACATCATATTGAATAAAATAAAGCACATTGTCACCACTGTAAGTTAAATGATTCTGATGATAGTTCGTAATGACTTTAAATTTATGCTAAGCAGTAACTGCAGAAAACCTAAGGTTAAGATAAAATTGTATGATAAGATAGCCAAAATTAGATAAACACCAGTTTTTATCTTCATTTTGAGTTAAAAATTACAAACTTCCAAGCAATCGTACTATTACCTTAGTGTGCTTATCTTTCTTTCACTTCGGCTTTCTCCTAGAAAAAATAAATTGAGACAATTAATAAGGGGATAGAAAAGGGACTCAGAGCAATCCAAGATTTTATAGCTTTGAGTTCTACATAAATATATTAAGATAAAAACTTTTCCCCTTTTCTAAGATATACACTTTTCCCTTTTTCTATCAGTGCTACAACTTAACTCTCTTCTTACTCTAAATATGTGAAACAAATGAAATATTGTTTTTGAGGTACTACATTAAAAAATCCCTACTCCTATACTGTTTTCTTTTATCCATTCACCACAGCCTGCCTCACACCCTTCAACATCCACAAAATAAAATGCATTCTGCTTTTAAGGTATATCAAACTTTAAGTTATTCAAACTAATGTAGTTCTCTGAATATCTCTTAAGATCTGGCTGTGGCAAGAGGTAAAGTGAAAAATTTAAATGCATTAGGGTAAAGTAGATTAATTATATGTATTTGTATGTACTTTCTCTTCTGAAACCCAAGGGAGCCCATTCTAACATGTGTTTCTCTCTTCCCTGTATGAGAGGTGTGGTGCTAATGGACACACCTAAACTCCATGTCGATTATCTGGTTTTGCTTTCTCTACATTATAACATTGATTGAAGAAGTTCCAGTATTTATCTATGCCATTATGTTCTTGATGTCAGAATTTTGTAAGGTGAAAAAAACGGAATGGTTGCGAATTAACGAATTCCTAAACAAGAATTGTATTATTAATGATATAGTAGGTTGAAAAATTACCTTCAGATCTGACACCCGAATTGTTCTTGGAATTCTTGCTTTGGAAATCCAATTACCATACTGAAAGAATCTCAAGTCGGAGAATCTAGAAGATAAAATATTTATTGTTTAAGCCATGAAGTTTAGTGGTGGTTTATTTTGCAACAATAGAAAATTAAGTCATATGAATTTAAGGCAATAAATTATGATATATTTTGACTAGTATCACATACCTCATATTTAATGTGCAATTTCATTAAATGTTTTGTATGTACTTAAGATAAATGCGTATTCTACAGGTGTGTAATATGTTCTATATATGCTACTAAAGTTATTTTGGCAAATTGGGTTGTTCAGATCTTGTTTTGTCTTCTTATTCAATCAATTGCTGAGAAAGGTATGCTCAAGTCCTCCATTTTGATTATGCATTTGCTATTTCCATCAGTTTTTGCTTTATAATTATGATACTGTGTTAGCAGTTGTATACAAATGAATGATTATTACATTTTCCTAATTTATTGACCCCTGTACTATTATGAAGAATTTATCTTTATTTCTAGAAATAATTCATGCCCTAGGTCTATTTTGTTTCATGTTTCTATGGCTCCCCTAGATTTCTTTTTAAAAGATCTTTGCATGATATCTTTTCTTATACTTTCATTTCCAAAATTTCTATTTATTTTGATTTAAAATTTTTTTTCTTCTGCACAGAATGTATTTTATTGTTAACATTATAATGGAGTATTTAGTTTACTTACATTTCATGTGAATTAATATATTTAGATTTCTAATTTACATTTTAATATTTGCTTTATTTTTCCACATGTTCTTATGTTCTTTATTTTTACTTTTTTTATTCATCATTACCTTCCATTTTCTCACCTATTAGGTTGTTTATTATAAAATAATTTACTATTTAATCGTAATCTTAGAAATTTACAACACGCATTCTTTACTTATTAGTCTGATATAAATTAAATACTATTATCATTTCCCAGGCAATTTTATGACCTTCGAACACATTATCTCTTTTTACTTCCTCCTGCCTTTGATGTTACTATTTTCATGCATTTTATTTCTATATTTATCTTTAACCCTATAACTCATGGTTATTGTTTTCTACAGCTGATATTCATTTAGATTTATCATTAGTTACCTTCAGTCATCATTAGACTTATCATAGTTAACATTATGTGCTCTTCCATTCTACATTTCCATGAGTCAACCTGGCACAATCTTTTCTATGTCTGAAGAATACTCTTTAGGATTAGTGAAGTATGGGGTTTTGGGTGATGAATTTTCTCTCTTCACTTTTGTTGACTAGAAATATTTCTATTTATTATCAGCTGTGGATAATGTTTTCACTTGGAATAGCATTCTTGGTAGGTAGTTATTTTAGATAAGCTTTTCAAATATGCAATTTTTTCCTTATTTTTTCATCATTATGCTGGTGCTCACTTGAAGAAAATATATCTTTTTTTTCTCATTGTTGCTTTTTAAACTATTCTGTCTTTGATTTTTAACAACATCACTACAGTGTGCATAGGTTTGATTTCTTTATATTTATCCTAAATAGAATATGTGGCTTGATATCTTTCATCAACTTTGGAACATTCTTAGCCACTCTCTCTTCGAGTACTAATTCTTTTTCATCTTTCTCTCTTCTCATAATTCTTTTGCTAAGTTATATATATTTACAATACCCCAGATGTCTACTGCACTTCTCTCTGTATCTTAGCCTGGGTAGTTTCTATTCTCCTATTCTAGTCAGTTCTTCAGCTTTCCAGTATGCGCCTAAACCTACTCATAATTTCTTAATTTCACAGTACTTATCTTTTCTGTTCTAAAATTCCCATTTGATGTTTTTTTTCTATGTTATTTAGAAATCTGGTGAAATTCTCCCTCTTGTCATTTATTTTCATTGATGTATTAACCACACTTATATTAAAGTTAATGTTCAAAAACTTCACTATCTGGTCTACCACAAAACTATTTCTGTTATTTTTTTTTCTTAGTTCCTAGTTCTTAAAATGCTTGATAATATTTCATTGTGTGTCAGGCATTGTGTTACAAAATATGATAGAGGCTTTGGATGATGTTATCTCTCTCCAGAGAACATTAACTCAATTCTGCCTCAGGCTTCTAAAGTACAAAAAGTCACCTTAATCCATAATCAACTAATAGACTATTTTTTAAATATAGTTAATGTTTGGAAATTGGCATGATCCATTTGATATTTGCCCCTTTCCCACTTTCCAGGTACTGAACTCCGGTTTATTTTCATAAAAGCTAAATATTCAGCATTGTGAGGCTGTCATTTAACATTTCAGCTTTTTCTTTTAGGCTTCTTAGCATCTTTCCCAGTGCAGGCAGTAACAAAATAATCATGGGAATGTAAAGTAAAACATAGGGAATATAGTCAGTAATATTGTAATAACTCTATATGGTGCCAGGTAGGTAATAACCTTATCAGGGGATCATTTCATAAGTCATATAAATGTCTAACTTCTATGCTGTACACCTGAAACTAATGAACTAATGTAATATTGAATGTCAATTATAATCGAAAAAAATTAATGAAATAAATAATAAAAGAGGCATAAAAAGAAAAAAAAAGCTGGAAAATAACATGAGGAAAAAGCTAGGCAGAGTGTCATATTCAATCTTTTCTGTACATCACTTCTCTCTAGGATCTTGGCTATTCAAGTTTTGTCTGCTAAAGAGCTGAGCCCAAATTTCTTTTTTTTTTTTCTCCTCTCTCTCCTCATTTGTATGAAATTACTGAAAGCTCCATAGCTTCTCTGCATCACACTGGCTGTCCTCTACCAAGTTTCTTAGCCTCTCACTCCGTGCCACTTAAGGCTTAGAAAAGGCTCCAAGGAGAAAAGTGAAGTATTCACTTTTGGGCTTATTTTAATACATTTATTTCCCTTCTTTCAAGGTTTATGGCAACTCTCGTCTTGAATGCCTTAGGAGTCTTCTTTGCCTTCGTATGCATGTTTATTTTTTGTTTCATTTTGTTTATATTTCCCCAACTTTTCTTACTTTACAACAAAAACACTGTCTAGATGAAAACCATACCAGTATAACTAGAAGAAATTTTGAGGATCTCTACATATAATTAAATAAATTTCTTTGCATTCAATTTTACAAGAATAAGTTTAGGTACTGAGATTTCAACATTATTACATAAAAAAGAATATAAATTTCCCTCTGATTTTCAGTCAAAAGCTAGCCAGTTATATGGTATCCAAAAGAGATTTCTTTTTTTATTTTTAAAAATAAAATATCATTTTTTTGTGTGTGGGACATACTATCTATAACTCTGTTTCTTTTCTTCCCTAATAGAATTAGATGAAAGAATTGGAGTATCTTCTAGAATGAACTTAAGCAAATGTCTATTTTTAATTTATTAGCACAGTGTATATTTGTAAATGTATAAACTAAGTGAGCGATGAAACAAAATGAGTGCTTCTAATAGACTTGTGCCCATATAGCATGTTGATAATATAGTATAGATGGTATGGCTAGACACTGAAAACGTAAAGCACTGTTTAACGAATAAAGCTGGAAATAATGCCAGAGCACTATCTGATTTATAAAATTTGAAACAAGAAAAACAAGCAACAACGACGACAGAAATTCACAGTAGTAAATCATTCTTTGGGAAGCACTGGGGTGTGACAGGAGTAGTTCTAGTAAGTAACGTTATTTGAAAGGTACTAGCTCTTGATTTAGTTGGTGGATTAAAAAATTATCTTTATATAAATGAATTAATGAAAAATTTAAAAGTGTCATTCATGTTCCAATAATAATAGTGTATTTTAAATTTATAATTATAATTAATCCAGTCTATGCAATTAAACTTCAAGAAAAAAGGTAAGGAGAATTGGATGACAACTGTCATCTAATACTCTAACTCAACCTCCTAACTGCAGCAAGTTCAGCTTTGGGGTATAATTACTGCAATCTTAACAATCACATAGGACATCTAGTATTTACATTTGTTGTCAAATGAATAGTTTTAAAATTAAAAGTAGCCATGATTTGAATTCTAGAATACATCTCCCATGACCTCCAAAAGTATATAACAACACAATTTTCTTTTTATTATTTTACTAGTAGTCAGATGTAGCTTGCTGACAAATCTGTGATTAGAGTCCTGTAGTTTCACAGAATGAATGGCTTTTCCTATAGGAAGAATTTAATTTGTGCGATAATCCTTGCAATATAAGATTTAATCAGGACATTCTAGTGAATGAGGAATGAAGTTCTCTCTTCTTATTTCCCCCCATGAACAGACACTACAAAAAATGTTTTGAGAAATGACATTAGGAGAAAGAAACTTGGATGACTGTCCCATGCTTTTCATACTTAAGGCTTTGTTTACTGTAAAACATTCACAGCTTTCCATATGTGTACACAGACATTTCAGTATTTGTTAATTTAGAAAATGTAAAATGACCAAAACTACTATATATTTAGGATTACTTTCAAGTAAAATTATACTTTAATTATTACCATATCATTTAACTATATGAAGTATTTGAGCATTTATGTGAGAGACACAAGTTTATTGAATCTAAAAATATTCTTGATCAATATATTGATACTCAGAACCCCAAAGTAATAAAATCAAATCCCTGCCAACTTTTCTAACTAGAATAAATAAAAGTGATTATTTATTGAAATAATTAATGTCAATGTAGAGGCACTATTTCCTTTTATATATCATGTTAATTTCATTAATTTATTACTTTTTATCAACCAATAATTAAATTGGAGAAAAAAAGTGAATCATATCATCAATGAGGCAACGCAATAGTATCTACATACATGTATATACATGTAATCAGTAAAAACATAATTTCATAAAGAAAATATAGAATTCTATATTACAGTAAAAGGGGAAAACATTATTCTTACATTCAAAACATCTAACTTTGTGCTTTGGTTTATTTAAGAAAATTTTAAGTGTGACTTCTCGATATACTTTGGGACTTTTTTTAAATCATAAATATTGTAAACACTGTCAAAATGTTGGATTTAAAATGGTTTAGAGCTTTAAAAAAATCACTTAAAAACAAAATTGAATATTTAATTTTCCATGATGATTCACAATTTTGAATTTACTCTTGAAAAACAAATATTTCTAACTGCAAGTGGAAGATTGTGCTTCAATGATAAATCTGTCTTTTTAAAAAATACATATGCATTTGTTTTCACATTTGATGCAAAAGCACTTTAAGCTTCTTTTTAAGAAAGGCAAACCCTCTCAGATTTCTGAGGCTTTTGTTGTACTTTCTAGGTATTTTTCTTTAATCCCACTTTTTTCTTTAAATATTGGATGTTAATCCACTGGGATGGTATCTAGCCATTAAAAACCATAAAATAACAATTGGGAACTGATTAACTACAAATAATAGTAAAAATATGAACCACATATAAATTCTTTGATGAACTGGTGTGAATTAACCTCCCCTTCTCTTCGCATTGGATCATTTTTAATTTGTATTAAAATATCTAATAATTTCAGCCTCCATGTACCTCCATGGAATTGAAAACTCCATGAAGGTAGTAACAGTATCTCTGAGCTTCACCCAAAAATAGTTACTCATTAAACATTTATGGGATTTAATTAATTGATAGATTTGTTATAATCGATTCTAAAGAAACAGATGATATAATTTCATGGGAACAAAGGGGTCCCAAAATCTGAGTAAAGATATTCTCCATTTATACATTTATATACTTGTCCCTTACAAGTTCTACTATATAAAGCCCTGTGTCTCCAATTATGGGTTTGGTGAGAGAGCTACTACATTTTGCAAAGTATTATTGAATTCATATGCAAAAACTTTTGACTCATATTACTAATTTTTTTCAAGTATATAATAATGATTAGTAATAATAAAAAATGATTGCTCTGCATTATTACAGTTACCTAATTAACTCATTTAATTTAAGTGAGATGGTTATTCTGATTAATAAATCACTGTAATTTCATAGAACTTTTGGATGTTTTTCTTTCTGCCAATGACTATTGAAATAGAATATGCATTATTAAATAATATGCACAATAAAAAGTGATTGTCATATTCAAAATATTGAAAAGCACAAAGATTTTCCAATGGCTACTATAGAATTTGAGGTACATGTACTATTCCTTTCTAAAAAATTCATTTTTTAAAACTTAAATTATTGTTGCAGGTTTTTCACCCTAAATACAGCTGAGTAGATGGCATAAAATAAGTTAAACTATTATCAAGAAAAACTTCAGTAAATTGACACCTCCTAGAATGGGCCAGTTTAGTTCTTCTTTTCTATAATCCAAGACAAGAAATCTAATAAAATATACATATTAGTGTAATAGTTACCCTAAACAAACAGCTTAGATTCTAAGTTTAGACTGCATTTGATGTATTCTTATTTCTTAAGGTAACGCGAGGTATCAATTAAAACGTATCCATCTTCCAAGCAGAAACTGCTACAACGATCTTTTATTCTCAGGTAGAGAGTGAATGAATCACTAATTACAAAGCATTGCTCAGTTTTCCCACTTCCTTTCATCTTGTAAAGAGATTAATAGCCATCCTTGGGACACCAGCTGCTTTCTATTTATCAAAGAGAATCCAGAGGCTGGCACCTCTCCTACAGGAATAAGGAAAGCTAGTACATAGATTTAACTTCATTGTAACCTGAATCCGAAGACAAAACAAAGAACTCCAGACTCTGATGAGTCCCTAAAGACTGTGATTGTTTTCTTCCTATTTTTGGTAAATAAACTGTTATATCCTTAATTGTATGCTACTCATTTTATATTCTGAGTTTATGGTCTAAATTTTCACGAATTCTGCAGACATTCGTTCTTCACATTACTTGCACGAGAAACCATATCTGAGCAATCTATCTGCTGATTTCTTTTGCTTCGAGCAGTATCTTTCATCTTCTCTAATATTTTTTAAAGAAATTAATTCCTTGTCTTCGAGATTATACAATATTAAAAACAGTGCACAGTAAAGACATAATCCATGCTCTACAATCAATTTTCTTGACATTTAGTCCTAATGCTTATGGGGCAATCATGTATTCGCTAGAACGAAACTCAGAAGAGGATCCTGGGAAGGTGGCAGGATAGGAAACACCAGGCATCTGTCCACAACAACTGCACCGGTGGAATCAGTCTGATGCAATTATCTTGGACCTCTAAAGTCTATTGAAGGCTTGCAACTTCCAGGGGAAGACTTGGACAGTAAATTGTGGTTATTTTCAGTCCATATCAGCACAATAACAACTACCAATTTCTCATCTTTAGGCACCTGACAGGCCGCTGTGCCTGTGTTCCTGGAACTAGGGTGGGAAAAAAGGACTATGTCCTCTCAGTACTGGGGATCTGTACTCTGGTCACCGATTGCTGCTTCTGATTAGGTGCAGCCAACGCAGGTGGGCAGCCATTGTTGTTGAATTTGCCCTTATCGTTCATGCCCCGCCCTCTTTGGCCGAAGTGACTTCCAGAGAATTTAAATGGACAGTGTCCTTTTATTCCTATGTATATATGTATGTATGTATGATTTTATTTTTTTCTCTTTGAGGAGCAACCATTAAAGCTTAGAGCATTAAAAAACAACTTTATATGCAAGGGAATTAGAAAGTGCATTCCCATACAAAGGTTCAGAAAAGAGCTAAGAAGATATTACATTTACACCTCAGGCAGATTCTTAACACAGTGACAGACTAAAACAATAAAAAGAAAAACAAACAATAAAAGTATATATATGAGCAATTACAAAATGTAATCCCCCTGGTAACCATAAGAAGAGAGCTTTCAGAGAGAAAAATTTCCATGAGGAAATATATATATCCAAGTATATATGTTAAACAATGCTTAGGCTATTTTTCAGTGCCCTGTCCCTTGGTGGATGCTGAATGTGAATATTTCACCCTCTTCTACCACAACCAGGTGGGTACCAGTTTCTTCACTTCTCTGGAATGAATTCCCAGGACAAAGAGATCACCAGACTTTCCCAGTCAGCAAGTAAGGACAGTTATAGAACACAATCGTTAGACTTTTTGGGTGCAAAATTAATGCTTAACCCCCCTCCCCCCGCCCTCTGCTGCTAAAGTAGAAGTGGAGTTCCTTAAACAGAAGAGTGTTATGTAGTCCTGTAATTTGGAAGTTAATTCTGAATTTTCTAAAAAGGATTAGAAATGGTCAGCCTTAAAAATGAAATAGCCAGTTGTTTCACAAGTAAAAAATGAGTATATTGGGAATGGTAGAGGGATTGCAATTCCAGACATGCAAGTTGTAGCAAACCACAGGCCAGTTGGGAGAAGAAAGGAAAGGAATGTTACTTTATAGAGACAAAGGAAGGAGTTGGAAGGGGCTGTTTTAAATATAACATTCATTGGAGGAAACTGGAAGTTCAAAGTGTAGTGGCTTCTTATTGCCCAACTCATGCCAGTTTCTCATTGGCTGAGTCTGTTGCTAGGCAAGGAGAAAAATCCTCCTGCTGGAATATTAAAGTAAGCTTCTTCCAATTGGGAAATGTAAGGCTGCACCTCTTCCTGTTGTCATCTGCAAGGTACATGAGCAGTAGTTTATGAGAACTTCTTCTTCAGGGTTTTTATCTCCATTTTAAAAAGGGTTTCTTTATTCATTTTCACATAGTACAGTTGGTAGGAAAGACCTGATAAACACCATTTTTTAACTCAAAGATCCAAAGAATTAACCTACATGGAAAGTTTTGAGCGAGCTTAAATTTCAATAAATTTCTTATATGTTAAATCTAATAAATCAGAGAGCAGGACGTAAAGGAATTGAAGGACACTAGGAGACTGCTGGGGCTATGTGACCCAATTAGGGGGTTCAACCATCACTTAGGCATGTATGTAAGAAAACAGAATATGGAGGGTAAAGCTAAGACTTATTAGAACACATAGACAAGGATTCAAAAGCTATTTAGCCATGGAATTCCATCTAGATATTAATTATATTTTGAAAGAAAAATTTAAAGTTTTAAAGACCTATTTAGGTTTACCTTTATATTATCAACTTGACACTTAATAATGCTGTGACCCAAAAACTAAAGAGAAAGTGTAAAAGGATAATAGAGAGAAGGCTTTACCTGAATGGATATGTTACATGTCTGTAATCCTACGATCACATCGGAGTAGTTCACGGCTAAGATTATATCAATGAATCAAGTCCTAGAATAAAAGTTAATAATATTATTGTATAAATTCTTATATATGGAGGGCTTACATCAAAAAGTCAAGAGAGACACTCCCTCTATGTTGTTTATATAACTCTTAGAAATGTGTGTAAACACCATTCCTGGAAAAGAATATGAAATAAACTGGAAATTTTCATAGTTTCAGATTCTATCAGTTTCATCAGATATTTTTTGGCGGTGAGTATTTGAAATTCAAGTCTACCTAAATCATCAACTATAATCATATATTCAATGTCATTTTAGATTGTCCTTAAAATTACATAGTTGTAGGATATGAGTTTCCTTGTGGCTATACTGAAAGATTTTAACCATCAATATATACAGTCTATTTCTATTAAATAATTTGAGTTGATATGTAAAAGAAACTTTTATGTGAGAATAACTTATATGCTATAATAAAAAAAGAATGTTGGCTCTGTGCTGAATGATGCAGGAAAATTCTGTCCTGAGATAATTCCAGACCCTGTGTGCTTGTGGGGAATTGGTTCTGAACGTGCAACTGCCAGCCTTGGATCCCATCGCCTTATAGACTGGGGAGTAGTACACTGAGATAGGCCTCTGTTATTGCTGCAGACTAAGGCAGGGTTGGGGTAAACAGAATATTACTTTGTGAGTGAGAGAGCATTATATTCATTTTGGAGAATAGTAAACAGAGATTCCCAAAACTTACATGAGTTATTTGAAATAAAATAGTTGTGAGATAATAAGTTTTAGCTTTGAAACAAAATCATTTTATTTCAAAGTTTATTATAGTTGCCTGCCTCTTTACCTGGTAATTATGGACATTAAAATATGAAATAATATAAGCTCATTTTAGTTTTCCTGTAAAATGTTAATATGAGAAATGTACATATTTTTATAAAAATTTAATTAATATCTCATATGTATTCAAATCTCCCTATATTCTTAAGATAAAACTTTTTGCTAAAATGATATATATTTTAGGATATTTAATTGTTTTTCTTTTGTAGTCAAGGCATAATTTTTAGCGCCGCATCTATTATTGTAGTGTATTCTCCATGAGAATAGTGTGCAGAACGGTGAAAACTTTCTTCCCAGAGAACCAGACTTAGAAAATTCTTCCTATAAGTCTTGTTTAGAAATGCAAAGAATGATGGATAAATAAGCAAAAAAAAAAAAAAAAGTCTTTGAGAATATGTTTTTCAGGTGTGTATTCAAGCTCATCCTACTGAGAGTAAATTTTATGAGTTAATAGCATGTTATATTTGGCAGCTCACCTGATTTAAGGAAATTTTTCTAAGAGGACTATGTAAAAGTTTCTTCACTTTTTTGGTCTTGCTTCTTTGAAGGAAATATTTTTGGTGCATAAATGTGAAGTCAACTGATTCCTGTCATTTGATTTAGTTTGAGCCCTTTAGTCATGAGCAGTGTCTACTGAACTGCAGATTCTCATCAGAGAACAAGGCCACCCATGAAGACAAACCATGATGAATAGTGGCACTGTTACCCTGAGGAGCTGACCTTGGCATTGGTGGAACCCAAATTTGTATAAAATCCATAGTTCATCTTTCATTAAATATCCCTCATGGGTCACGGCTCTGCTCACATGTTTGGCAGCTAAATAAAATTTGAAACAATCTTCTATCTTTAGCAAATATGAACTCACCCATATAAAATATTTACAAAGAGAGTACATGGGGCAGGGAAGGGTTTAATCTAAGGTTATTTGTCTTTTCTTTTTTCCTTTCTTCTAGTACTCAGCTACTAAATAACTCCACTGAATATTAGCAATTACTCGATTCATGGTATATGATTTTAACTTTCTCGGTTGTTATACAACAACAACTTGGAAGCTTTTGCAAATAGATTCCATTATACTTGAAGTGGTCCTTATTTAATAATTTTTTAAACAACAAATTCTGAGAAGAAAACATGGTTTCTAGAAAATTGTCCTGACTTATCTATTCTCAGCAGTACCCTCCCTTTAAATGAATCCTAGAGAAATAAACTTGGGACAATTTTATTCTCTCTCTCTCTCTCTCTCTCTCTCTCTCTCTCTCTCTCTCTCTCTCTCCCTCCCTCCCTCCTTCTTCTCTCTCTTTATTTCCTTTTAAAATCATCTTTGTGGGTAATCTAATTTTAAAATGTAATCAGAATTTTGTAATATCCCTGCACAGAATTCTGCCTCAACTTCTCACCTATATCTTTGTTTGATTTTTACCCATTTCTACCTTGTTTTTCCCTCAAAATATGAATAAAGCAGAGATAGTTAAATAGTGGCTAATCAAAGGAAATGTGCTTCATTCCATAATCAGGAAATTAAGTTTCATTTACTAAATCAACTGAGATAATATACTAATAAAATATGGATAATAATTTGTGACCCAAATTTGCCTCTTGAACTATTTTCTCTATGACAAGTTCTCTATGACAAGTTTTCTCTATGACAAATTTTTTTTTATGAAAAATGCACAGGATACCTTATTAAATTTTCTAATGTGAAATAATACTTTTGCTCAAAAGTATAACTATTAGATAGGCATTAAATTGTCCAAAGCCATACCTACAGACTAGATTCTGAGAGGGGGTTAGATTCTTACAGAATTCCCTGGAATTGGACAATAGACTAGTGCTTAAAATAATTAATTCTTTAGAGTTCTGATATTGCATATTAGGACTGGATACACAAGTTTTGGATCTTGGTTTGATTACAACACGACAAGTCTGATTATAGCAATGCAGACCCGTGCTCTCACAAACAAACACTGGATAATAAGTTGGTACACTGTGATGCAACACAGAACGGGCCATTTCTACAGATAATTAAGGAGAAAATCAGGGAGATGATAGGGATGAGATGGGAGGTGGTCACTCTATGAGTACTTCTTCAAAAAGTTGTTCTCTCCTACTAACATCAATAATAGTAAATATGTAAATGCAATGAAGATCTAGGATTTAATGAACAGTTGTATTTCTTTACAGGATAGGACCACTTTGAAATAATTGTGCTGTTAGTAAAAATATCTATGACTTTTCCTACTGTTTCTGTGCTATATCCCAGATACTTTATGTCATTCGATCTGTGCAGAAGCATCACGAGGTGAATACGTTTATTGTCCCCACTTTAATGATGAAAATAAATTCTGAATGGTTAGGGAACTTATCTCTTGGCGATGCAAGTAGTGTGTAAGTGACTAAGCACAGATTTGCTGTCAAGCTACATTACCCCCAGGCTGCTGCTCTAAACCATCATATTCTTATAATCCTCACAAAGTATAATGATCTGACTAGAGAACATTTATTGGTAAATATATGCAGATGCTTCAGTATAATAAATGTCTTTCAGGTATAAATAAATTTTAGAATATGCAAGTGCTGCCATCGAAAACATCTCACAGTAACTAAATAATCTGCCCCTACCTTCTTATAGGTTTTCCAAGTTGGTTCAAACTAATGTGAACTTTCTGGATCTGATTCAGTGATTCACAGTGCACAATGCAAGGAATAAGAGACTGTTGCCTTGGACGTTGGCCACACATCTTACTCTACCCTTTCTGATTCTGCTGAGCCTGACTTTTCTCCAGATGGAGCTCTGGTTATGAGTTTCATCTCTTTTGGCATCAAACGCTAAAACCTCCAGTCATCACAATGCAGATGTGCAATGAGACAATTTTAGTTACAGCCTCATGCTTAAGTACAGCTCAATTTTTATAGAAAAGTTTGGAAGAAACATATCAGGATGTCTGTCTTTTTACATTTTAATAGGATATGGGTCTGGGGCTATATTTTCTATTATATGGAACCAGTTTCTTAGCAAAGAACTGTGAATCCTGCTGACATTTTGCCTTAGTGCTTTCTGATCATTTAAATAAAATATTTGAGCTTACATAATCTTCACCATATTTAATTTTGTTGCAAAGCTCACAAAATTAGCCCTCAGAGTATAAGTGCAACATGTAAATAAGTGTTTTACAAAATGCCAGAAAAAAAGGATCAATGCCAATAGAATGAGAGAAGTATTTTAAGACATTTTATAACTATTTACAGAGCAGTTGGTAAAGAGCAGCCCGATGGCAAACCAGCCATTACTCTTACATTATGGTCCTTGAATCTGGGTTAGATTTAAAAGGATGATGTCTCTGAGATTTTTTAATATGTTCCACTCCAGTTACAGCCTTCTTTTTTTCTTCAAAATGAATAAACCTTTAAAATCCTCTTTCATCCCTTTATATAACTACCATTTATGAATTTTTAAAATATTGTTTGCAATATGCATCCGTATAACTTCCCCAATTTAGTTAAAGTCTAAATATGTGCTCTTTTTTTCATTACTTCTTCCTCCCACTTCCCAGAAAAATTTACTGTCTTGATTTTGATGCTTATCATTACCTAAATATATTTATAATTTTCTTATTTGTGTATTGTCTTGAATGTTTTAATATTATTCTTAAATGGCATAGCTTTTTAAATACTCTATGTGCGTGTGTGTGTAAATTTTAAAACACATTTTTAAGCAATGAATTTCCAGGGTTTTCCATACTTAAGCATACAGCTTTATTTATTTCAACTGATGTATAGTATATAATTGCTAGAATATTCCTTATATTTCTGAGTTGTTCCCTTCTTGATGAGCATTAAAACTTTTTTTTTCTAGTTTTTGGGTAATGCAAATGCTGTTCTTGCACTAGTCTCCTTGTGAAATTTTAATGAATAGACAAAGAGATAGAATTGCTGAATTGAAGAATATCTTAATATCTAAATTGGTTAGATATTGTCATATTTCTTTCCAATGTAATTATGCCAGTTTACTTAGCCACAATCAGTGGATGAGTGTATTTGGTTTCTTCTTCATGGCTAGTGACATTTACTCATTGTGTTGTTTGGAATACTGGACATTTGGTCCTATCCAAAATGACCACAGAGACACTTGGTCCATGCCCAAAAGTTCCTTGATATTTGGTCCTCCTGCACCAAAACATCCATGGAGACATTCTGTCCACACCAAAATGTCTTTGATGTTTGGCCCTGTATCACAACGTCCATAGAGATATTTGGTCAGCGCAGAAGGACTTTGACATTTGGTCCCATAATACAAGGTCCACTGAGACATTAGGTCCACGGCAAAGGCCCTTGATAATTGGCCCTGTCCAAAACATCCATGAAGATGCTGGATCCATGCCAAAAGATCCTTGATAGTTGGTCCTGTACCAACACATCCATGGAAACATTTGGTCTATGCCAACTCACTTACTTAACCCCATATGCAATTACCAGCTAGGCTACTGAGGAAAGAAGAGTGATTATTGTCAATACAGACATAACACAATTGTTGGACCAAGAAAACATGATAGTATTTTTATGTATTAATCCTGTTCGTCAAAAGTACATATAAACATTATAGACTATTTGAACCCAGGGATGGTTTCCTAAACATGGACATTTTGAACAGGAAGGATGGAGTAAGATGTGTAGCCTAAGTCTAAGTCAGTAGTCTAAAAAAAAAAAAAAAATACAATCTACAGTAGCTAGAGTATACAGGGAAAATCAAGCAAGATATCACATAAAAGCTATGACTATAAAAAGAAGAAAAGGAGAACAATCTCTATTAATGGAAACAATTTACAGATGACTTCTTTAAGCTTTGTAAGTTATATTTTCCAAGAAGCTGAAAACTGTTTTGTTTGACTGATTAGCTTTTATAAATAAGTAGGTATGAATACATGAAATCAGATGAACGGTAAAGAGACTACAATTAATCAGAAACATAAAAATCATGATAGGAAAAATGTGACTGAGAAATCATTTGAGATTAATTTTGGAAATTATTCAATTTTTAAAAGTGTATTAAAAGTTGCCACAAACATTTCTTTTATTTGAACATTGCACAAGTAAAAATATCACAGAGAAATTTTACAATACTTTTAAAATCATTCATTTATACTTAAGTATAAACAAATAAGACTATGCTTTCTTCAGAAGAAAACGATAACATATTGTATTAATAATAAGGTGAGAATTGTTATTATGACTTCTATACATATTAAATCAGGGAAAAGGGCGTATGTAATAAAGTTTTCATCGAAACCTTATTTGTGTTATTTTCTAGGTACTCTACCAATTAAGTGAAATACATGTAAGAGCACTTAATCAATATAAACCAATGTAAGAGCTAAGAGGTGGAAAAATCATTCTTAAAAATTCAACCATATAGGTAACAAAATAGTTTGCCTTTGAGACTTAGCTGAACTCTAACTCTGATTCACATGCACTCCCAGTCCAAACTCAATATTAATCTAATAATAAACATTTCAGTTAAAACAAATAACAACTCATTGGTATTATTAAATTATTAAAGGTAGAAGTCTAACAAGCTATTTTATTGAATTATGTCAGACTTTAAACATCTGTTTTTCAAGTTGCTATTGAATAAGGCTGATGGTGTGCATTCCATCCATCACGAAACAGCCAATGGCCTTCAAACAGGTAAAATATCAGTCTTCTCATTTTACACTGATTCATGAAAGGCTTAGGAAGATTAATGGGTTCAAACCTTCCAGCCTATGGGCTTGAATCTATGTAGTTTTCTTAGCTACAGTGATTGTATTAATCAAACAAATTTTTCAAAGCATGGCAGCATAAGGTCAAAGACTAAATGACACAGAAAAAATAAGTAACAGTGTGTAAATTTTTATTAATTCATTAACTTTTATTCTCAACTTTGATAAAATCCAAACGATGAAAGGGAAATCCTACTGCAGTAGTATTTATGTGTTATTATGTGTCATCGTCAGGAATTGCTTCAAGTTAGAAGAGAATTCCATCTTTCAGGTTGTGTGTCCCCTTTTTTTTTCTTACTTGCTCACATTTTGCTATAGAGAAATAGAAGCCAATGTTATTATTGAACATCTCTGCTCACCACTGCAAATTCATCGTGTTTCATTAGAACAAACACTTTCTAAACAGCATGGAATTGGGTTTGCTATCATCTATCCTTGATTAGATGAGCTGTTCCTTGAAATAGAGGAAGTATGTATATGAGACAAAATATTTATTTAAATATGACTTAGAAGCATCAGTTGATTAGTTACACATTGATGGCCAAAAAAGATTTGGGAAGAAAGAAAAAGGTAAACAAACAGACCCAAAACAATTCAGGGGTAACACTATTTAGGGACTTTGAAGAAAAAAAGAGGTGGATGAGAAGAATAAAGATGAAGCTGTGAAAAGAAGATAGAGGAAATACAAAGGGAAGAAGAAGAGGGAATGAGTGGCAGTTAAAATAGGGAGTGAGAAATCAGAAAAGAGGGGAGGAATATCAAGTCAGAGAAATGTGAAATAGCGCTTGAGTCAGAAATAGAATGTGGAGACTATTTTAAGAGACTCGGATTGGAGTTGTTAAGTGTAAAAGCCGTGGGGCACAGTGTCCTCTAAAACTGAAGGCAGTGAAGGAAGGTGTAAAGAAGCTCAAATTGCAGGTTTTCAACTCTTCAATTAAAAATAAAAAGATATAATAAAAAAAATCTAAATTATTCATGAGATTCATCGACTAATATTGAGACTGAGTGTGGTCATACAAGCAAAAAAGAGTCCCTGACACCTAATAAGTACTCAATAAGTACTGGTGATTTGTAGTCCTTATAGCCTAGGTTAGAGGTTTGCCCGACTGTGAGGAACTAAGGCAGAATATATAAAAGCTCTCATAAATTTTAAGAAATAACCTTCATGGTAAATGATACTCTAAATACTCTTGTAACTTGTGATTCATTTTAACTATATTTTTTTACACAAAAATTTTCCTACCGTCATAAAATGGAAGCAAAATTATTAATTTACATTTACTTGATAGAAAGCATATAAATTTATTTAATCATTATGTAATATAAAGAATTACTGGCTATCCTTTAAAAATTTTAAATTTCCAGAGTAATTTTAGTTGTAATTTTGCGGGGAAAAAAAAGTCTTCAAAATCTCTGGACAAGCCCAAGTGGCTCCCTGCATATCTCTGAATAGAAGTTATTTCTTGGATTTTAAAGATTTCTTTAAGGAAATGGAATCATTTTGAATCTTATGAAAATATTTCTTGAAAGGACTAATATTTGAGTTGTTTTTCCTATGGAGTTGAAGGAACGTCTTTAGAGTTAAAAATTATGTGAGTATTCTAATGACTGTTATTTTCAGAAGTATCGTTCCCATTTTATATGTATCAATTTGAAGACACAGGTGCAAACATTTGCTTGTCAATTATTAACAATCAGTGACAGGTTTCTTCAAGCCCCATATTCTTAAAGAATTTTAAAAATGGAAAAGGGATGAAGGAACTAGAGAGAAATACATTTTTTTTTACATGAGCAATTCCGGGATAATAAAATATATGATAAAATACAATGATTAATAATACAGTTGTCAGCAAGGAAAGTTTAAGCCATTTTACAATGGAGAACCACATTGATTTAATGTGGTTCGAAGCCCTTTAGACTTAACTACAATTATTACTTCCCCCACTGGGGTTTATTGAAATAGGCAGCTCTCGTGTCTAGTTCACTCTATTTCTTGTGATAGCCTAAAACTTAAAAGGTTATGGCTTTTACTCAGCTCAACAGAATCTCTAAATTGATGTTTTCTGTTTACCACTAAATTGTTTTTAACTACATCTTATTCTGTAGGTACTTAGAAACACTTTGTGTTCAGAATTATCAGGTACTATTTCAGTTTTGTCAATTCAAAAAGGAAAGCAAACATTTCTATTGGGCCCTGTGTGGCCAAGCACTGCATTTAAGCCTCATCCCGTTCATATTGAATTCTCACAGCAACCTTGCAAAGTGAGAATTCCAACTCATTTAATCAGTGAGAAAACTATATCTGAGAGTGAGTTTCCCAAGGTCACTTCTCAAGTTTATTCCATGGTCTTGTTGATTCCAGAGGCCTGATACAGTTAACAATACTACATTGCTTCATAAACAGAAGAGATTATGAATTAGCACAGAGTTTTACAATTTAGGCTTCGAGTTTCTTAGTTTTTGATATACTGCAACTAATAAGCCTTTTTTTTCTTGGCCTTGTCATCATAAATTACATTCTCTCTGTATAAAATAAGGGAAGAATTTTTGTAGTTTCTATACTTTATTTTGAAATTCATGACTTACTACTTACTAAAATGTTACATGTGCGCAGTTTAGGTTACGGGATAATCCAGATCAGGTAACATACTGAGAAGAAAGCACAATCCACAGACGATTTTATCTGTGTCTTAATTAAAATCTGTTAGGTTAAGCAACATGATGAATATTCCAAATGGATTTTTGTCAGCAAAGACAGTGGTCTGTTGAATTTGATGATAAATGTTAGAGATTGAATATTTCTGGTAAAACTAAAGGTATTCAGGTTATTTTGGATTGGCTGAAAATATTTTGGAGGTTTCCCTCAGTTTCGTACATATGTAGTATAAGAAACCAGTGAAGCCTCTAGGTTTTTATCTCAGACATGAATCAGAAGGATTGATCCTGGAAGACTTGCGATGCCCAGCTATGGAAGATTCCTCAAGGCCAGATGTCAACGAGTAGGCAAAGAACCTCATCTGTGGACATGGGTGTATCTGCTATAAGTAAACTTTTTTTGTAAGATGGAATTGGGGCCTCTAAAAGGACAAAGTGTGGAGACTTTATCCAACATTTGCTAATAAATATGGAGGTTTGAAGAACTGGGGCAATTTTACTCTATGCATAGATCTCGATTAAAGAATATGTTTCATAAGCACTTGTTTGAGGGAGATTTTTTTTTCCTTTAAGCTTGCATTTTAACCAGAAGTAATGTGGTGGGGGCGTAGCTAAACTTCATTTATCTATAAAATTTTTGGCTGGCTACTATTTATCTCTCAAAAAAAAAATGACTTTAGAGAGGTACAGGGTCAAATTGCCTTAGGACAGTTACCAGCAGTTTATGCAATGACCCATAAGATGCTTTGAATATCCACTAAGCATACTAAGCAGGAATCTACACTGAAAAGGCTTTTGGACCTGGAGAGAAATCCAAGCACAATTTTATTTCTCGATATAAAATACTACAAAGTTTACTATATAACAATCAACTTTGTATTTTCTTCTCCCCTCCCCCAAACTTTTTGTTTTTAATAGCATTTTCATTGGCAAAATTCTCTATTTTACAGACATGCTTACACCTCATAAAGCAATTTACTAACTAAGGAATTCCTTATCATTCCTTCTTCCTTACGGCAGGGCTGGAGTTTTCTAATCATGACGTCGTGGAGAGGAAAAGTGTCCGTGCTGATGGAGGAGAACAACAGCTTCTCTTGGTAACTGAAGAAAGGAGCTTTCAGATACTTGAAACATTTGAGGGGTTAAATGAAAGTTTGCTTGATGTCTCCTTGAGTAGCCTTTTGGGAGGCCCGGGAGACAGTTGAGTGTGTGTAACAAAATATACGAATTAAAAAAAAAAAAAAAAGACAAAAAGAAAAGAGGCATTTACTATACAGTGAATTTTAATAGCAGTTTACAGCTCCCGAATTAGGTTTAATAACTGGTAGGAGAAGTACCAAGAAATCTTTTCATTATATCCTATAAACTCAGCTATTAATTCATAAGAATGTTACAAATTGCATTAGTATTAACTCAAATCAGTGGACCAACTCACCCAGTCTTGGCTGTGGCAATACAAGTCTTAATTGACCACATTCTCAAAGCTCGAATGCTTCAATTGTTCCTTGTGTCACTTCGGAACAATTCTAAATTCTTTAGCGTGATATCCATAACCCTTAATGATTAGAGTGGCTTCACACTCAGTTTATTCACCCCTACCTCCAGATCTGTAAACTTTTCTCTCTTTCTAGCCGGAGCCCTAGCTTCCTAGCAACTATCAGTACTGATTTCTCAGTCACCAAGTCAGGTGGTATGGAACCCTCTGCATGGTGCCAACTGGCAAAAAGAGACTGACCAACTGGCCAGATTAGATTTCTATACTCTGAGCCACTGTACCTTACTAGGCCACTAGTGAATAAGTATATGAATAAGCAAATAAGCAGATGAGCAAAAGTACCATCAAAGTTCTTTTAAAGCTTGGCATTTACGGTTGCAAAAATTATTGCAGATCTCATACACTATAGCTTTCTCAAAATGAAGATAAAATTTTGACACAAATTTATCGCTACTCCGTCTTTTTCAAATTTTTACCAAATACTGTACTTGTTCTAAGTTGAACATGCCTGTTCCTACACACCAAATCCGCATAGCCCCCAAATATAGCTCAGTGGTTTATTCTTAGTTACTCGACACTTCCCACATCAAAATATATTTTGCTCTAAGTATGGAAATATCTCGGTAGAATAGTTTTATACGGATGATATACAAAAAAATGTTAAATAAGACTGTTCATATTGCTTAATCTAAAAACTACAAATTTTACATTTTTACTTTTGAAAAATGTTTTTGAGCATACACTAAAGCAATACTACAAATAAAAATTTGAGAGAACACATATAAAATGGTCATAAAAATAAAGTATTATTCTAATGTAAAATATGTTCATTTGAATTATGATTATATTTAATCTCTACGTATTTTTTAATTCAGGTCTATGCATAGAGTAAAATTGCCCCAATTCTTCAAAGCTTTGTATTTTCAAGGTGAGGATAAGTATGTGACATTCATTGGATTTTGCTTGTACACATTCATATTGACTCGATAATTTATCAGACATGGGTTTGCTACTAACTTCACACTACTCAAGTTCCCTCTCTTTATCAGTACACATGGGATCTTATGTAGAACTTTTCTGAGCTCTTTCACCTAAGAGTCATGATGTCTAAATTTAGTGAGCTTGTAACAGAAAGGATACCAGGCCAAGGGTGAGAAAACCTGGATTTGAGTTCTGAACCTTCCACATTCTGTTTGTATGCAATCACTTAACCTCACTGAGTCTCGCTTTTTTTCATCTGTAATGAAAATAATTCTGCTAAGCTCATTTATGTGCAGAATTAAAAAGATGTGTGTCAAAATGTTTGTCATCTGTAATATATAAATATTAGCTAATTTTGTTCTCTGGTCTCAATATTGTATGAAAATTTGAGGATACATCATAGGCCATCTAAATCATACATCACATTTATTTCATACACAAGGAACCAATCCCTGAGTGCTTAATATGTATCAGACTCTGTGCTAAGCACTTTACTTGCATGATCTTATTCAAAACTCTTAGAAACATATCAGAAAAGTATGATTCCCATTTATATCAAGAGAGCTGAGTCACAATAAGCTTAATTAATTAGCCCAAATGTTGAAACTGACATTAAAATGGATCGAACCCTGTTTTTGATACAGGTGAAGACATCAAATTCATTTGACAGGCCGGGAAAAAAAAGAAGTGAATCTTTTTGAGCAACAATGACAATCTTAAGAAATAAAAATCACACTTATTGGCAGTGTGGAAAGATAATATGGGAATAACAAAAAATTAAAAGCATTAATATAAAAATGTACAAACAATTGGAAAGCACAGAAAACAAAAAGAGGATTCCAGTTTCTAGGACTTAACTTGAAAATACAGGTATCATAGAATCACAAATCTCAGGGTTTGCAGGTCTTAAGGTGGCTCGCCCAATGGTGCTGTTTTTAGCTCATAGTTGCATCCCCTTGGAAACATTCCCCCAAAATAGACTTCTAGATCACTCATCTTCAGCTGTGCTATTTCTCTCCACAATGCACGATGATTATATTCAGTCACAATAAACACGCATGCACTTACGGGCTAAGACAATGAAAATAAATGTATGAGATATGTGCCATTCCTGCTATGATAGTTACTAAAACACTCCTTTTATTTCCAAATAAGTGACAGTGATATCATTATGTAAAAACCTTATATTTGTCTTTATTTTAAGAAGAAATCCTTCCAAATTTTAGTAATTCAAACTATAAAAGTAGAAAATTCCTCCAGCAGAACACCCTGCCATGATGCTGTTGTTAAAAATCTCTCTTCCACCTATATTTCTGCAAGTAAAGTGACAGGTTCTGTTTGCTTTTGGTTCAAACTGTCATAAAACTTGAACAAATATTAAAAAATGAGAATTAATTTTTCATATAGGTACTAAGTCTAGAGACAGGACTACTTCAAGTATAATTTGGTCCAGAGGCTCACTATGCCATCAGGACCCCTGGTTCTTTTCTGTGCCATTCTCTCCTGTGTTTTCCCTTCCCTGTGCCCCTGCAGATTAGCCCCTCCTCACATTATGTAGCAAAAATATTTGCATACCTTACATTCTTGGTCATACGCTCTACATCACATTATGTAGCAAAAATATTTGCATACTTTACATTCATGGTCATACACATTGATCAAAGAGAAAGGATATTTGTCCCAAAACTCTCAGAAAAGATCTTGAGACTCCTCTGCTGAGATCACTTTAGACTCTTCTGCTGAGATCACATGCCAAATATGAGCCAGTCACTACGGCCTAGAATGGAATGCCCTGATCTGGCTTAACTGCGATCCTGTGTTTTACACCTGGAAGATAAAGTTGGATGCCCAGAAACCGCACAGACCCTCCCACCCATGTAGCCAAAAGAAATCAGAAACTGTTGAAAAGGGAAAAGGAAGCCATGCAGAGAATATATCTTGAAAAGTCTGCTTTTGAGAACTCACTTTCTTTGAAAAGAACTCTTTCCTCTTTTATACAGCCAGGTAGAAAATCCTTTCCTTTCAAGCCTGCTTTCTTTGCCCATAGATTACACACATTAATTCACATTCTTTCTTTGCAGATCTATAGAAGGCATTATATCTTGATATTTATCAATAGTGTATCTTTTTCTCATAGTTTACCCCTTGAATGATAAAAGGATAGCTTCTGGTAATTCTGATGTACTTGAATAAGAATTTCTCAAGAAAATAAACAAAGGCTATCTATATTAATATTCAATTTATCTGCTGATTTCCAAGGAAATTTAGTGATTTATGAGAGCCCCTCTTGACATTTCATAGAGAAAAGGTATTTCTCTTGTAAGTATTAATCAAAATGTATTCAGCATTCAGTAGCTTACAAGATACATTATAAGTGTGACTAGCCTCTCTATTTCTGGATGGGGAAAAGTAGACTTCTTAACTTCTTTAATGCTAGGTTAATAGAGGCACATTGGAGCAGCTGAAGTTCTTGGACCTTGAGAGGAATCATTTTAGGCTCTTACTCTTCACAACAGGAAATCAGAGAAAGTGTTGTCAGTTCTCTTTTCAGTTTATTGAAAGGCCTTCCCACTCTGCAGGAGCTTAGCGATATAACTACATGCTTGACTCTCCCCAGGACCACAAAATGGCATTTCTTTTGGATAAATCTGTTAAGATTCCCTTATCATAGTTCAATCATTCTTTTAAAAGTAGTGTGCCTTTCCCACATCAGTTCTTGTCTCATTTTTCATGGAAAGGAACTCTCTCTTCTTCTTTTCAGTAGTAGGAGAGGATTTTGGCCTTAAAGGAATAAAGAAATAGGCCTAAAACCCAGGAGGTTTCTGTGTTGCTATGAATTACCCTGGATATAAACCATGGAAGAGTATTCAGAATTACACTAGCAGTTTTTCTTCAACTCATACCTGACAAATGAATTGATAAATGTGACATAAGGCATTTTATTTCTAGTTAACAGATGGTGTATTCCAATTAGACATTAGTACATTCTGAATTGTGATAGGTCTACTTGCAGGGAAATTTGTAGTGCCTCAACCAAGAAGATAAAACGTCTCTAAATTCACTTTCCGATGAAATGCTCTTTTTTCATTCCTACTATGAGTAGAATCAGTGATCAAAATGGATATGTATACACACATACCACATACTTTCAATCAAGTTACCAAATTATTGTAGGAAAAATTCATATATTTCATTGTATAAGTCAATGTACTGAGAAGAACATTGGAAAACTAAATTTCTTAACAATGTATTAGGGAAAGAAATAACATTACAAACATGAGATCTAGATGTTTAAACTGTTATAATTGGGACTATAAGTGGACACAAGCTGGACAATCTAATCTTGAAACAGTTAGTTTAAGCCAGAATACACTGATAACTGCAGCAAGTTGGCAGCTTATTGTTATTAGGTTAAAATATGATTATTTTTTAAAAAGAATTGTATAACTGTTGTGCTTTTAAATTATCTATTTTAAAATTTAATGTTTAAAAGAATAAATAATATGCCTACCTTTTTCATTAATAATGAACTCAAATATTAAAATTTTGGTGTCCTAGAAGTGGTCTCTATTATTTCTTCATAATAGGAACAGTGAAATAGACTGTATAATGAAATTAAGGTTTTAATCTCTTGATGAGATAACATTGTTTTGACACGTATGAGTGTTTAATGCTCAAAATGTGATATACATACTTTGTAACAATAAATTAACTCTATTTAATAGCATAGATTACAAAGTATTACAAGAAAGCATGTTTTCAATATCATGAAACTAAAAATATGTTTCTGAGATTTTTAGCTAACCAATATGAAAAATAACAGTTTTTGCAAATTTACTAAGTGTTATGAGTTGAATTGTGTCCTGCAAAAAAATATATTGAAGTCCCAACCGACAGGACTTCAGAAAATTATCTTATTTGGAAATAGGGTGGTTGTACACGTACATGCATATTAGCTAAGGTGAGGGCAAACTGGAGTAGGATGGGCCCTTAATCCAACACGACTGGTGTTTTTATAAGAAGATATGAAGACAGAGGGGAGAATGTGATGATGGAAGCAGAGATTGGAGTTAGTTTGTTACAAACTAAGGAAGGCCACTGAATTATCAGAGACACCAAACTAAGAGAATAGATTCTCTAGAGCCGTTGAGAAATCATAGTTTTGCAAACACATTGGTTTCAGACTTTGGGCCTTCAAAACTGGGGGAAAATAAATTTTTCCATTGTTTTAAGTCATCCAGTTTGTCATACTTTATTATGCAGCTCTAGGAAACTACTACATATTTTAAAGCAATACTAATACATTGTTTACCAGTTCTTGAGGCTAGAAGTCCAAAATCAAGTTTTTGGAAGGGTCATGTTCCCCGTGAAGCCTCTAGAGAAGGAGTCTTCTTTGCCTCTTCCAGTTTCTGGGAGCTGCAGGTATTCCTTGGCTTTTGGCATCATAACTGCAATCTCTGCTTCCATCTTCACTGGGCCCTCTTCCCTCTATATCTCTGAGTCTTCACATGGTCTTCTCCTTGTGTCTCTCTTTTCTCTTCTTATGAAGACACTGGTCATATTGGATTAAGACCCACTCTAGTTCAGTGTAACCTCATCTTAACTTGATTATATCTGCAAATATTCTATTTCCACATAAGGTCACATTAACAGGTACAGGGGGTAGGACTTCCAAATAGCTTTTGTTGGGTCATAATAATTTAACATTAAGCAAAGAAATGTATGGTTAAATTTGAAACAATTGAAATACAATTTGAAATGCAAGTGAAATATGTTAGGTCTCAATTATCCACATAATTCCAGTGTATGGTCTTCAACACCCCTTTTAAAACATAGCATAGTGTAGACTCTAAAGCATACTTTATAGAATAAAAGATAAAATTGGTTGCTAATCAGGTGTTAGTTTATGTACCATTTGAAAGTAAAAAAAAAAAAAACACTGCCAATTAATCAACAGGACATGCTTTCTCAGCATTTAAGTTGTATATTTATTAAAGCCTTCTTTTGGACTTCATTGGGCATGATTTTTTTTTTCCTGCATTACTTTTGTGCATACACCGAAAGAAAAACTAAAGCAAAATAACTTGATTAATAAATTCTAAAATTTCCACACTCCTAAAATATTATTATTTTGAGCCAACCAACTCAAAAGTCAAAGATGCTGATTTTTCATTCCAGATCATCCTCTGCACTATCAATAACATTGTCAAGATAACATTATTAGCCTACTTCTCAATATTACGAAACATCTAATCACTACCAACACTCCTTTTCCCACAGCCATTTGATTCCTGGGAGGTAATAATCAAGGTTATCTTTCTGACAGTGACAATTTTCTTCGAGTTTAATGATGATCAGGACACCGTGGAAAATAATAACTATAACAGTAATTTTAAGACAATATCATATGAAAGAGACATTCTGATTTAAGAATTATAATGTGAAAAAGAAAATGTTTATACAAAATAAAAAAATAAGCTTTCTAAAAATTTTTAGTGACAAATTCAGTATTTCAATAAGTAGACTATTTTTTTTTTTTGGATAATTATTCCTCTTAGAAATCGTTTCCAATTGTTGAGCTAAACCCTGACCCAGTAGCTTTAAATTGTTTCCTTTAGTGCCGCCACTTGCAATCTTACCCAAACTACTTAATAGACCTTCTGAAAGAAAGCCCTCCAATTATTTTAAACAATCACTCAGTTTCTACTCTCCTCTCCCAAGAGTCTTCTCTCAGGTTAAGGATGTTCATGTCTTTAACAAAATATTTCTCAATCAGTTCTTAAATAAGCAGTTACTGGATGAGTCATATGTGACAGGTTCCATTTTAGTTACCAGGGAAGCATGCTACACACAAGTGTGTGTGTGTGTGTGTGTGTGTGTGTGTGTGTGTGTGTGTGTGTCTATCTGTTTGCCTCTCTATCTGCCTGTCTGTCTGTCTGTCTTCCTGTCTGCCTGTCTATCTTCATGCATGCATACATGTACCTTTGCACCTCTTCAGAAGCACTGAGGCGACTGGCCGTACTGATGCTAGGGTTAAAGGGAATAGAATATTCAGGGAAAGAGAGGAGCAAGGTTAAAGTCCACGATGCAGGAAAGTCTTTGAAAAGCAGCTAGAAGGCCTCATGACACATGCTCACAAGTGTAAGATTTAATTCTAAGACCAAGGAGATGCCAGCCTCAAATGACTGTCGTTAAGTATGTGACATAGCTTGAAGTCACCTGTCTGTCCTATTTATATCTATAAAAGCTCTTCCAACTGTCAATGAGCTTTTTGAAAAGTAACATCTGAATCTGAATACGGTGACACCCGTAATTTTTCTGGACATAGCAGAACAGAATGTGATTCTCACTATCTTGTACTTACAATATTGGAGATGCGAGATAAATCTTTTTTCTATTTAACTTCTATGCCATTTGAGATCATTCTGGATTCTGATTCTTTTATTTCTCACAACTCAAACAGCTGTGACCCCTGTCTGCTTCCCACCACCTGCTTATGTCTTTTCATATGTTCAAGTCATTGATTAAAAAAATAAGAATTGAGTGGGATGCAGTTAAAGATGGGGTCTTCAGTGTCATTTAAAAGTTTTCTGTGTGCTAACATTGATCAACAGTTCAACATTTGGGGGCGGGGCAAGGACATTTAAAAGTTGTAAATTAATCAATTTACACGACAACAAAGTCATTTATCTTTAGTTTATTTTTCAAAGTCATCATAATGAAATTTTATAGAATTTACCACATTGCATAATTATATACTTATTTTTGAATATTTTCCCCCATTCCTTTCCACTAAAATGTAAGTCTAATGGAAACTTTAAAACATTTATAACATGATTTATTATAGGAAGAAAAAATGTGCAATCTAGGAGAACATCTTAAAAGGAAACGTTCCTGAAATTAAGAAGTATTCAGTTTGTTGGTGCTGGGAATGAATGGTTAGCAGTGACAGTCATGGAGGTATGCTTCTAAGATCTCTTCAAGAGATGCTTTTGTAAGGAATTAAAGTTGGAAGCTGAATTCCTTGGTGTCTTCAGTGTACTGAGGCAATGTTCTCAGCCATTAACTAAGCACGGCAGGTTCTAGCACAGCATTATTTCTGCTCAACACAGGACTCGTTTAATGGGCAGTCTTTACTTGGGGTCTCTCTATTATTGTATCCAAAATTTTCTCAGCACTGTGCTACTGTCTGAGGCTCTTTCAATGAAAACATCCCTCTTTCCATTATTTATTTCACTAGCTGGGCACACACTAAGGTCTGAAGAGTCTCTCTACCTATTAATTCCCTGCTCTCTTTATTCTTCACAGACATTTCCTCAAAAAATTCTCTTTCACATCTAATTCTGTACCAATGCATGCTTCTGAGAGAACTGAGGCTGATACAAATACCTTGTGAAAGACTATTAGGGTTTAGACCACTGTGCCTCACTGATCTGCTTACTTTAGTCATTGCTGGAAAGTCGTTTCTCTTCATTCCATTGTCTTCCAGGCACTCACTCCTATTCTTTTAACAAGAACTAATAATTTACCCATACAATTCCTTCCCTTACAAGTCCTTTCAATGTGGCTTCTGGATCCCTAAACCATGCTCATCCAACTGTCCCACATCTCAATCACACCTCAAGATATTTCCATCATCTCTTTAACCAAAACATGTGGCTGCAGCCAGGGACCACTGCCTTCTCTTCCACCACTTCAAGTGCTATTTTTTTTTTTTTTTTACATAAATTGGTAGGATACTTATTCCTTTTTCACCACTTATATTTCTGAATGCTAACCTTCTACTTTATTGCAAAAGAACCCTCTGCTTGTCTGATAGTCACAACTAGAAATACCAGGCTTTTTCACTTTTCATCTACAGAATTCCTGGTCTCCCTCGCCCCATGATTTCAATAAGTGACCCCACTGATTAAATGAAAATTTTTGTTGTCAAACTGATTTACAGTTTTCCTTTTCCTATGAACTCTAGCAATTCATCCTGGAGCCACAGACACCTCTGTGAACGATCCAGCCAGTATTATGTATATTCTTACCATCAATTATCAATGAACTTCCGCCTCTTCAACACATTTCATTTCAGACGCTCAATTCCAAGGTCACATTTTAGAGTTTATCACCACCAAATTCTAACTAATGTCAAAATTCTGAAAGTGTGCATTTTATTCTGTCACCACAATACTTTTCTTCATTAGTTACTCATGTCTGTCTGCTTAAATATTTTTGAACATATAATGACCTCCACTTTATACATATCATTAATTTCTTATTTTCTATCAACAATCTCCTATCTTCACTTCTCAGTCTACCCAGGTTAGTCTATGATCCATCATTTTAATCACTCCCCAAACATATAACCTAGCAGACTGGATTTACATTAAAATTATAATTCCATGTGGCAAGTAGACTCTAAACATAGCTCAGTAATCTTAGCTCTATATATCTTTAAAAACTTCATATTTCCTTCCAGATTTCCCAAATCACCCTGCTTACCACTCTCATTCACTATTATCAGCTGACAATAATAATTCATATTTTAATGAAATTAATACATATAACAGACATACCTCTATTTTCCTATCCTCATCTAAAAAATTAACTATGCATATTTTTACCTTCATCTATTTTTTTTCATGCCCAAGGAAGATTTTTTTTCAATTAAAGGCCAGTTCCCTAATATGTAATATTGTTTTCATTACCTCTTGCCTTTTTAAGGATTTTGAAATTTAATCTATACCTTATTAATCTCACTACTTTTCTAAGTATTTTAATCAATACATAAATATATGCTAATGTCTACCATTCTAAAGAAAAAAATGAAAGCAAATCTTTATTTAATAAATGCCTGCTTCCAGTTATAATCCCATTTCTCCACTCTCCTTCAGTGTAAAAGCTTTTAGGAGTTTTATACATAACCTTTATCCACAGTCTCATATCCCATTCACCTCTTGATGAGCTACAGAGTAGCCTCTGTTCCCATCAATAAAACAAAATGGCTCTTCGCTTTACTGATGACCTGTAGGTTTTCAAGGTCATGTGTGAAGGCAGGAATATTGGATATACAGACAAGTATAGTAGCAGATACATCTGCTTCTTTTAGATGAGTGTAGTGGAGTTTCTGCTTTCCTCAACTTAATGCCATACATGCCATATTTAGTGAGATAACAGCTATAGTACATCAAGATGAGCTTGGGCATTTTCTCTGGTTAATCTCTATAGGGCTGCTATACATCTAAACTCCATTCTGTTATCTTCCCAAATATATTATAAACCACATAATATTTTTAATAAATCGTTTTCTGCTTAAACAAACTAGAGGAAATGTATTTATCTTCAACTGAGAACACTAGAATTTCCATGATGCCACACTGTCCTAAATGTTTACTTGTGACTAAAGTCATTTTTGGTCTCTTTTCAAATATCCTTCTCCTCCCTCACTAGAAATATAAATGTTGGAATTTCCTAATCTGTGCTCATAAATATTTCTTTTTTCTCTTCTCTGTATATAACTTTTCTAGATGATTTTTGCCTTTACTACAGTCCTAAATTCCATCTAGTTATATTTTGAACATTTACACCAAACTCCTCTGAGCTCCAGGCTAATGTAATAGGATATTGTCTCAGAATTTTGCTGAAGCCCCAAAGTTAAGAAAAATAGACAGTACACATCTCTGTATTACAAAGATATGCTAGATAATACCTTGCAATCAAAAATTTCATTACGTGCTGCCAGACTCTATTTAAAAGAGGGATTAATTGAAGAAGGAAAGACTAAGCTGTGAATTACAGGCACAGGAGATGAGTGTCAAAACTTTTCCTCTCTTCCATGTTGAAAACAAAAGGGTTTCTCCCTTTTCATGACAAGGACTTGTCAGAAAGGGGAACTGGCTTTGCCCACTGGGCTGGATATATGCTGAACTATGGAATTTTGGGGAATCGATGGCATCATATTTATGTGTCTGATGGAATTTGAGGATAGATTGAAAATAGAATTAGACTGCTTTTCTTCTGGGCAACTATGTAGAAAGGAAAAATACATAAAAGCAAGGAGGCAGGGCAAAAAGAGAGTTCAGCAATTGACAAGCTGTCTATCTACTCTTTGGAGGAACGAGGATAATTGAATTTCTCAAGTCACCTCTATTTAGAATTTTCATGATTTTATCTTTGTCAAAGCCGGTTCTGAGTTTTGGAAGCTTTTGGTACAGTCCTTTCTTAAAGGCAACAATTTATAAGAGACGGCCTCCAACATCTAACTACAATTCATCAGGTCTCATTTAGAATGATTCTATAGGACATTAAAGACTAGCTAGAGAAATCTGTTGCTGTGGGAGATTGATGATAGCCATAAGATTGTGACATTTGTCCTGTTGAGAAGCAGGTCTAATTCTCTACCCCTTGATCTCTGTTTTGACAAATAGAATAAATTTAAAGTGATGCCATGCCAGTTTTCAGATCTGATCCGTAAAGATTTGGCAGCTTCCACTTACCGATTTTTTGTAACACTTCTCTTGGAAACCAGTTACAAGGTAAGAAGTACAACTGTTTTGAAACGTCCACACTGTGAGAAGAAATACTCAAGCCATGAAGAGATACCTTGGAAGATGGGAAACCTCATGGATAGAAAGAGAGGCCAAAGAAGCTAACTATTATATCATGTGGTGAAAAAGCTACTTTTGAAGAGGCATCTCTATTCCCAATCAGTCCGTCTAATACTAGGTAAGTTAAACTACCTAGTGAGTTCTAAGATTCCTTACCTTGAAAGTTATGAGGAAAATAAGGTGATTCTTTTGAGCCACTAAGAATTGTTTTCTGTTTTTTTTCTTACATAGTGATTGATAACAACAACAAAATAATAGAAAAGAAAACAAGGGATAATTTCATAGACTGAAAACTTTTATCACTCCTAGATTTTTTTTTTTTTTTGCTACTTTACCCTGTAGCTAGCTGTCCATAGTACTTCAGTTGTGAACAGTTGGCCTGCAGATATTTTCATTGTAAATTCTTTTATTTCCATAAAATTGTGATTGTTTAGCTTGCTAATGCAAATTAAACAGTTGATCGTAAAATGAAGATAAAGAAAATGACTGCTTTAGAGTGTTTGATGATTTTTTGATGTGGAAAAAGAAGATAATATGATAAATAGACTCACATGGTATTTGGATGTGAATTTTAAACAAAGCTAATTTTACACAGAACAGTTGTTCCAGAAAAAAAGTTCTATTTACAGAATTTATGTGGTTAGCAAGAAACTATCTCACCTCTAAAAGCTCATCCAATGAAAATATGCAGTTACGGTCATGACTAAACAAAGTCATACTTACTAATATCATCAATAATATGTAATATGTCACATGTCAAATAAATGAAAACTTTTAATTTTGGATCTTAATTTGAGAGTGGCTAAGTGGGTAGTTGGTATGAGTGAAGACTGCTGAAAATCAATAATTTGAATTTATAAATACATATGTCAATTAAAACATTAGAACAGAGAAAGTCTTTGAACTGACGTAGAATTTTTAGTGAAATTGCTTTTCACGGTGTTCCACTGTGTCCTATTTTCTTGAGATAAGCCTTCCAGGATGCAAGTTAAGAATAGAGATGGGTTGCTTGGATGCAAAGAAGAATAAGAGCAACAGCAAAAACAACTGAAATATAAGACTACTGATAGCACAGTAAGGAGGCAGGCAGCACTGGTTTGATAGGGAAGAGGAGAATCAGTGAGCTAGGCTTTTCTCTGAGTGTTCAGAATACTCTTAACTTTATATCAGCTTCTGGACGAACACTGCAAAGCTTAGGCGGTAACCGGTTTGTCCAAATCCATACCTTGTGGAGGGGCTGGAGTTTGGGCATCATGAGAGAAGTGTGAACATGGGGAGAAAAATCTTCAATGGATCAAAGCAGATTATTTTTAGATTTTTGATTTACCCATGAAAAACTCTAATAAGGACACTGGTGCCACAAAATTGAGACTCTCGCATAAGGTACTTCAATACCATCCTCACTTAAACTGGGATGGCTGTAACATTACTGAATAAAGCATTTGTTGCCAAAAAGCAAAAATATTTTAAGGGCTATTATAATAGGTTAAGGTCCTCAATGGTAAGGAAGAGATCAGCAAGATCATGTAAACTGTATTTATAAAATGAGATTTATACACCAAGCCCAGAAGAAATTCTCAACTTCACACTTTATAAAATACAGTTGGATTATTTTTTACTGCGGATAGAGGTATAGCTATTCACTAGGAGGTGCTGGGTTGGCAGTTTTAAAAACTCACCAAAGGTAGGACGCAGCATTTTTAATGTCAAAGGGGATTTAGTGGAAGACATTTGATGAGAAAGTAGTCAGTCTCATCAAGGTCTCTTTGTGAGAGACTGCCTTGGTAAATAGCAATCAAAAGGACCACGTCTCAACAGACATTAGGTCACTGAAGTGGCATGAATCATTCATTCAAGGTCTCTAAAGTCCTTGCTACCCTGGGGTTGCAGGACCTCATGGTGAATAAGAAATGAAATAAGACTTATGTCTGATTCCTCCTTTAATGCCCTGTAGAGCCTTTCTTGGGTAGGTTTAAGCAATATTGGCTTGGCACTGCGGAAGCAACGCAGAATCTGCTGCTGTTCTGACAATTGTTTTCTCCATGAAAAAAAAGAACATTTTATTTTTCTCTTTGTCAATTTTATATCTTTCAAAAACACAAAAACGATGTATACAGAAACATCTTTTTCATCATATAATAAAGGAAAATATAATAGGTACAACTAATAAAAAAAGAAACAGCAGGTTTGGGATACATTTTTGACTCTTTTTTCAGTCTGTTTTTACAACACATGATGTCACTTCATTTAAATAAATGACTTGGACAAACAAAGTTACAATCCCCAGCTTCTCAACTTTTACCCACTAATTAGATTCAGAACTGGATTGATGCTGTCGGCAAACGGAAGTGCTCGTCCTCCAGGCACTAGCAGAGCCAGATACTAAACACTGAGGCTTGCAGTGGAGAAAGATTGGCTTTTTTATTCATTGATCATTATTTTTTTCATAGTAACTAACATTTTTTAAAATTAATTAATTTATTTTTTGATGACATTGGTTAATGAAATCCAGTAGGTTTCAGGTATACAATTTAACAGTAAGGCATATATATATTCATTGTATGTTTCCCTCCCATAGTTAGATTTCGTTCTGTCACCACAGATTTGACCCCTTTTCACCCATCTACCTCCCGCCTCCTCCCTAAACCCCTACCGTCTGGTAACCACTAGTCTATTGTCCATGTCCATGAGTCTCTGCTTGTTGGTCCTGTTCATTTGTTGCTTTTAGGTTCATATCCCACATATAAATGATATCATGTGATTTTCAACTTTTTCTGTCTGGCTTATTTCACTTAGCATGATTATCTTGAGGTCTATCCATGTTATCGCAAATGGCAGTATTTCATCTCTTCTTACGGCTGAGTAATATTCCATTGTATATATGTGGCACATTGGCTTCTTTAGCCAATCATCTGTCATAGGACACCTTGGTTGCTTCCATGTCCTGGCCACTGTGAATGACACTGCTATGAACACTGGTGTACAAATATCTTTTTGAATATGGGTTTTCAAGTCTTTAGGGGTAAATACCCAGTAGAGGGATTGCTGGATCCTATGGTAGATCAATTTTTAGTTTTTTGAGGTAACTTCATACTGGTTTCTATAGCGGCTGTACCAAGTTGCAGTCCCGCCAGCAGTGCATGAGGGTTCCCTTGTCTTCGCATCCTCTTCAGCATTTTTTATTACTTGTCTTATTGATTATAACTATTCTAACAGGTGTGAGATGGTATCTCATTGTGGTTTTGATTTGCATTTTCCTAATAGCTAGCGGTGTTGAGCATCTTTTCAAATATTTGTTGTTCATTTGTATGTTCTCTAAGGAGAAGTGTCTGTTCAGGTCCTCTGCCCATTTTTTGATTGGATCATTTGTTTTTTGTTGTTATTGAGTAGTACGAGTTCTTTGTATATTTTAGATACTAGGTCCTTATCAGAGGTGTTGCTTGCAAATATATTTCCCCATTCAGATGGTTGTCTCTTTACCTCCTTGACAGTTTTAGTTTTTTTTTTTTTTTTTTTTTTTTTTTTGCTGAGCAGAAGCTTTTTAGTTTGATGTAGTCCCATTCATTTATTTTAGCTTTAACTTCCCTTGCTTTTGAGGTCAAATTCATAAAATCCTCTTTAACTCCAAGGTCTTTGAGTTTAGTTCCTATGTTTACTTCTATGTGTTTTATTGTTTTAGGTCTTATATTCAGGTCCTTAATCTCTTTTGAGTTAATTTTGATGTGATGATAGACAACATCTAGTTTTATTCTTTTGCAGGTGGCTTTCAGTTTTCCCAGCACCATTTATTGGAGAGACTTTCCTTTCTCCACTGTATGTTTTTGACTGTTTTGTCAAAAATTATTTGCCCATATAAACATGGTTTATTTCTGGGCTTCTTTTTATTATGAAAGGCACCACCCAGGAGAACAGGAGTTTAAGTTTGAAAGCCAGAACTCCCTAATGGTGTCTAGGTTACAGATTATATATGGCAAAATCACAAAACACTGTGGGTTAGGGGTGTGAGTCATATTGGTAGCTGATTGGTTGGAGGTAAAGTGAGGGCACTAAATCATTTCTTCAGGTTTAGAGGACAACCTTGAAATCTGCTCTGCTGTCCCTCTGTCTGGTTTCATGGAAAGTGAGCAGGGGTTCATTCCACCTTAGGACTCAGGAGCTGAAATCTCGTTGGTCAAGATGTCATCTTTAGCGTAAAGGAAACCCGTATCTTGTGACTGTTAATCAAGACACGGCCATTGTTTCTGGCTGCTTCGGTGGGTTAATGAGTATAAGGGAAAGGGTTAAGGCTGTGGAGAAACTGAATAGAGTGCTGGGGCTATGTGTTAAAGTCATACACTAAATCAGGACCCCCACTTTCATTGGCACTCGGAAATATTGGTCATCTTTAGATAAAAACCAATTTGCATGATATCTCCAGTGGAGTTAAAAGCATATCAGGTCAGTTTTCGTTACCACTTGGCTTAGCAGAGCCTAAGGATCAGGAGGTCTTTTGGGTCCCTGGTCCCAATTTCAGGGTGCGTGTGTGTGTGTGTGTGTGTGTGTGTGTGTTGCGTGTGCGTGTGCGTGTGTGCGCCATTGAATGTTTGGAGTAGAGAAGATCACACACCACTAACAATTCTCCAGACACCAGCTGGGTGTCCTACAATAGAACTCAATCTTGACACTATCTACCAGGAGATAACATCAGATTCCATAGGTAAAGGACTCAGTCCTACAAGACTGTCTCCCACCCCCTTTTCAGATGACAGTCGTAAGCCCAGGTTGTTACCTGTAAGTCCAGGTTGTTAAGTAAGCCTATTCTGACTGACTGGCTTCAAACAGAGATTCCCATGACCCATTCCTCAGTTCATTTAATTTGCTAAAGCAGCTCACAGAACTCAGAGAAATATTTACCTACTAGATTATTGATTTATTATAAAAGGGTATAACACAGGAACAGTCAGATGGAAGAGATGTATAGGGAAGGTATGAGCAAAGGGCACAGTTTTCATACCTTCTCCAGGCATGCCACTTTTCTTAGTTCTAATCTGTTCACCAACCCAGAAGTTCTCCAAACCCCACTCTTTTAAAAGATTTTGTAGAGGCCTCCTTACATAGGCATGAATGCTTGCCTATTGGTGATCGAACTCCATCTTCGCTCCCTCTCCCTTCCCTGGAGGTCAGGGGTAGGACTGAAAATTCCAATCCTCTAATCACTTGGTTGATTCTACTGGCAACCAACCCTCATCCTTAGGGGCTTTCCAAAAGTCACCAAAGGACACCTTTATCACTGTCAACACTTTGAGAATTCCAAGGGCTTGGGGAGCAGTGAGCCAGAAACCCAGGAGGAAGACCAAATATATATGTTTTTGAAATCTACATGTTTTTCTTCTAAATTATAATATCGCAGAGGACAGTTGCATAATAAATGCTGCCTAGCTTCTCAGAAGACTCTTCCTTCTTTCAGTTTATCCACAACTTCGGAAGCATGAGTCATGCAACGTGAGCAGTATTCCTGAAACCTTAGCACCAATTATATCTTATAATAATTACTTATCTAGCACATCTGAGCAATGCACACTTAACAATTGGGAAAGGGAAAATTTGCCAAGGAAAACAGATGTTAGGTTGCATAATTTACAACAATTTATGTATTGAATATTCCTAATATGCTAATTTCTAAGTGAATGATGTCTCTTTCACTAACATCAACCCTCATATTTTTTTACTCATGTTTCCTCAGTCTAGCCTTTCTATATTTCAAATTTTACATAGAATACAATAACCTTTATAAAATGACCACATTTCCAATCAGTGAAAATATATCCTGGTTTGGATAAATGAAGCAAAAACATCAAATCCTGTTGAATTGATGAGGGATTTTATTAGTTCTCATTTTTAAAAAGCAGATTGGAGAAGTAGGGTTCTAAATTTAACCAGTATCTCAGATTCAACTAGTGTCTCAGATTAAATATGTAAATATATTTAATGGTTGAGTAACTTCGGCTCTTTTATAAAAGACATGAGGATATTGTCATGGTGGTAATTATGACATATTGTAAAATAGCGAGCACTGGGAAAACAATAATTTTGGCTACTTTCCCAAAGTACTTCAAAATAGGATGAAAAAGCTTTATGTGGTTCTATTCTTTTAATAACTGGAAGATGTATTTTTAAATGATTCTCCCTTTAAAGGTTAGGATTAAATACCTGTTAAATAGCAAAATTCAACTGAGTAAAATTTAAAGATCTTATTGGTTTTATTGAATGATTTATGAATCAGGCAGCATCCCATCCAGAAAGCAGAAAGAAGCTTCAAGGTGCTGTGCAAAACGGAAGGCTTTTACAAGAAGAAGGGAGGGAAGAGTGGATTGTTTCAGGCTCAGATAACCTACCTGGGGCGGACAGAAGTGGGTGATGAGGCAGATCACCTCACTAGTGGTAACCAGAAACTCCAGATTGACTGGTTAAAATTATATTCCTCAGAGAGGCTGAAACTGCAATTAGATTAGGTGTTAAGTCTCAGTTTGGTTATATAGCCTTAGCAAAAATGCTTTGGCATTTGTGTTTAATTGCCAGAAGTGTGTTTTAATGGCAAGTTTCCACCTACAGTGCTGTGCCACAGTGTGGCACCAAAAAAGAGTTACCTTGATTATTATTCCCTGACTGTGCATGATAGTGCTTAAGACAGAAATGCTTCCCTAATCCTTAGAGTGAAGGAAAACTTTTAATACAAAACTTAGTGATAAGTCAGAGCTACCCACTGACATATGAAATTTAGGTGTCAGAACCTGAATTTGAACTTTGGTTTCTCTACATGATCTCCATGCTTAGGTTTCCAATTTTTCTCCATAATAAGGTATTTTAATTTCTTACTACATTGATTTTTGGTGGCTCAGAATCTATTTTTTTAGTTGCTTAAAAGGGTATCATAATTTCCTTTTGGAGAATTTCAGTAGCACCTCTGTGGACAACTTGAGTGAGCCTGACATTGAAACTTCCTGTCCTGCCCTAGAGATGTTATAGGCATGTGATCTAGAGAAACCCATCAAATCCTCCCCTGGGAATTTTAATCTTAAGTAAAATTAGTATCCAGGGTGAGGTAGATAGAATCCAACAACGATAATGGCCACTCACCAATTATCAATGTAGAGAGCAGTTGTTGCTACCTGTGCCTACCTGCAGCTAATTCAGGGAGAGTTAACTCATTCTGTGCTTCCTTTATTCTAAGAGATTTAAACAGACAATTTGGTCATCTTAATTACTATGATTAAAATTGTCACTGGGCTATAATCCAAAAGGTCTTAATGTTTCTCAGTACCCAAACTATGTCATGAGCTAAAAGCAAAATGAAAGGGCCAAGCACAAAATCCAAGGTGGCGATGGGGCATCGTGTGCAAAAAGGACTTAGTGCAAAAGAGCCAAATGCAACAGAAGAGTAACTAGGCATTCCCAAAAGAGTTTAATTGCTCCATGCCACTGCGTATAAATTCAGAAGGCTGCTCTTCAGTTGGAGAGAAGGTGCCCTTTCGAGCATTAGCTTACCCTTCTGCTTTCCTTGATCAAAGAATAAAGTTTCTGCTCTGCTTCGCAGAGCTCAGTCTCATTCTTTTGATATGAACAGCTCTGGGCAGAAGGATTTTGGTTTGAGTCCTCGACCCAGAAAGGTTGGTAACAAAATTATCCAGCCCATCCATATTTTTCCATATGAATGGAGAATACTTCTGTAAGTAATGGTGGTTAGGAAGAGTGTATTCATGGACCTTCCTAGAGACTCGGGGATTGAGTCAGCCAGCAGTTCATGCACATGACATTGAAGTCCTGATAAGGTATCTAAAAGCACAGTCCTTGCCAAATTTCAATCAACCAGGGAGGAATTGATGTTAAAAGAGCAAGCATGGCCCCTGGTTGGCCAGACTTAAAATTAAGACCAAGGTCCTTAATTCAGAATGTAGCACATTTCATATTCCTTCTTAAAATAATGTCAATAAAGCTATTCATGTTGTCCTTGTTGTGGAAGTCTAAAATGACAAAGATGACAAAGTGTTCTTAAGAAGATTTCAAAAGTGTGCTTTCATCACACAGCAATACATGCATTTATTAGAATATTGATGCTAAAAAAAGGTCTCTTTCTCAAAAAATAATCAATTCTTTAAAAAGAAAGTTAAAGGAAATGGCTTTAGCATTCATTTGCCTGTCTTTATTCAAAGCTTCGACTTCAATCACCTGATTTTTCTTTCTCTTTGCTTTCCATCTGCCCCCCCTTCTTCATATTCCCATCTCACTTCTTTATGTAGCATGAATATATTCTTTTTTTACTCTTAACTGTCTTTGCTCTTCCTCTCCTCCGTGATTACCAGGCTTCACAAAAAGGACGGAAATATAAGTGGAAATGACTTAATAAGGATTTCCTATTCAGAAAAATTTGTCTTCAGTGATGTTTGATGATTTCTCCTGAGAAAAAGGCATTCAAAGTCTTACCCTAGTCATCTCAGAGCAAAACACTTCAAATTGCCCAAGCAGCTGTTTAAAGGAGAGCAAGAAACTGACATGAACAAAAAGATTTCCTGCAGCAGTAAACACAGTGATGCTTTTGTATTGATAAGACTCTGAGGGCAATTCCTGCATTTCTAGCAAAGGCCATTTAAAGTGTAGGTTAACAATGAGAAATCTAGCCCTTTTAAGACAGCATGCATAAATAACATATTGGTTTGCATTTATCAGTTGGTTTTTAGAGTTTTCTATTTTTAAAAGTAGAAAACAGGATAACTGTGCTATTTGAAATTCCTACGCATTGTAAGAAATATCTTGAAAATAGGTGACTGGTTTTCCAAGGAAATAAAATGTATTACAAATTTTAATTGATGTATGAGAGAGAACAAATGCCTGAAATATACTCAAAATGTTTAACCCACTACTATTCTAGTGAGAAGAAAGAGAATATGTAACCCTTCTGTGATCTGGCCAGGTAATAAATTCCTTTAAATTTATCTTAAAGACTTATGTAAGATTGCATCTTGTTCCTTAGTGGTATCCACATTTAATTTTTAAACTATGTTTAAAATAAGTTAGCTTAATTTTCTGTCTACTCTTTGTGGGAGAAAAAAAATCTGCTTAAAAAAACTATCATTATTTATCATTTGGTTGTATATGGCCTCTTGAGCTGCCAGTTCATCCCCAGTTTAAGAAGCACAGACCAAAAAAGATGCTGTTTCAAGCAACCAAAGAAAAGGCCATATTGTTATTTTGGACAAGATATTATCTATCCTTTTTCATATATTAGGTTTCTGAATGCATCTCAGTTACTTAACATTTGTTTATTGAGTGCATCTATGGGTACATTCTGTGGATGAGGCTGGTGAACAAGACAATTAATGAAGTGGCCCTCGTGGTGATTATATTTTATGGAAACTGTAGACAATGTAGATGAATAAACTAACAAGTCATTCAACCGATTAACCAATTCTATTGTTACAGATTACAACAAGACCCTGAAGGAAATACGCAAGGTGATGAGATCAAATTCTGGCAAGAAACAACTTAAGATAACTAACTCTGAGAAGACCTTTTTGAGAAGGCAGTGATTGTAGTAATACATAAAAGTCAGGAAAGAAACATCTGAGCAAGTTAAACCTGATTACATTTTTATGGGTGAAAACGATGGAGGTAAAGCCAAAGACACTTGATAAGAAATTAATTATCTGATCTCTTTTGCTACTGGGCTTAGAGATCAGCCAGAAGCTGTTCTTAGTTATGACTGTTCTATTCGTGGTTTCTAGGTGAAAGGTTGGGCTTTCATTTGATAGTTACCTTACACTTTCTGAAGGAATGTGCCTTGAGACAACATTTTTGTAAACTTCTTAGAATAATTAGCACATTTTAGATATTAATTTTATTAGCGTGGGGTTACTTGGAGGGTTAATGTTTCAGAATCTCCTTCTACTTGGCTTTGGTTCATACAAATCACTATGTATGTTTTTCCAAGGAAAATATGGAAAGAAAAAATGTTATTTTACCTTCTAAAGTAAAGAATCCTTTTTCACTCCTTGCAGCAAAAAGTAAATACACGCACACAAATACATTCAACTTCAGGCAATTTTCCTCAAATGGAATTTCACATGGAAAACTAATGCTATAAAAATGCAACAGAAAAATTCTGATTGAATCCAAATTTTGAAGGCCAGGTTGCCTCCCAAAAGGGCCTTTACCTGCCATGTTTCATGTTCCTCACTAGCAGTAGACCCTGAGCAACTTGACAATTTTAATTGTCCTCCCGAGGCTCCTGGGAGCAGGAAATAAAAATAATTTCTTAGTGTGATGCAAAGATTTATAGCAGCCTTTCCATCCTATCCTCATTATTTTGGAAAGAAGTAGAATATCTATTAAAAATTATCAATTCCAACCACACTGATACCTCGATGAAACTGAGACTATTAACATACTCTCAATTCTGCTAGTAATTCTAGCAATGTAGTACAGCAGGACATTCAACAAATTTTGACTTCTACATCGTATGTTAAAAAATTCTCTTTTCCCTCTGTAAAGGTCCAGTTTTGTATGTATATTTTAACTTAGAATATCTGATTTTAAAAGTCACCTTTTTTACAATGTCAAGTTATTTTCGTTCAAGTTTTGTTGAGAAATAATTAACATACATCACTGTATAAGTGTAAGGTATTCAGAATGATGGTTCGATTTACTCATATTGTAAAATGCTTACCATAGTAGGTTCAGATAACATCCATCCCATATAGATATAATAAAAAGGAAAGAAAAAAAGAAAAAAAGGAAAAAGAAGTTTTCTTGTGAAAAGAACTCATGGGATTTAAAAACTTTCCTTGATAACACATATCATCATTAGCTATATTCTTCATGTTGTACATTATATCCCTGGTACTTATTTATCTTATAATTGGAAATTACTACTTTTGGCCAGCTTCCTCAAATTTCCCTCCCCCACCCTCTGCTTCTGGTAACCTATATGTGAAATCATATAGTATTTGTCTTTCCAGTCTGACTTATTTAACTGAGCGTAATGCCTTCAAGATACATCTAAGTTGCTGCAAATTGTACTATTTCTTTGTTTTTTAATGACTGAATTATGTATGTATATGATTACATGTTATATATATGATTAAATATCATATAATATATGTATAAATAAAATATCTTTTTTATCCATTCATCCACTAATGAACACTTAGGTTGTTTCCATGTCTTGGCTATTGTAAATAATGCTGCTATGAACATGAGGGTGGAGGTATCTTTTCAAGTCAGTGTTTTTGTTTCCTTTGGATTATTCCCAGAAGTGGAAATGCTGAATCATATGGTAGTTTTATTGTTAACTTTTTGAAGATGCTTCATACTATTTTCATGATGGCTTCACCAATTTACAATCTCACTAACAATACACAAGGGTTGCCTTTTCTCCAAATCCACACCAGCAATTATCTCTTTGATTTTTGATGATGGCCATTCTAACATATTTTAATGGACCTTTTTGCCTTTTGTATATCTTCTTTGGAGAAATGTCTATTCAGGTCTTTTGCCTATTTTTTAATTGGGTTATTTTTTCATTTTATTTTATTTTTTTTACTATTGCATTGTATGAGTCCTTTCTATATTTTGGATATTAATCCCTTATTAGATATATGGTTTGCAAATATTTGTTCTCATTCCATAGGTTGTCTTTTCATTTTGTTGATGGTTTCTTTGGCTGTGCAGAACTTTTTAGCTTGGTGTAGTATTGCTTATTTATTTATTTATGTTGTTGTTGTTGTTTTTGCTTATGCTTTAGGTGTCATATCCAAAATACGATTACTGAGATCTATTTTAAGGAGCTTTGTTTCTATGCTTTATTCTATGATTTTTATGGTATCAGGTTTTACATTTAAGTCTTTAATCTATTTTGAGTTAATTTTTATGAGTGATGTAAAATATAAATACAGGGTTTTTTTTTACACGTGAACATCCAATTATCCCCAGTACCACTTATTGCAGAGACCATTTTTTCTTCATTGAGTATTCTTATCTCCCTTATCAAAGATTTGTTGACGAATTTTTCTAATCATTCTGTCTTTAAGGCAAAATTATTCCAGTCTACAAAATTTATCATTTCATTTTGACTCAATATCTATAAATGAGTAACATTATACTGTTATAAGCAATAATGTATAAAACACACTATTTTAAATATGTCCCTAATTTACAAGTCCCACAAAACAAAAGCTTTTATTAGAAAATTTTTAAAAATAGTTTTCATTCTATGGAAAAAAATGTTTAATTTAAAGGAAAAAAAACAGCACTGTTGTTTGTTCCATTATTCTCTGAAACAGTCTTTACTAGGTTGTCTAGTTTACAACCAGTAGAATGTCCAATTAGAATATTTAATAGTCACTTGTTATTTTATAAGGTAGAACACTGAATTTTCATCAAGTATGTCTAAATGCTTCTAAAGCACACTCAAAATTCAAAGCTGCTGACTTAAACTGTGGATTGGTTTATGATTATTGCAATCAATCCTACAGAGAAAAAAATTATAAACTACTTTCAACAAATGAGTTTTCTTCATTGTTGTCATGTGGCTTTCTACAGTTGGAAAGTTGCTTACCGGTTTAATTTTCACATTGGAAAAGGATTATGAGATGTGAAATTAATTTAGGAAGTCAGAATTGCTTTATCAAAAACTGGATTTTTTTAGAGAAGTTATACATTATACATATTAGTGACTTCTTGATAATAAAAATGTGAAATAAAACAATTTAAAATCTATTATTTAAGATTAATTACTGCATTTGAAGGAAGAGTACTAGTTTTCTCCCTTGACCATGTACTATCTTTTTTTTTATCATTTCAATACAAATATATCTGTTGCTTCTGATCTGTTGTAATAAAACTATGTATTTTTTTTAAGTAAGTATAAAAAAATTTAGACTCAGAAAAAAGTTTTGTAAAGGAATAACATTTTGAAATTTTCTTTGTTTCTGCAGGATTTCCTTTATGGTTATTCCACGCAATATGTTATTTTTGGTACACACTTAATACAAGCAGAAGTTCTACTTTAAAATATTAAATATATTAAAATATTTTTCTTCCAAATAGTTTTGACAGCATTTTCAGAAAAAAATTAAAGAAAATGTTATACAAACTACCAGTGATAAAGTGTGTGGAAAGGTAAAAAAATATTTAGTGGAACAAAAAAATTCTATGTAATTTTTATTCTTACTCTTGCTTATTATATTTCACTTTATCTACCAACTGAAATCTTAGTCAAGATTTTTATAGCCACCTAGGATTCCTGGATTATGTAAAGACACTTGTTCAATATGGCTAGAGTGTCTTCAAACCTTTAATAATCTATTTCAGGGGAAAAAATCTCATCTCAATTAGTCAATACAAGGTAATTTTTAACAAAAACATGACAAAAAAATTCAAACAATTCCCATGGTATTTGAATACCTGAGATTTTGGTAAGAAAAAATATTTTCTTATTGCAAAGAGAAATATGGATCAGCAAAAAGAGCAGAAATTATTAAATAATTTCCTCTCAGTATTTTCCCAAGTTCCTTATTATTTCTGCAGCTAATAAAAATGAAAGACCTACATACAGCTTATGATACACTGAAAGCCTGGCCTAGATAGAAGAACTGAAAGGAAACCTTTTCTTTAACTACTTGAGACCCAATACTGACATAGCCATCTTTAAGTTTGACTCTTCCAGAAGCATATACCTTGCTATTCTCAAATATGCTTGTGTATTTTAAAGTAAATATCTGAGAAAATTTTTTTTTTGTATATGTAAAAACAAAAGGAAGTTAAAAAGAGGAAAAAATAAAGGGGATAGCAGAGGGCAGAGAAAAGAAGAAATTTGGAAATACTGAGATGAGGGCCTCTCCTATGGGGCTTTTTCTCTCCTACTTTTGCATAAATTCTTGCGATTTAATGCAGTGTGCTAGAAATAGATTCTCACCAAATCTGTTTTCTCAGGGCTAGTTTTAGGTTCTCTATCAATTTATAATTCTAGTATGTTGATTTTTTTCTTTTGAAAACTTTATACCAGTTGTCCAGAAAATCATAAATCTTAATTATCTTCTATCAGATTTCCTGGGTTTATGTAAAACTATTGTCAGGAATGAAAACCTGGAATAGAGAAAATGGGAAAAGGGCAAAAGACCTCTAACACAAGAAAATATTTAAGAACTAGCCATAGAAAAAAAATTAAATATTCAAATTCTATTTCTCTCTACAACCTATCATTCAACCTAAACAAAAAGGAAGCTGAGGATATGAGCAACTCTTAAGAGCCTAACACTTTCTTGTGATTCTCCAAGAGGCATTATTGGGAAAGAGTGGAAGCTGACTTCATAAATGAAAAGGAATATGAATGTAAGTAAAGCTCTTGTTTGAATACAATTCTATACCAAAGTCCTGGATTAAAGCATTATCAATCATCCAAGCATGTGGGAAGGTTAGAAGTGTAAATATTTCCTCACACTATGCCCTTCCAAATATTTTAGTTTGAAATTTAAGCCTTCAAGTATGTCTTAGGAAAAAAAATAAAAATAAAACTTTGAATTAATCTTTGTTAACAGATAGATTGAGGCACATTAAAAGTTTTAAGAGGTTTTTGAACACTGATTCCAATTGAGCAGCGCCTAACTGAAAGTGGTTAGGAAAGCTCTGTGGAAGAAGCTAAGAAGGTTTTTATAGGGTAGATGTAGGATCTAAGCAAGGAAATTATTTTGTTGGCTATAGCTTAAGCATTTGCCTTATCAGCAAAGTCTAGTTGGGTGTTTATGATTGGTTGTTTTTAAATTTCATTTTTTATTTGTATAGATTATGAAGGCATTAGTTTAATGACCTCAGTTTAATGACCTCCTTGCTGAATTGCTTTAACAACTCCTCCCTTTGGTTATCCTCTTGTATGTACATAAAGAGTGACAAAAAAAATTGGTATTTGTGCCATTCTCTGTCGCTGTCAGGATTAACGTGTTGTTACATCTGTAAAACTCGAGTTTTGATTTTAGGTTCATGGAAACTATTTTTCTGTTTATCTTGTTGTTAATCTTACTTCTGTTTCTCCAAGTGCAGTGAGTGAGAACATCTGATGTACTGCAGATGGATGTGCACATGTATTTAAGACACTTGAGGGAACAGAGTATACTGGGGTGACAGAGTATACAGAGTATACTGGGGTATACATTATAGTGGTGACCATCAGGAGTATAATACCAAGAGACTGGAGTGTGTTCCTAAGCCAGGACCCCATTAACCAAACCAATAAATATCAAATAAATCAAAGAATGTACCTGAAGAGGCATTGACATGTTTAGCCAAGTGGTTTGTTTGTTAATTTTTTTGTATTTGAGTTTCTACTCTACCAGAGGTATTGATCCAGGTACAGGAGGAAATATTTGCTATGGTGCAGACTCCACCTTATTTGGTCAATAAACAATCTAAAACAATTCTGTTATCTAAAATCACTTTAACAGGAGAATGTAGGGACTTTTGTTGTGCAACCGTGGCCTTGGGTAGATTCAAGGATAGTTGCAAGAGTTAAGGACAAGTTTCTAATTATGTTTTCATTTGCACTTACTCTAAGCCAAAGAAAATGATACTCTGCAAATAATACCCTTCCAGAGGGGGTTAACATCTACAATAAACTTCTTTTGCATCCTACATTGACATGTCATATTCAAAGTCTATAATTTACCTTAGGGTTCACTCCTAGTATTGTATGCCCTATGGGTTTAGACAAAGTATAATGACATGTATCCATCATTAAAATAACATACAGAATATTTTCATTGCCCCCCAAATGCCCTGTGCTCTGTGTAGTTATCTCTTTCAGACCACTTTCCTGGCATCTACTAATTTTTTATTTTCTCTATAATTTTGCCCTTTTAGAAGTCAAATAGTTGGATGTGTACAGTGTGTAGTCTTTTTGGATTGGCTTCTTTCACTTAATAATATATAGTTAAGATTTTCCTATGTCCTTTCATGACTTGATAGCTCATTTCTTTTTAGCACTGATTAATATTCCCTTGTCTGGATGGATCACACTTTATCTGTCCATTTATCTACCGAAGGACATCTTGGTTGCTTCCAAGTTTTGGCAATTGTGAATGAAGCTGCTAAAAATCTCTGTGTGCTGATTTTACATGGACATAGGTTTTCAACTTCTTCAGGTAAAAGCATGATTGCTGGATCATATGGTAAGATTATGTTTATAAGAAAATCCAAACTGTCTTTTAACATGGCTGTACTTTTTCGTATTCCCACTAGCAATGTATGAGAGTTTCTGTTGCTCCCCATCTTTACCAGAAGTTAGTATTTTCTGTGTTACAGATTTTGACTATTCTAATAAGTGTCTATCTTTTTTTATTACCACGCAAAATTGGGCCAATGTCTCCAGGGAAAATCCTATAGTGACTTTTGGGTAAAATTCCTTAATTATAATTGATAGTTCATGGCTTATCATTTCATGGGGGAAAAAAATACAAAAGTCCTATGCCTGATGTCTATTAGAGAGAGTCTTAAAGATTTCTTGAACCTGCAGAAATCCTTCTCTAATCCATCCATTAGCATCAATTACACATTGTCTATCTGTGTTTTTTTTCTAAGAGAAACTTGTGGTTTACATATTTGCACTTGTTTAAGAAATTTTTTAAAAAGTAGCAAAGGAAGATTCTTCCATTTATTCTTTATTTCCCTTTCTCCTCTTAACAGCGATAGGCAGAATAATGGACCTCAAAGATGTCCACAGATCAATTATCAGAATCTGTGATTATATTGCCTTCTGAGGCAGAAAAAAGAAAAGAAAAGAAAAAGACTTTGTAGATATAATCAAAAGAAAAGAATTTTAGATGAAGAGATATTTTGTATTATTTAGGTGGGCTCAATTTAATTACATGTTATTAAAAGTAGAGACTCTTTCACTGCAAACAGAGAGATAGCAGCATGAGAAAGAGTAAGTCTCCTCTTGCTGCCTTTGAAAGTGTGAGCCAGGGAATGAAGGAGACCTCTAGAAGCCAGAAAAGTCAAAAAAATATTCTTTACCAGAGCCTCTGGAAAAGAACACAGCCCTGTTGACATTTTGATTTTAGCCCAGTGAGACCCATGTCTGACTTCTGAACTAAAGAACTGTAAGATAATTAATTTGCAGTGTTTGATCTACCACATTTGTGGTAATTTGTTATGACAGTAATAGAAAACTAATACTCTCATAACCTTCAAAAATGTAACACATACACACATACTTCTTTACTCTCCCATACTGTAATCTAATATTATGTATAGATATGGATGGAAACTAAATGTCTAAGGTAGACAATAGATTTGTTTGACATTAGATAAATAGCCTATTTTTTTTAACGAAGCAAAAGCAAATTCTTAAAGGAATAGAGTTTAAATGTGTGTGTTACTTCTTTGTCTTTGGAAAAAATAATTATATCTAAGGAAAAACAATAAAATAGAAACATTATGATGGTCTTAATCATTTTTCTTTTGCTCAAATATCTTTACATAGTGAAAGGTCAAAGCTTTTGTAAAATATTCTAATTGTTTTTCTGATCTTTGTATTTGGGAGAGCCAAAATATATTAAGAACATTTAAATATTATTAAAATAGTCGATTCTTTTATAAAAGAGATAATGGTCAAGAACTGACAGTTTAGCTAATTTAGTTTTGAACCAAAAGTGACTTAGATATGAATGATTAAAACTCTTAACTGATGATTAAAACTCTGGCTTTCATAGGAAGGATAAGCCTTAGTAGAACTAGTAAAAAATTGGTCTTAGCAAAACATACCCAAATATTCATATATGCATTTGCATGCATCACCTGCCTTTCTCATATATAAGTGTACTTGGTTTGCCTGCTTCTGTTATTACACAAATGTCTTTTTCATATCATTGTTTTTTTTTTCTTTCTTGAACCCTCCAGCCAACGGTAAACCAATTCTTAATGAAATATAGCATTTTATTTGTTTTTTTCTCCCACGTAATAAACCTTCAATATGTTGTTGACTAACCTCTCAAGGTAACAAAAATAGAAATCACCTGCTCAGGGACCAAAATTTTCTTTGAAACTTCAAACACAGTATTACTTCAGCTACGTTGCATTCACAAAGTACCTTTATTGTCAGATTTAAAGCCAACCTACACAACTGCAAATCACTTCACACCTGTCTATAGATATGCAGCATGAGAAAGAGTCAACCTATTCTTGCTGCTTTTGAAAGTGCAGGAAGGGAGCTGTGAGCCCGGGAATGAGGAAGACCTCTAGAACCAAAGAAAACATTCTTCTGCAAAATAAAAAGATCCTTCAAGTAGGACTAGGCTCTTAGTCTTAAATGTGCAAAATAATCATGTGAATACATGCAATATGTAGATTCCTGAGTCTCCAGATTCAGAATATGATATTTCTACTACAGGTGGTCAGGGTACTACACCTCATACCAAAACAAAAAACAAACAAAACAGCACCAAGAGAATAGGCTCAAATTGGAAAAAGTAGTTAAGCGGGGTAAAGAATTATTTTTAGAATTAAGAGATAGTATCAGATATATCTTATTCAGGGTTAAAAACTTAATTTCTAAGGGCAGTTTGTTGTTGTTGTTATTTGTTTGTTTCTTTGTTTTATCTCACTGTGTTCGAAACACCACCAAAATACCCTAAGATGTCTTGAATTTCCTTCAGGAAAAACTATGTGTCGATGGTTCACCATGGTGCTTTTCTATTTAAACTAGATTGAGCTCAGCCATTAAAAGTTTTAAACCATGAACATGGCTGAAAGAAGAAAAGAAAGGACAGCCGAATGCTCCAAGACAAGAAGTCTATTAACCCAAAGAAGAAGGAAAGAATTGAAATCACCAGTGTGTTTCTGTGTGGGGCACAAACGTGTTTGTTGACTTTGAAAACAGCATGGCAGATCAGACTACACTAGGAGAGAGGACCATACGTGACAACTAAAGACACTACCATTGTGTGTGTTTCCAGAGTGAAGAGAAGTGTATAGACATCACTGATCATCTTATCTTGAATCCATTGTTTTCTAGCAATAACCTATGTGACCATTCCATTTGGAAATTAGTTTAAGCATAAGTTTCCATATTGCAAAAATGAAGGTAATAATGAATAAGAAATAATTTGGCTGTTTAAACACTGGAAACATCATCAAAATGGAATTGTCCTAAAAAGGTTTATATAAAAATAGTCTTAAATGTAGCACAGTAAGTAATACTGTTTTATTACTTCCATATGTCTCACAAAGTTTATTAAAATAAGAATAATTTTAATACATGGGCATATGTATTATGTATTAAATTAGAGCAAGGTTTCTCCTTTAGCTGTGCTGATTTCATTTGAGTTTATAGTTACTGCTCATTATGTGTAGCATCTGCTTTATTGAATAAATCAATAAATCAATTAAGACCATAGAGCATGAGCTACCAAAAGAACACAAATTCAAAAGCTTACGGACATGTATATGAATCCTTCTGGTTAATTTTAATGAAATGTAGTAAAATGAATACTAAATTGGTAATCAAGAGACTTGGTTTTTTTAGCCTAACACCTGTTACGGATTTGTTTGGCAAGTCACTTTCAACTAAAATATAAAAAAGCAGTTATATACGGTTTCCATTAATTTTTTTTGAAACAGTACCTCTTTCCACCCCCCTCAAAGAAATCAAGCTTGTCTCAGCTATATGAATCAGTAAATGCGGAACCCCTTCTTTATTCAGGCTAGGATCCAGGAAGGTGCTATCTAGTTGTTTCTCTCTTACTTCATCTCCTATTACTCCACAAAACCTCACCACTAAACTAAAGAAATGTCTGAGGCAAATCCATGGGTTCCTAAATAGTAAATATTTTTTGAAAACCATTGTTAATGTCTAAAACACTCTCCACATCTCACTTGATGCCTTTGAATATTTAAGCCACAAGAATTGTCTATGTTCTATTCTATCTGGATAGGTTTATTTATACAACACATCTTATTTCTCTCTCTCTTTGTCTCTTGCACACACACACACTCCTTCTTCCTTAGTAACAGACCCCTACATTGGAAGAGAGAAGGCATGTAGACTGAGCTCAGTTCTAGCCTACATTTCCTTTATAGCCTTACAGATATTGCTAGCAGTGAGAGGGAAATAGAACCTATAATTGACCCTGGGAAAGCTTTTTAAAGTGTCCTAGTCAACTCAAAGTCTTGTCCCTGCTCACATGAAGTGGAAGCAATGGCCAGAGCTCTGATGTCCATCTTTCAAACATGGAGTGACCGGAAAGATGGAAGTCGCACCAAGGTAAAGCTGATAAAAGAAGATAAGGGCCTATTGAAAGTGAATCAGACGAACCTCATACCAGCTAAGGCGTGCCTACCTTAGATTTCTTCTACTTACAAAATAAATAAAACTTTATCTTGTTTAAACTACTGCACCAGTCTAACTTAACCCTGCTGCTCACATTTTCTAAACTAAATAAAGACGAGAATAAAATCGCAATAGATAGACACACTGACAAAGAAAGAATGCAGAAATATAGGTCAAAATTGAGATTACGCTCTTATTTTCTTAGAGGAAAAAAGGGAAGATACCTAGGTTTGAAAGTTCACTGGATAACTCAGCCACTCTGTCTTTATTAAACATGTGTGTAACCATTCTGATTCTCAATTTTCTCATCTGTGAAGTGCAGATCCCATCATTACATTACTCACGTCACGGAATTGTATGATAATTCAGTGACAAAATTCTTCATAGAACATTTTAATACACCCATATAGTAAGTGATAAATAAGTGAAAGCCATTTTTGTTCTCATTATCATCCATGCAATTCTCTTCCGTTAGTTAAACACAGTCTATGCTTCAGTTTCCTGACTGAATGAAAGGTAGAAAAAAAGTGACTTCTAATGTTTTCTCACAAATCAAACATTCTGTGACGTAAGGAAAATATAAATGATGTATATAGTAGCAGCCTACACTAAATCACTGTCTCTCTGACTGCTTATACATTTTCTACTTAAATTTTTACAGTATCTCAAATTCTAACAATTTGAGATTTGTGTTTTTGATTGAAAATAAAGGTAATGCAGGAGTAGATAGGAGTTCTATATTCTACAGCTTAATGGGCATCAGATTGCTTTATTCTAAACCCTACTTTAAGGATTTGGTGTCATATATATAAATAGGTAATCAGGAGAAGAAGGGTTGGATGGAGCTCTTTGCAGGGGAAGGGCTAAGGTGAGCATATCTACATTTGAATAAGGTGCGCTAAGTAGAAAGAACTACAATAAGGTTAGGAAGAAAAATATGGTATAAAGTCAGAGTGTACCAATCTTAGTAAGGATCAAAGAGATGACATAGTCCCTGGACCAATATCTCCCAAAATATTGGCATTACTTCTGTATCATTCATGAATATGACCCCTGCAATTGGCACAGGGCCGAACAGATTATCAATAAATATTTGCGGAATGTTCAATGACTTGCCAGATTTTACAGTACTAAGTTTAAATGCCAGGGAGGACCAAGGTCTCCTGATTCTAACAATGGTGCTTTCCTTTTTTTTCCCTTCATCATTTGGATATTTTTTTAGCTCCACTGTCTAGCACAGTAAATATCTGAACAAATGAACAAATGAGTGAACAAATCATGAATATCCCACTTTGCTTTTATGCATATGCCATGGTACAACAGCAAGAAGAAAGACAAGAAGATGGAAAAGGAAAAAGGAGAGAGCCATCACTGTTCCTTCCCTGCCCCCTCATCTTCTCCTTCTCTGCCCGCACCCATTCCAACACCCACACTGAGTTCAAGCTCAATCCAAAAAATTTTAAATCGGAGCATGTTGTGAGGGAACGAGAATGAGGCATTTGGCCTTGGTATTTTTATTTTAATATGTGCACTTGTAAAGGACAAAAGAAAGGTCGGAAAGCAAACAATGCAGGAAGCAGTTGGAAAAAAAATAATAATTGTAGGGGAAAGCAAGGTTCTCTCTGACAGTACTGACTACGGATGAACAAATGCTGAGCAGCTGTTTTCAAGGGGATTCATGTGAACCACAATTTGGAGGAGAAGACCAAAGCTGTTTTGTTGCTTAACACATTAAATATGCACAGAAAGGGATGCGAGTAAATCAAGCCTCATTGCAGGAGACCTAATACGTGCCAGCAGGTGCTGCTTGAGTCAGACATACTCCAAAACCTAGAAAACACGGCAGGAAGTCAAACAAGTTGGAAGATGCCCGTGTCTGATTGGGTGGGAGCCATTTACTAGGACAGGTTTTTTAGCTGAAACTCATCGATGTGGGAGTTCTGTGCAAAATGATCTTGCAAAGGAGAAAAAAAAAATACAGAAAGAAAAGGACAGCCTTTGGAGAGGAGGCAAACCAACTTAGAACAAAGAGGGAGCCCTTTCAAGCGCTCAGCTTTTGGGAAAGGGCACATTTTCTCCCAGGATTTGCCCGCCCCTCTTTCCGTCTGCGATGTGTTCAGTTTCCAGCAGGTCCCTACTCCACTGCAGTGGCTCACCAAATGTTTGAAGCTTTACTATAAAAGACTATATTTGAAAAAAAAAAAAAAGTGTGAACAGAAGAAGATTCAGGGAACTCCAAGCTCAGTTTCTCACTCTGATTGATAAACTCTAGTTACCCTTGTTTTTCTATAGCTTTTCTTTTATTTAAATAATGTAAACTGCACTTTAAAAAAGTCATTACTAAAAAAATGAATATTCATTGAAAGGCAAAATAGAATAGTACCAAAAGCCAGTCTGTCTATTTGTGATATTTAGTATCTCGGCAACTTTGAACATATCATTGACACTCTCTTAGCCTCCGTTTCTTCACTGTAAACTAAGGATATTAATAATAGCTAACTCATAGGATTGCATGAAAACTGAAAAACAAAAATGAGTTGATTTATTAAAAGAATTTATAACAGCACCCTGACATGCTTTGTAACTGTCAATAATTATTGCACAAAATACAGAAGACTCTAATAATATTAATACATAGAGAGATAAGCAGAAAATAAAAGTCACACATGATCCCATTCCAACCAGAGATAGCCTTTGTAAATTTTAGTACATCGCCGTTCTCATATTTTGCCACTTTCCATATTTCGTAAGTTTTTTTGAATAATGATATCATTAATACTATTAATTATAATAACCATAACGCAAACATCATATTTTCGACACCATGTTTAGGGTTCAAAATTTTTATCTTATTTGTTACATAATTTCAATTAAGTTGTTAAATTATTAGCTTAGTATTACAAATAAACACATTACACGTTAGTGGGTTTGGTAGGCAGAATTTTAAGATGATTCCTATTGACTCACACCCTCCTTATATCCCGTTCCCTGTGAGCGTGGGTAGGAATATGATGGGATTTCACTCCTATGATTACATTACTTTGTATGGCAAAGGGGAAGGGATTTTGGAGATATGGCCAGCATTCCGAATCAGTTGATGTTGAGTTAATCATAGATAGATGATCCTGGATGGTTGTAACTTATACTACTAAGACACTGTCTTGCTTATCTTGGGGAAGCAAAATGCCATGTTATGTAGGTCATGTGTCAGGGAACCATGGGTAGCCTCTAGTTTTAGAGAGCCTCAGTCACACAACCATAAGAAACAATTCTGCCAACTACCAATTTGCTCGAAAGAGGACCTCAAGCCTCAGATGAGATCATTTCATTTTGAGACACTGCACAAAGACTCAACATGGACCCCGGACACATAGAAACTATAAGATAATAACCATGTGGTTTTTAAGCCACCAAGTCTATAGCACACAGCATACAAAGAGTCTAAAAAAATAATACAGAAAGAGGAAAGTATAATTAAGTAGCTTAATATAAGTAAGAAACAGAATCAGCCCTTGAGTCCAGTTCTGACTAATGTCAAAGCAGGTGTGCTTAATAGCTGTATTCTAGGTTTTCATTTAGACAGATATAATGTGTATTTTTTAAATACCACATAAGTATTATTTGCTGAGTTTATTTCATTGCTTACGTATATATTTATGTAGTGAGCCAATAACATAATGTTGGATATTTAGCTTGTTTGCTACTTAGAAACAATGCTATAAAAACAATGCTATAAAAATATACTTTAAACTAAATCTTTTCTTACATTTCCTTAGCAAATTCTTTAGGATCCAATTCTTCCAAGTAGAAAGACTGAATTAAAAAGCATGTACATTTTAATAACATTTATGCTAATCTTAATATTGATATGACCAACAACCCCACTGGGATACATATGAATATTGAGTTTTTTTCTTCTCTAGAATATATTAGGTACTAAAATGTATGTTATATCAAAACTTAAAAATATGTAACTGAAAGTAATAGTTTTATAAAATTCAGGAAAATATAACTATGATTAATTCTGCACATATGAAAAAAGTGCTTTAAAATCTTTCTGTAGCAAGTAGTGGAAAACAAAATCATATTATCTTATCCTTTAAGGGTCATTTACCAATTGCAGAGCAAAGTGTGACAGCCGATTAATGACCATTGGTAATTGTTGGAATGGTACCACAGGCTGTCCCTACCTGGGTGTGTTATGATCATTCATGTCCCCAAGCTCCATGATTACAGATTGTCTTACATGGGCCAACAGAATTTTTGTAACACAATTTCAACAGTATTAAATTAATGTGACTTAAGGCAAAAATCTATGTCCATTCTTACCAGTCTGGTCAAGGGATTGAAGGTCCTAATCCAGCCTTCACTGATTAGGAGAACAAATATTCTAAGGAGAAGCAGAGACAAATAATCCATTAATTAGCACTTACAATTAGTATTTCCTTGAAAAAAAAAAACTGAAATGAAGTGTTTTAAATATTTGTTTAAATACTTTTTGTGTGAAAGAGAAAGGATGATTTTTTCTCAATTTTTTACTTTAAAATAATTATAGATTCATAGGAGGTTGTAAAGAAATGCACAGTCAAGTCCTGTGTGCCCTTGTCCCTTTCTCCCCAAATGTTACCGATTTATACACCCATCATACTGTATCAAGAGCAAAAAATTGACATTTGTAAAATCCATAGACTTCATTCAAAATCCATCAATAATACATATACTCATTTCTATTTGTTTATTCATTTGTATAACTCTAAAATTTTAACACGTGAGTAGCCTTGTATAACAGCCAGCACAATTAAAATATTCAACTGTACTATAACCACAGAATTCTCTCTTGTTACTACTATTAGTTACACCCATCCTCAAGCCCTTATCCCTAACCTCTAGCAATCAATGTCTTCTTCATCATTATGGTTATTTTAGAGTGTTATAAAAATGGAATCATGCAGTATGTATCATTTTGAAATAGGCTTTTTAAAATTCAGCATAATTTTCATAGGATTAGTGGTATGTATCAAGAATTTGGTGCTAAGTAGTAGTTCATAGCATGGATATATCAAAATTTGTTTACCCATTTACCCATTAAAGAACATTTGAGTATTTCCCAATTCAGGGCTATTATGAGTAAAGTTGCTGTATATATTTATGTGTAAATCTTACATGAAAATAAATCTTAGTTTCTCTGGAATAAATGTTCAGGAGTACAATTTCTGCATCTTATTGCAAGATTATTTTCTGTTTTAAAATTAAATTCTCAAGCAGCTGTATTTTTACATACTTATCAGCAATGTATGAGTGAGCCAATACCTCCATATCCTTGCCAGCATTTGGTGTTATTATAATTTTTATTTTATCCATTTTGCTATGCATATAGTAGTAACTAATTGTAGTCAATTCGTGTTTTCCTAATAAATAATCATGTTAAATATCTCTTTCCTGTGTTTATCTTCCATCTGTCTATCCTGTTTGATGAAATGTCTGTGTACTTCTTTAGCCCTTATTATAACCAGATTGTTTTACTAGTAATATTTCAGAGCCCTGTATATAGTCTAAATATCTTTGTTGAATATATATTTTGCAACATAGTTCTCCAAGTCCATAGCTTGTCTTTGCACCCTTTTAACATAAGATGTTTCACAGATGAAAATTTTTTATTTTTGATAATGTCAAATTTATTGATATTTACTTTTATATATTATACTTTGATGTCAAATCTAAGAACTCTCTGCCAAGCAAAGACTCTGGAGATTTTCTTCTGTGTTCCTCAAACTCATAAAGAGTGTTCATGGGATACCTACAGAGAAGATCATACTTATTGGTAAAAGACCAAATGTTTTCCTCTAAGATTAGGAAAAAGGCAAGGGTACTGCTCACACAACTCTTATTTAATATTATTCTGGAAGTGCCAGCCACTGCACTAAGTCAGGAAAAATAAATGAAATGAATACAAATTAAAAAGGAAGAAACAAAATTCCCTCTATTTGCAGGTAATATGATTGTTTACATAGAAAAACTTAGGAACTCTTACTCTAAAATTTATACAGAAATTGAAAGATCCGAGAATAGCAAAACAATTTTGAAAAAGAAGAACCAAGTGTTAGAAATCATTTTTCCCCCCAGTGTTAAAATTCACTATATAGCTGTAGTAACCACAATGGTGTGGTACTGGTGGATAGACAGACACATAGATAGACCAGAATAAAGAACTCATAGATTTACACAAATATACCCAATCAAGTTTTGATAAAGGAGCAAAAGTATTTCAATGAACAAGGATAGCTGTTTCAATAAATGGTGTAGGACAATTATACATCCATTGACAAAAATAAATAAATAGACCTTGACCTAAAACTCACACCTAATAGAAATATAATTCAAAATATATCATAGACTTAATGTAATGTAGAAAATTATAAATCTTCTAGATGATTTATTTTTAATCATCAAAATCTAAAATTCCTTGCATGAAGATAAGGTTAAAATATGATTACTTTGAATAGAGTTAGAATATTTTAAACTGTTTTGAACAGGTGCACCAGCACTTAAACATCACAGAGAATGTCAGTAAACCCCTGCAGAAAAGAGGAAATCTATAATAACTCCATTCATTGATACATGAATGTTCTAATTAGAGAAACATCCTTGATTGTGACTCGGTGATCATTTCCCCTTACTTTTTAAAATAATTATTCTTGGAAATATCTAGTATGTCAGTAATAGACTAGAATGATGGCATGTAAATGGTGTGTTTTGCCACAAATGGTTTACACAGGAAGATGCAGAATAACAGCTGTCATGGTAGAATAGCATTAGCAGATTGTACACTAAAATTTGCCAAAATTAGAAACACAAGTCTTTGATATGTGTTTCTGAAGACTAAACATAGCCAAGATGTACAGGATGATAGCCACTGAAGTTCTGTGTAAACCCAAATTCAACAAATTTTTAATATCTGTAGGGCACAAAATAAAGAGATAGGGTGAGTATGCTTGAAATGAGTGGTTCGAATCCAGCTGTGCCATGTAGACACTCTGTAATCTTTGGTAAATCATTAAACTTCTTTGAATCTCAGTTTCCTCATTAAAATAGGAATATAATACCTACCGCAAACACTTGCGAAGATTAGTGAGATGTTTTAAGAGCTGACACAGGTCGGCACTCACTGAGTGTTAGTTATAGGTTAGATAATATTGTCATTGCAATCCAAAGAAAAAAATCATTTAAAATCTCTTGCCATAAAGAATCTTTTAAGAAGTTACCATAAGGCTGATTTTAATTGTTACTTTTTCTCCCTTTACTTGTTTTCTAGCCGAGTGCTAATTACCCACATGCCTGTAACATGTCTAATTTTGAGACTTAAAGTTTTTTCTCTGCTGCTAAGGGTGTAAGAACTGACAAATGTTGACCTCCTCTGGCCATCATAATTCCCTGATGCCATTTTCAGCTTCTCAGAAATTAACATATATCAGTTTTGCGAAGCTCTGGAGTGAAGACTTTGTTCTGATTATCACAAAATGCCAGCTCCCAATGAGAGTGTGGTATCCTCTCCTTCATTCCACTGCTATTCATTTGCTAACAATTTTCTTTTTAAACAGAAGAAAGAAATCCTGACATATCCTTTGACATTTCACTTGACCCATGAACTTGACATTTTAAGTTGCTCATTTAGAATAATGAATCTATCTGCTTATTCAGGAAGTCGAAAAACATGGGCCTTTTTTAAGTTTGTTTTCTTCATACAGGCATCTCTTCACATGATTTGTAAATGTCCTTGACATAAATAAGAGAAAAAGGAAGAAAGTATGTAGCTATTTCTTTTATTTATTCAATAAATATTGAGAATCAACATTTATCTAGAAATCAGGGTATATATAACAATGAGCAATACATAAAGATCTTTGGTTTCTATTTTTATGTCACAATAGTTCCACAAACTCAGCTCCTTAAAATAACACACATTTGTTATCCCAGTTGGTGTGGGTCAAGAGCCTGAATATGTCCTTACTTGGTGCTCTGCTTCAGGGGCCCATCTGAAAGCCAATGCCTCAAAGCTTTGGTGGCAAAGGATGCACTTCCAAGATGGCATGGCTATCAATAGAAATCATTTCCTTATAGGCTGTAGGACTGAGAGCTTTTGTTTCTTGTTGCTATTGTCAGTGTCCGGGCACAGATCATTGCCACATAGGTCTCTCCATAAGAAAACTCACACTATAACAGCTAATTTCATCAAATCTCATGAGAAAGAGATATTGCTAGCAAGACAAAAGACATAATTAAATGTCTCTATCCTGGCCTAATCACATAAATGACAGTCATCACCTTTGCCATATTCTATTGGATAGAAGCAAGTCACGAGTCTTGCCCACATTTAAATGGAGAGCATTATGTAAGGTGAAAATACCAGAAGACACAAAAAAATTAAGGGCCAATTTAGAATCTGTCCACTACTGAGCATAAAATCCAATAGAGGTTTATAAAGATAAATAGGCTATTACAATATAGCTTCATATACACCTTTCTAAATAATTTCAATTGCTCTGATAGCTGGGTGTTATTATCTTATATAACATGAGGATGCTGAGCCTCAATGTTATATCTAAAGCATTTAGTTAGCAGTCAATAATGATAGTATTTGAACTTAGGGGAAGTTTTTTAGGGCAAGAACTGTACTTTAAAAAATAATGATTACAAACATAGTATATATCCAGAAATCTTACAGATATGACAAAGATAATAACAAAAAATATAAAATTTCTATGTCAATAAATTCAGGTTATATAAAATCAGTGAAATTTTTGAAAACAAAATTTACTAAAAATTGAATAAGAAAACACAGAAAAGCTAAGCATCCTCTATCCACTGAAGAAATTAAATTTATAATTTAAAACACTCTGTAAATTATAGGTCCACATGATTTCATTAGTGAATTCTATCACACGTCTATGGAATAAATAATACCAGTATTAGACAAACTTTTTCAAAAAATAAAAAGGAGGAAACCCTTTCAACTCATTTGATTAGGACAGAATAATTCTGATAATGAAATTTTAAAAGTGAATATTACAAGGAAATCTTACAAGGAAAGAACATTATAAACCAAAATCCTCCAAAAACAAAGACACAAAAATTCATAATAAAATATTAGCAAGTTAAATCCTCTAATATGCAAACAGATAATAATATAAAACAATACAGAACAAACAAGCAGAGTTTATCTCAAAAAATGTGATGTCTGTTTAACATTTGAAAAACAATCAAGTAACCACATTAACAGAATTAAAGAAAACAATCTACATAATCATTTCAACAGATACAGAAAAAGTATTTGACAAAAATTCAATATAAATGATAAAAAGTCTTGACAAACTGAAATTAAATGGGAATACTCTTAATTTCATAAAGGGCATCTACGAAAACATCTACAGTTCACACTATCCTTAATGGTGAAACAGTAAACAATTTCCTGTTAAGATTTAGAGCAAAGCAAGCGTGTCAGCTCTACTCACTTACATTTAACATTATACAGTAAGTGTGTCCTACCTACCCAACTCAATAAGGGAAGGAATAACTTATAAAGTTTGGAAAGGATAAAGTAAAATTGTCTTATTTTCAGTTAACATAATTGTACAGGTAAAAAAAATATAATTACCAAAGAATCATTAGAACCAATAAATAAATACAGTAAAAATATCAGCATGCAGTTAATATACAAATATCTGTTGTGTACTTATGTGTTATTGATAAACTATTTGAAAATTAAATTTCTAAAAATGATGTACAGTATCAAAACTCATAAAATCTTAGAAATAAAATTTTTTAATTGTGCAAAACCTACACGCCGGAAACTACAAAACATTGCTGATAAGAATTAAAGACACTAAGGAAATGAAGAAATACACTATACTTATGGATTAACATTTTTGATATTTTCTAGATAGTAATCATTACCAAATTGATGAATAGAATCAATATCTCAAGATTTTTTGGTAGAAATTATCATGCTGATTCTAAAATTTGTATTGAAAAATCAAAAGATTTTAAATAGTCAAAACAATTTTTAGAGAGAAGAGCAAAACTGAAGATTTATGCTACTTACCTGATGTCAAGTTTCAGTAACTAAGGCAGTGTGGTACTGACATAAGTATAGACATATAGATCAGTATAACAGAATAGAGAATCTGGAAATAAAACCACATATATAAAGACAGATAACTTTTGAAAAAAGTACAAAGGAAAAAGAAAGATTTTTTTCAACAATGGATGCTCAAATAGCTAGATACATTTATTTATAAAATAAATTTTGACCCACTATCTCGTATACAGAAAATGTATTTGGAGCAGGGAAATACACATAAAGCTAAAACTGCAAAGCTTCTAGAATATAATAAAGATCTTGAAAACTCGGATTAGGCAAATAATTTTTAGAATATAAAAAACACTAAACTAATAATAAAAGAAAAATATTAAAAAATAAGTTTCATCAAAATGAAACTTTTATTCATCTAAGAAAACCATGAGGAATATGAAAAGACAAAGTAAAGCCTGGGAGAAATGAATTCTGATATATATTTCTGACAAAGAACTTGCATCCAGTATATGTAGTCTATAGCCATGTCACCCTGAATGTGCCCTATCTCATCTATCTCAGAAGCTAAGCAGGATCGGGCCTGGTTAGTACTTGGATGGGAGACTACCTACAAATACCAGGTGGCTGTAGGTGTTAAAAAATATATATAAATGACAGAATATGTAAATACTCTAATACTCTTAGAAATCAATATATAAAAATTAATAACACTTTTTAAAAATGAGTCAAAATAACTTAAAACACTTCCCAAAACAAGAAATATAAGTTGCCACTAAGCACAGAATAAGGTGCTCAAAATCATTGCTCACTAGAAAATGAAAATGAAAACCATAATAATATGACATTTCACAACTACTGAAGGAACAGCTACAATTTAAAAAAAGATACCAAATATTAGTAAAGATGTGTAATGGCAAATATGTAGAACAACTTGTAAATAAGAGTATAAAATAATTCAGATATTTTGGAAAGCAATCGAGCAGTGCCTTATGGTAATTGGCAGCTTCTAAGACAATTCCCAATGATCTTAACTTCTTGAATTCATCCCTTCTCTAATCCCTCACGTTGCTTGTGCACTGGACCTAGTGGCCTGCTTCTAAAGAATAGAATACAGCAAAAAGAATGAGATGCCACTTCCAAGATTAGGTTACAAAGATACTGAGTTCTGTCTGCTCATCATCTTTAGCTTTCTTTTTCTTAGAGTTCTCACCCTGAGGGAAGCGAGCTATGGAGAGATGCCTGTGTCAAGGAACTAATGTTCACAATGTACAGCCAACAAAGACAAAGGGCTGCCATCAACCATGTGGGTGAGCTGTTATGGGGATCCTTCTTATCTCTAGTCTTGAGATAACTGAAGCCCCGGCTGACCCCTTGATTTCAGACTTGTTAGAAATATTATGTCGAGGGATCCAGCTAAGTCATGACTAGATTACCTGCTCACATAAATTATTAGAGAATAAAATTTTACTGTTTTAAATCTCTAAGTTATTGGTAACTGGTTATAGCAATAGATAACTAATACCTTTATAAAGTTAAATATGCATCTACCCAATCAAAAACCCAATAATTTTTTTCTTAGGTAGTTACCCATGAAAAATAAATATATACATTCCCCGCCCTCCCCAGCCTTCTTTCTCTCTCTCTATTTCTCTCTCTCTCCTTCCCTTCTTCCCTCCCCCACTCTCTCTTACACTCACAAATAAACTAAAAAATATTTATATAAAAATATTCACAGTAAACAGTGACTTGATTCATACAAGCCGAAAGACAGTGGGAGAGCAATAACAACAACAAATGCCCATTAAGAGGAAAATGTATAAATAGCTGGTGGTATTTATAATCACAATGCAACTCGCTTGTAAAAATAATTAATGAGATACATAAACTAACATAAATTTATTAAATATGTTAAGTAAAAAATGTCTGACACAAAGGAGTTTATACTATATTATTTCATTCACCTGAAATTCAAGAACAGGCAAGGTAATCTATGGTAATAGCTAAATAGTGCTTACCTATGACTTATGATGGTGTAAGATTTGAATAAGAGTGGGCATAATGGAGCTTTCCAGGATGTATTGAATATCTTAAAGTTAATGGTTATATAGGTATTTGTTTACCAAAAATGTAAACTTCACTTTTAAGATCTGTACGTTCCACTGCAATGCAAACTCTAAACTACATAAATGTCTAACCAATGTACTGTATACATGAAACTAACAATAAAATAAAATGCTTTAAAAATTTTTAATAAAAAATAAGAAACGTGTTGTTGAGTAAAATATAGACATAAAATTACATTAATATATGCCTCTATATGAAATTTAAGAATGGGAAAAATTAATCTATTTTAGGTGATACAAAGGGGAAATTATGGGAGTTGAGAATGACTGGACTAGGCACCAGGACATTTTCTGGGTGAGGAAATTTTAATTACATTTGTCAAAATTCACCGAATTTTAAGATTAGGATCTTTCTACTTCATTCTTTATACGTTTTCTCTCACTAAAAAAATAATAGTCATAAACTATGTTTACTGTATACTTGGTTTTCTCAAAGAAAAGAAGGTGGGGATATGCCGCAACAGTTCTTCAGACCTCAGGAACTGGAACTGAAATTTTAATTTCTAGCAGGATACGTTCCCTTTCTCTCTATCCTTTCATTATCATTGTGTCCTTACGTGTATTAGCTCCAGTTTCATCTATAGCAAATGTATTTTAGAATCAACTTCAATTTTGAGACTTGAGAGGCGCATCTCTCATCCACAATCAATTTTAGTATCTTGAAGAATTACTCTGATTGGACCAAACTGGGACATAATCACTCTTTTGACCTACTTTACTGTTCAAGAAAGTACTCTAAGGAGTTGGGAGATTTTCTGGCAAGAAAAAAAATAAATTTCCACCGTAATACTATATTAGATAAGTAATTGTAGTACCAGCTGTACTGAAACCCATGTCCAGCTAACATCTTCTGAACAGTTATCTAGTAAGGCAAACATATATCCTTTTGATATTTTATTGTTTTAAATCAATAATCTCTCTTCATAGCACCAATGTACTCTTGATTCAGGGTTGTTCCTACAAACCTAAAAATGATTCATGGCAAGGCCTGATACAGAAAGCCTTACAATGAAGATACAGCAATTAGATAAACTAATCAAATTTCTTTGGAATCTGCACAGAAGAATAGAAGCATGATTGAATAGTAAGAAGATACTGTTAAGATAGCATAATAAGAGAACAATAAACAAAAACTGAGATACTGAGACATAAGACATCTAATCTAAGTTTTCCTTAACATTAATGTCATACCTATCACCTTGGGAATCTTTTCAAATGAAGCTTTAGATTTAGTAGGACTAGGGTGGGTGGGGCTTGAGATTATATATCTATAACAAGCTGCCAAATGAAGTCTGTGAAATTTGGACTGGTGTTTTGGACTGATCTATTAGGTATTTGCACGTCCCCTTTTTCAAAGGACTATCACTTACGTTCCCAAGTTCTCAGCAACCCTATTGCCAATTCTAGGAAGGAATCTCATCAGATATAGGTAAGTGTATCCTAAAATATTGCATGACACATAGCTATACTAAAAAAAATATTTGTTCTCATGAAATTCAAATTTAACCTAATACTCTCTTTAGTAGCTAAATCTGAAAACCTTACCTGAATGGGACTTGGCATCATGGGGAACCAACAGTAACAACTATGGAGCTCAGTGAAGTACACCTAAATGGACCACAGGATTAACAGAATGAGTCAGTCCAAATTTCACAGACTTTCTGTACCCCAAGCAAATAAAAACTGCACAGCACAGACTGTATAGCTACGCAAATCCGAAAGTATACAGGAGAATATACCCATTAGGAAGTACTGATTTCATCTCGGCTATGGCCTATTATCAAATGGCTCAAAGCAGTGATTCTCAAGCTATGGATGGAAGAGTACAGAATTGTTTTGAGGCTACTGTGAATTCACGTGAGCACTAAACACATCTGTAAATAGGCTAGAGATTATGCATTACATATATGTTACATATGTTTTAATTTGTATGTAAATGTAATGAACGCAGTATAAAATCATCGAATCATTGCTGAATTCATGAGAGACATTTTTGCTATTTGAAGGTAGTTCAGAAATTATTATATCATGCATCTGTTTAATTTGTCCATGTTCTCAAGAGCTTATGATCATCGAAAAGGGTAAGAGACATTTTTCTGAAGTTATTTAAAGTAAATATGTGAGTTCAACTATCTAAATATCACCTTTTAAGGTTTAGGTCCAACCAAGACATTGACTGTCTAGAAAAATGAGAAAAAAGTAAGGATGCATCTGCACTACTGAGAAATGATGCATAAAGTGATATTTGTTTTCAAAGGAATATAAAACAGCCATTTAAGCATGGGAGGCACAGGATGGCACTGCATCTGTTTCCCATTGCTCTTTCCTTTGTAAGAAGTGCTGCCATTGCAGCAAACACAGAGTGAGCACAGCAAAGGAAGAAGCAAGAGGGTGTTTCGTTCTAAGGCTTTGGCCAGCTACACTCTCACTTTAAAAAAAGAAACAAATTCAAACAGCAATCACAATAAAGGAAGAACAAAATGAAAGCAACCATTTCCAAAAAGAACTGCACTCCACCTGAAAGAAAAAGATAAAATCGATTCTGAGCAGCAGCTGAATTCACTTTGCACAATATCCTATTCAAAGCCAGGTTTGCTAATCATATTAGATAACGAAGGAGAGGGAGAGAAGCAGAGAGGATCATTTTAAAAAAAAAAAAAAAAAACTAAAAAAAAAACCTCTCTGCTCCTCACCTTGATTTCAACAAGATCATCTAAGTTTGTAAGCTGAGGGTTAGGGGAGATTTCTGGTTTACATCATGATGATAATTTTAGATGAATCTCCAGTGTCTGTGTCCAAATTTTCTTCTAAAGGCAGAAGAAGATTGGATTAGACTCCACACTAAGATCACAGTTTTGCTTAATCACCTCTTTAAAGTCCCATATCCAAATGAAGTCACATTATTTCTAATCTGGATTCCTTTTTTTTTTTCTTACTGAATTGCCCTACATAAAGACTCTAGTTCAATGAGAAATAAAACTGGCAAGAGTGAATGTTCTTGTCTTTCTCCTGATCTTTGGGAGACGTCATCCAGTCTCTCATCATTATGTAGGCACTTAGCTGTCAGTTATTCATAGATGCCCTTTAACAAACTAAAGTTCCCTTCTATACATATTTCATTGAGTGTTTTTTTTTATTAATAAACAATGTTGATTTTTCAAAAATTTGTTCTGCCTCTATTTATATAAGCATGTGTGTATGTTGTGTGTGTGTGTTTCATTAATAAATCATCTTACACTTAGTTGATTTTTCTATATTAGACAAACTTTGCACTCCTGAGATATCCCACTTAGTTATAGTATATAATTTTTTAATATGTTGCTGGATTCAATTTATGAGTTTTTGTTTAGGATTTTTGTGTCTATATTTGTAAGCAGCATTAGTCTGTACTTTTCTTGCGATGTTTTTATTTGAATTTTTATCAGGGTAATATTGACCTTATAAAATGAATTGGACTATGTTCATTCTTGTTCTACTTGAGCAAAATTGACAATTATTTTGTTAAATATTTGGTAAATTTCACCTGTGAAGCTATCTAAGCCTTTACTTTCTGGCTTTGCTTTTTAGTTTTTGATTAGTAATTTGGTCTCTCTACTTGTTAAATTGTATTAAGGTTGTTTAGCTCTTCTTGGAGAAGTTTTGGTAGTTTGTGTTTTCTAGGAACTCGTGTCATATAAATTGACTAATATGTTGGCATACAATTTTTTCATCACATGTATTTAATCCATTTTATTTGTGTAAAATTAATAGCAAGTCCCCTCTTCGACTTCTGATTTCAGTAATTTGAGTTCTCTCTCTTTTTTTTTTTGATCACTCAACTAAAGTGCTCAGTTGTATTGAATTTTCAAGTTTCATTAATTTCTTGCTCTAATTTTTATTATTCCCTCCCTTCTGACTCTTGTTTAGTTTGCCCTTCTTTTTTTGTTAAGGTGGAGAGCTTACCTCTTTATTAATATAGGAATTTAGCTAAAAATTTCTAAGCACTGACTTAGCTAAACCCCATAAGTTTGGTATGTCATGTTTTCATTTCTATTTATTTCAAACTATTTTCTAATTTCCCTTTTTATTTCTTCTTTGAACCATTTGATGACTGGGATCTGGACATTTTTAGAAAATATATTTTAGAGACTCTGGTTCCCCTCCCACCTCCAAGTAAGTGTTTGTTAATGGTATTTGTGTGTTCAGTGTTTAGTCATTTGATGGATTATTCCAGTGCAGTCTGCCCTCCGCCCAGCTCTGCCAACACAGTGCGAAGCCACTGATGTTGCTTTTAGCAGCCAGAGCCTTGCATAGGCTCACAGTTACCCAGGAAATACAGTGGTTTGGAAAAACCCAGTTGTCTACTAATTGTTACTCTGTTGTTTTCTACAATACTCCAGGGGCACAAATTGCTTCACAGACTAATCCAATCAAACTTGAACTCTTTTCCACAGTCATTGTTTGATATTCATTCTGATCCTAGGAGGGTTCTTCCTAGATGTCTCTTCTCCCATTTTTATCTGGCAAATGAGCCAGCCTACAATTTAAACCATATCTGCAGTGAATTCATCAACCTTCTCTCAGATGCCTTTTATTACGTTTACTTTTTATAGAAAGACCTTAGATTAGTCTCCACATTTGGTTGCAAATGAATTCAGTTCCTTTGGGGAGGAATTTGGAGCTCTCTATTTTATAGCCTTCTCCTAAGCAAAACCTCTGAGCCACATGTATGGTGGTGCTGTGGGCTGGACAGACAATGGTGTGCTTCTCTCTGAGTGACATTCTGCCTAAGAATCTGAATGCTCAATGAAGAGGCGAGGCCAGATTTTCTTAGCTTGTCCCTACCCCATTAGCCAAGAGTAGATGAAGCCCTAATATTCTTATCAGTGCTGCACTGGAAAAACAGCCTCCAGCCTATGAAAAGGGGCCAGGCAGGAGAAGGGAGTACCTCCCTTTTGGTTGCATTTGCCTGGAACTTAGCCTCAGACAAAGTAGCTAGAGAAAGGTTGATGTCCTGCCCTTCTTGGTACGACCGTCCTCCCACTGGGAGAGGGAACTGGTTGTTCTTGACTGTACCAGTCTATATTAAGCTGGGAGAGAAAAGGGAAACTGTGAGTCTTGGTTCAAATATCATAGAATCTCACACAGTCCTTATAAAGGTTTAGTATATTTTCTTGAATAAATGCTTCATTACTTCCTGTATATAAATTTTCAGCAGCTTTGCGTGAGGGGCTCCTCATGCTCTCATGCTTGAAGTTGACCTCTCACAGTTTTTTACTTTAGTTTTTTCAAAGTGAATTCATGTTTATTCCTGTGAAGACAGTACTGAATAAGAGTAGCAATCATAAGAGCACATCATATTCTTAAGCACTATGTGAAAACACTATGCATATTTTTGACACTATTAGGTATTTTTATTCCTATTTTACAATGTGTGAGGTTAAAGAATGTTTCCTGAAAGACTGATATTGGAAAGAAGACAAAGCCTGAGTCTGTCTTAGTCAAGGCTTACCCCACTCATTGAGCAGAGTTTTGCTCATAATATTGATTCAATAAATGTTTGTTGAAATGAATTGGCTTGAATTGAATTGAATTGAATTGAATTGAATAAAGCATGTTCGAGTTATATAAGGACTGAATGGAGCCAGAATTCAAATTCAGGTGTTTAATCCTACAAATTAAGCCTCATAGTCTATAAAATTTAATATCATATTTAAATATTTATTATCATTTCTATTTCAACCTTAATAGTAAAAATTAATTTAAAAGAATGGTTAAAAAACAAAGTACATAATCAGACTCACCAAAAATTTTGAATTAGATTGGCAGCAAAAGAACAAACAAGCAAATGAAAAAAAAAACCCACAAAACAAAATTAAGGGGAGAGTTGAAACAGATGTTAAAAGTAACAAACGAGGAAGCATGAAGGAGTTGGGGACTAGACATGTAGATAAAGCATCAAGATCTGATTTCTCATAGGATATGATTAATATATAAAACGAGGTTGGAAAAGATACTGATGCTTAGATTCATTCATTCATTCATTCATTCAGCAAATATTTAAAAAGTGAATATGATGTAGCAGATCCTAGGAATACAACGGTTCCTCCTTATGGAGCCCATTACCCCATAAAAGAGAAAGACACAATTAATAGTATGTATAACAGTCACAGGTGAGGGCTCTGGTATATGCATGACATTAGGGGAGTAGTGAGGAAAAGCACTGATGATGTGGGGGAGTAGAGAAGGCTCAGCACTAGAGATGCTATTCAAAGTGATGAGAAAATAGTTAGACAGATAAAGGAGGGCATTTCCCAGTCTGAGAGAACACATTTTTTAAATGAAAAAAGACCTAAGAAAGAATGTCATATTAAGGCATTTCATAAGTTGTTAGTTTTCTGTGGCTGAATCACCGAGTTAAATATAGTTGAGTGATTAGCGATAACAGCTGAAGAGGTAGGGGAAGAGGATCCAGCATGTGGTCTGGAGACCTGGAAATCTGAGCCAGCCAAAGGAATGAGCTCAAAGGAGGGGAAAGAGCGCCATCTATTGAATCTCGGCTACTATTTGCTACAACCTGTCAGAATCTTTGAAAGTAGTCTGAACTTCTCAATCTTATACAAGCCTAACAACCTGGAATTTTGTTAAGTGACAGTAGGTACTTCGACTATGCCGTTCTTAATGGGCCGTATTTACGTGGCTGTTGTGCAAACTTTCTCTTAAGAATGGCAAGTAAAACACAGTTGAAAGCCCCCAAAGAGGTTTCACATCAATAGACTGTTACACATGTTTTTGAAGCAGAGCCTGGTTGATTTTTTTTTTTTTCTTCCGATGGTGGCGTAAAATTCTTGTCCACAAAAATTGTGAGTTGCTTTTTAAAGTCCTGCTCACTTTGTAAGTGGGCTCGAGGTTGAACTTTGAAACCTGCCTGAAACTTCACACTTGTAAGTTCACTTGTGTTTCATACCATGACAAAGTCGTTTTTGAGTTTGTTCTCATAACTTAGTTTGAAAGCAAGAATATTTTCATAGTACTTTAATTCTTTTCATGAGATATTTTGGGTGGGGGAGAGAGAGAGAGACAGAGAGACAGAGAGACAGACAGAGAGAGAGAGAAGCATTTTTTATTATAAACAGAAATCTCAGACATTATTCTCTTGCCTCACCTTTTCAGAGGTCTAAATCCTCTACCACAGTAATAATATCCATTGCACATAAATTAAAAATGGTTTCAGTTGGCATCCTAGCAGCATTTCTCTCTACTTTTTATGCTGTTCTTTTGCTCCCAGAATTCAAGTCAAAATGCACTTTTGCATAACGATATTTGCTTGAAAATACTTGGGGAAAAAAACTAACCTGCTATCATCATCATCATCATCATCGTCATCATCATCATCATCATTATTGATCCGTAGTTAATATTATAGAAGTCATGGTACTAATTATTATAGGATAGGGAAGCTGGTAGTTTTGGAAGGAAATTACACAGTCTGATGGATGAATTCACTCAGGAGAAATGTAAGGAGGTGGAAAGCCACCATCAAGCTCTTATCAATTTCCCACTGTTGAGAAGAGATTTCTGCTGGACAGTCTGGGAACAATCAGCTAAACAAAAGGATGCATTTGACAGATTAAAAGAAACATTATGTTCTCCTCAACGCCTGTTTTTTTAGAGTAAAATTGTTTTGCACTTGTTCTGAAAACATAAAAAGAAACAGTCAGTAGGAGTTTGGAAATGATTAGGGCCCTCTTCTACTTTATGAAAGCACTTAAACACTTGATTCTGAGATTTCTATTCTACCGAGTTTCAAAGCTTGTCTATGGAATACTCTTTGATAGTGATTTAACAACAACAAAAAATAGCCACTGAAAATTCAGAAGACTCAAGAAAAAAAAATCTCATTTATTTCCCTAAACTTTTAATTCAAAATAGGCATTTGGAATAATTGTCTCGAGTTTTTTATATGCTTGGCTTATTTTAATGGCTTCTTTATTACCTACAGAATAAATGCTAAAATCTTTGGCAAACTGCATAAGCAAATCCACCAGCATCTGACTAGCACTAAGTGTCAGTTCAATCCCAGTCTCTGGTGACTCATCTATGTAAACCCACAAGTCTGATCGGGAAGATGTTTACACTGCCTTATTGTGTTCACTCCTATTTCTGTTTCTCTCCTACTGTCCAAACTGGTATTCTTCCATACCTGTCTAATTGTGTGGGCATTTGCTATGTTTGCCTGTCTGTCTATCTATCTAATCTATCATCTATCTATCATCACCTATCTATCTAACATAATCATCCAAGTCTTATCTCATCTTTGCAACTTTTTCACTGCCTACTCTCTCTGAACTACCTTATCAGTTATTATTGGTTTTCTATTGATTCCTGCCTACAAGCCTTTCCTCAGTGGTTCAAAAATAATAATAATAATTTAGCTCCCATCAGCAACAGTTTTTGAAATATACAAATGAAACAAATATGAACTGCGCTCTTGTTCTTGAGGGCAGTATCTTGAGGATAGTAATTGTTTTTTGTATTAAATGCCCAATATGGTATTTAGCACAAAATCTTATGCATATTAAACAGAAAATATTTATGATGTAAAATAAAAAATAACTATTTTTCTTCTTATTTTATAGTCTATATTGAAATCTGAATATGTTAAACCTTGCAAAGTAACATTGCATGATAAATTCCACCAATTCTTCTGTCACACAGGCCAATTTTAATCTACTCTTCATCAAGATACTATCTATGGTAGGCTATGATGTGGCAACGAAACAAAAACAACAAATACCAAATATACTATTGTTCAAACACATCTGAAGTTTATTCTGCACTCATGTAACATTCCCAGTTAGATGTTCCTGATTAGCAGGAGCGGAGGTTGGGAGTGGTGTGGATGGTTCTGGTCTACGTATCCATTAAAGAACTTCATCTGATTGAGGACCTGACATTTCACCACATGTTTTCCTCAGTGTTTGGCTCTCTCTTAGTCATCTAGAATGAAAGAAAAAAAGGAGAAGCTCAAGTTTGCACGAGCTGGGTCTGAAAGTAGCGCATATTATTTCCATGCACAATTCCTTGATCGGACCTCAGTCACATGGCTACATGTAACTGCAAGGAAAGGCAGGAAATATCATCTGTTTGCAGGCACAGCAAGGAAAAAAAAAACTAATTTGGGGAAAATAGTTTAATGTGTTTTAGAGATTTATAGAAATTATTATAATCTATTGATACTATAATGCTTTAATTTATATCCCATATTAATTATATGACAGTAACATTGTACTATTCTATTATAATCTACTTACATATAACTTAAGGACTCATGAGAAGGAAAAAAGAATTAAGACCAGATAGATCCTTAAATAAAATTCTAGAATATATTTATAAATAACATTCAATAACATTCTAACTGGGAATCCACAAAAGACACAGCATTAGTCAGGGTTTTTCCAGAGAAGAGGTTTATTATAAAGAATTGGCCTATTTAGTAGTGGAGAATGACAAGTCCTAAGATCTGCAGCGTGAGTCAGCAAGCCGGAGGCCCAGGAGAGCCAAGAGTATAGTTTCGGTCTGAAGCCCGGCAGGATCTAGAGCCAGAAAAAACTGATGTTTCAGACTGAGTATAGAGACAGGAAAAATGATGTTCCAGCTGAAGGCAGTAAAGCAGCAGAAATTCTTCTTTTCTCACCAGAGGATCAGCTTTTTTGTTCTGTTTAGGCTTTCAACTGATTAGATGAGGCCCACACACATTAGAGAGGGCAATATGCTTTACTCAGTCTCCTCATTCAAATGTTAATCTCATTCAAAAACACCCTCACAGAAACACTCAGAAAATATTTGACAGATCATGTGAACATCCTTCATGTGATCCAGTCAAGATGACACATGCAATTAGCCATCACAGGCACTAAAGAATTGTATTTCTTTCCACATATCTAAGTATCCTGACTTTCTGAAGATAGTGTGAATTCGATCTTATTTCATGTTTTAAATGTAGATTCAAAGCAAATAATCATCACCATCATGATCATGATCATGATCATGCTAGATAGGTACCAAAATAAAAATGTTTAAATTCTACACCTATTTTCAAAATTAAAGCAGGTAATTATCCTTCTTTTCACTATCCTTTCAAATTGCTAACCAAAAGAGAGGAGGAAAATTAATTCCAAGTAATCAATAATGATTTAAAAGTTATCAGTCAGATTTTTTAAAAAATGAAATGAACTATTTGCAGTGAAATATTCTGAAAACCATCTAACCAAAGTTTGTGAAATGAAACAATTTAACTACAAATCTGGTAGAAATGTTATAGATATTTTGATTATTTTTTAATTTAAACAAGGATTGCCGTGTCCAAGGTGCATTTTAGTTAAGAACATAATATTTTTTGTATGAAAAAGTGTTTATAAGTATAAATGGAACATGGCAAATATTCATAATACATTCTACATACAATTATTTGCCTATACATTTTAGAAGAAAGCAGATTTTTTCAAGTCATGTTCATTTTTATCAAATAAGATAATACTCAGTATCAAAAAAAAAAAAGGAATTCTTACTTTACCTTTCTTTTTCTTTCGTAGCCAAGAATTCTCTTTGATAATCAAATGAAATGGCAAGGTCTACATGAGACTTCCTATTAACTCTTGGTGAAGTTTTCTCATTGCAGTAACTAGCAATTCTCTTGATGAATCCATGATGAAAGACATTTTTTTCTTCATAGGACTAAAGTTAGTGATCAGCAAATTGACAGTTTAAAATGAAATAACTGTCAATTAATATCTAATCCTGTATATAGCTTCAAAACAAAAATTTCATACAAAAAGAATGAAGCTGTTGCTTAACTTCAGTGAACGTTAAGGGAAAAAAACACTTAAGAATATAGTTGACTGCAGATTTAGCATGAGCCAAAATTATAGTATATCTGCTTGAAAAATACAATATTGTTATAGATGGAAGACTGAATCTTTGCAAAGTGGATTTGGATATTTACTGTGCAAAAAATGCAATAACCTACTTCATGAAATAACGTTATCTTTGTTCTAAAATGTTCAAGAGGATAATCTGGTAAGATTAATAAATGTCAAAATCTTGTTTTAGGTATAGTTAAAACACTTTTAAAGTTGTTTAATATTCTAAGATTTGATGATATTGTTTGGTTGTTTGCATTTCTGTACATCTTGCAAGTGAAGTACTTATTACCCTTTGCTCTAGATTATCTTTCCAAATATGTTTGTGTAACAAAAATAAAGTTAGTATTTTCCTCCAGAGAAAAGGGAATACATGCTCACTGTCTGATATAATAAAGATATTTCTTTTTAGAACAAAGAACCAACATTCTCACTACCTATTATAAAAGATTCACGTGCCCTAAACTCAGGGTTCTTTTCTCTAATGCAGTTCTGTTGAAAACAGCTTCAGGAAATAGTGCAAAAATGATTATCCTCTGTTATTGATATTGCTGTGAGCAATAAGTTGCTATTAATCTCTGACTCAGGAGCTGTCTTCTACCCATATCCATAAAACTATGGCAAGCTCACTTGTTAGCTTACAGGATAGCTTCAGAGTTCTTTATACCTACCTTGGCCAAAATCACACAGCACTGTCAAAACTCACTGTTTTAAAATCAATGTCTATTGAGATATAAGACCTTGTTACTGACATACATGTTGACTGAAAGCTCAGAGTCACTGTGTGTGTGTGTGTGTGTGTGTGTGAAGATTTTTCTGACCCCATGGAGTAGTCTTCAATAAATAATTCTTCATAGTATTTTGTGCTTATACAGATTTCATGGCTCTCAAAATTGAAGTCTTAAAAGTAGCCTCAACATCTTCCATAGATTAAAAACATAATAGCCTTGAGGTAGATTGGGAGCAAGCAGGGATGATGCAGGAGGAGAGAAACAATGAGATCTATTATAAAAGAGGTCAACTAACAGTTGCCTTCAACAAGTCACAAATTTAATCCAAATCATCTCATGGCAAAAAATCAAAAAAAAAAAAAAAAAAAATCCAATTCTTAAGCTATTCTTTGGAATGTAAGTTCTGGAGAGGAAAGAGAAATACTGTCTTCCTTAGAACCATAATTACTGTGCTGGTAGACAAGGAAAAGGAAAATGAAGTTGAGGGCATACTACTGCTCTCTTCAAAGTCTCAGACTACTAGAAATATGAGGAAGCCTCAAGAATTCTAGAAAAAGAGGACCAAATAAGGAGAGTGTTTACTTCCACCAAACCTACTCTTTACAAAATGGTGATATATTTAGGAATGAAAATCCACTTCATAATATACTGGTCGGCTGTACTCCATATTTTTTTAGGAATTGGTGGATCATGCATGCAACATGTTCTTGGATTAATTATGTAGGTTCTTTATTACAATACCTGTATAACAGGTAAAGCAAGTTGAAAGATTAACAGAGATTGTTTGCCTTTAATTTGCCATGCTGGGCATAGAACAGGCACCCAATATCTGTCTACTGAATGACTGAGTTAATTTATATTTGCTTTGAAGAGAAGGATTTTATATTCTAATGAGTGAAATTACACCAGTTAAATTAACCCTGCCTGGAGCTTGATATACCTTATTTGTAACATAGATGTACATTTTTCCTGTTGTAATAGAAAATACTAGCATTTATGTATAGCAACACAAAACTGCTAGGTGATGGCATCAGCTGAACTCACATAATCTGATTTTCTAAAAGAAACAGTCTTTTATATTTAGAATGAGATATTAACAGATGTATATCAGAACTCTGGTGAGACAGTGTCTTTATATATGTACAGTATTTATCTCTTGTTGACATTTTATACCTATCATTCTTGCAAAACCTATTAGCTTGTTATATTATCAGCAAAAAAAAAAAAATAGCCATTTAAAATTTTAAAAAATTGCAATGTTAAGATAGACATCATTGAAGTAAGAAATAAAAAATGAAATGAGTGACAGTAGGGAAGAATGCTTATGAGAGTCATATTTTTTGAAGACTTTATAATGTGGGTACCTAAATATTTGCGTTCTCTGCTAATATGATATATATGCACATATATATCTGTATACATATATATCATATATATATGTACGAATGTATGTATGTATGTATGTATGTATGTATGTATGTATGTATGTATGTATTCCATGTTCTCCATCTTATGGTTACATGCTCTGAGATGAAGATGCCTATCACTCTATATCTCTGATGAACTTAAATCTTATGAAAGATGATCTATATGATTATCACTTGTTTCTTAGCAGGAAGTATGAAAATCAGACTTTCACTCAATGTTTAGGCTTTTTTTGTTTGCAGGACTATTTTTCCTCACTTTAAATATACAGGTGTTTTCTTTTAGAAGTTTGGAAATAAAATTTAAAAAATCATTAGTGTTATTTATTTGTTGATTTATACTGTGAATGTTGTTGATTTATCTTCAGTTGCATCCTACAGGACACCAGAAGAAGATGTAATATAGAAACACAAACCAAGGTAAGCAAGGTATACATCTAAAGATCATGCATCACAGGTAAGAACTGGCCAAGATAAAAAATTTACTTCATTTTATCCTGACCACTGACTTTATATTGTAGGCATAGTAATTCCCATTCTTTAGAAGAATAAACTGAGGCTTAAAGAGATTAAATACTTTATCCAAAATTCTATGTAAAAATCATGGAAGCTATGATTTAAAAACCAAGGCTCATGTTTTTTTTTTACCAGATTAGAAAACTTCTATGATACTTGATAGACACTAACTACATGCCTACCGAGGGGCTATGGACTCACAGTCTTCCATCAGAATACTTATTTGACCTTGCCACATCTAAATTACTGAGTTTTTGAAAATCACATTTATAAGAATGATGAGTGAACTGTGCAGTATCAAACATTTTAGTGAATTTAGACAAATATTAACTTACACAATTGGGACTTCTCAGCAACCCACATGTTCACAAAGAGTTGCTGTGGCTATTTAGTCTTGCAGTCTAAAGTATTCCAGTTGAGAGCTGTGCCAGTTATTTTTACTTTAAAAATATGTTTATTAATTTATTTTTACTTTTTCCAGCCTATCTCATAAAACCTCATATACCACCTTTTCTCCTTACACACAGTTTTCCTGTTGCCACAAGTACTCTTTATACCATGAACACAAGATAATACAGTAAATGTATTTGTTGTGTCTAAATTTTAATTGTCCTCAATTTTAATTCCAGTTTTGCTATTTTCAAGCCATGTCACCTTGAACAAATTTCTTAATTTTCTAAGTCTCATTTTCCCTTTCGTTTAAGCCAAATGTTAATTGATACTCTAGCCGACTTACAAAACTGCTGTGAGGACCAAATGGAGTCATTGTGTGACATTATTCTGTGACATTATTACATTAATGTTATCAGCTTGGCAAGATAATAAAAAGCTTGGAATTAAAAACCAGATAGAGCACTAGTCTGGCTGGAATGTTGTAACCAAGCGTGTGTGTGACCGCAAAAAGGTTGTATGCAGCCTGAGTCTTAATTCAGAGTGTCACTCTTCAGAATGATTCCTCCTCATACATACAAATGACATTTTTCATTGGTCCATCTCATTTAGGGTTTTAAACATGGTTGATACTGAAACAGATATTGAACAGGAAAAACCTTGTACTTTTGAGGGTCTAACCAATCAGACTATTCATGCCCAAAAGAAATGCTTTCAAATTTGGTAAGGATTTGACTAGCAGGAGCTTTTTAGGTCAAAACCTAATTGATTAACCTGTCAGCACAGATAAATGAATCGAATAGGTTATTTCAAGTAAAGTAATATTTTTCAACATGACTGAGCACCCACACTGTTGCTTCTATTTGGGTTCTAACTTATAGTTATAAAGTCACAAAAGAATTAGCATCATATTTGCACAGTGCCTGAAGAACAAAGTGCAATATTAAATTACAGGTTACTTTTAACCTTGTGTGTGTGTAACTATATCTAGACATAATATCTAAGAAGTATGACACCAGTTCTTCACATTGGTAACTACATAGACATTGAACACTAGAATTGCAATTTTCTGTATTAAAAATATTTAATATTATTTAATTACATATTTAAAAATACATAGAAAAACATTTTGGTCTCCTTTAAAGAATTTAAAAGATCATTGTGGACAAACATATGATATTGGTGATAACATAACTGGTAAAGAAAAAAATGTATATAAGACAGAATTTTTGTCAAAATCCAAAAACACTCTTTGGTTATGAATGACATACAGTTTGAATTTTTTACTGGAGACAGAACCTCAACTGTGCCAATAATGATGACATCCTCTGGAACAAATCAAAGTTTATGTATGAGAGCTTCTGAATCTCTCTAAAAATAGAACAATTTATAGAACACATTTCAAAGTCGACATGATAGAAATGCTGACTAAATGTTTTCTTTAAAGAAATTAGATTAAATTTAGAGAAAATATACATGTACCTAAGAATGCAACAAAATGATTAAAGATTCTCCAAATAAAGAGTAAACCATTGTGAACAACAACAAAAAAATAGAATTAATTTTGAATTTTACCTATCCAAAGAACTGTTTTTTGGGGGTATTAAAAAGGCTATGAAATACTTAACAAAAAAAAACCCAAATAGATATAAATTTGAATATATCATTTTTAAAGGGATTTACAAATATTTAGGGAAAAAGTGGTTTCCAAATCAAAAGAAACTACACGTGAAAAATGCAACAACAACAAAATATTCCAATTAAATATATGAAAATCAGAGCTTTGAAACAAAAATATTTGCATCACTTTGAAGATTCACAAAAAAATCCTGAAATTAATTGCCTGAGACACCTCTGACATTATGTATCATGGTATGATCTGAATCAAAGAAAAACTTAAACATATGAAATAACTTTCTCCTGTTTTTATGTTTCATGACAACATATAGGCATTAAAATGTTGAGAGACAAATGACTTTTAAATAATGTCTCTAAACGGTTTAAGAAGTGGTAGAAATTGCAATATATTACTGAGAGCAATATCTATGATAAATTTAAATATTTCATAATATTTTCCACAATGACAGTTTATTATATGCAATCCATAACATTTAAACATAATAAAATTTATTAGTTATTTATAAGTTTATTGCTTAAGAAGTTCTAGTTGGTAAGTTTAGTTACATTGAGATTATTTTAAAAATAACTAAGAATCTAAAAGATCAAGAAAGGTTGTATAATTTTGCATTACTATCAATAGAACATAAATTATGTGAAAAACGTTCATTATAGCAACATTGTTAAGGATTTTGCTGAAACAAAGCCAAGAAAAATAAATACTATGGAATAAATTTTTACGTAATAATTTTTATGTATGCTTTATATTTTTATATTTTATGTTATACTTTACATTTTTACTTGAAATATAACTATCTTATCAAGAGAAACTAGACATGTGCAATAACAATTTATTCAGTCATATTTTGCCTATTTTCAATCAAATAAAAAAAATGTACACAAATAATTTTTAAATTAGTCTGAAATTTTGTCAAGGTGGGAGAATAGAGATTTCTTTCTTTTTAAAAAGTCTATTAACTTGATTCATAATTTCAAATATGTAAACCAATAGCATAAAGATCTGTGTTGATTCTTGCCACTGTCCCCAAATTTTAAGTGGATTAAAATTTTAAGTAAATTCATCTTATATTGAATTACAAGCAATTTTTGGACTTTCCTCACTATAACAGACTACTTCACTAAGCACATAAATTACAAGATATAAATCACCTCCAAGACTTATACTTTCCAGAGAGAATATTGATAATAATTTAAGAAAATATAACATTTTATATCTTGTAAAAACTATACCAGCTAGACATGTTCCTGTTTCCTGTATATTTTATGGGACCATCTTCATGTTCTGCAACAGAAATTACTATTCTTACTTCCTGAATTGTGTGAATATTTTCTTTGTTCAGTTGGCTTTAGGACACACGTTTAATGATTTGCTTGAACTTAGTGACGTAATGAACATCTAAAATCAAACACAATGTGTTTCAAAAGACAGATCTCTCTTGACTATTCTTTCACCTCACTGTGTTCTGGAGCAGTTACCTTTGATTATCAGAAATCATAATTTTCTTCTTGCCTAGATCTACTACATACATATAAGTGCAGTCTTACAAACCATAAATTGGTCTTAAAAGAATTAAGTATGACTTTAGGTATGAATGTACATGCAATATGGAGATGATGTATTATTGAATTGCATACTTGAAAACCATATAATTTTATTAACCAATATCACCACAATAAATTTAATTAAGAAAATTGGCATTTACAGCATAGGAAATATAAAGTACAGCATAGGGAATATAGTCAATGATATTATAATAATTATGTATGGTTTGTGGGTACTAGATCTATTGGGAAGGACCACTTCCTATTATATAAATGTCTAACCATTGTGTTTATAACTGAAACTAATATAATGTTGAATATCAACTGTAATTGACAAATAAAAGTTAAAAAATAAACTTAAAACAAACAAAACAAAAGAAGTAAAGTAAGAATCTATAATTTTTGTAGTGTTTTATGGTTTTCAAAAACATGTTCGTTCCCTCTCCAAATTGACCCACATAATTATCAAATGGGATGGGCAACACAAGCCATTAAATAGATCAGCATGGCGGGGACTAAGGATATTAAATGGCTTATTTAGCATCACTCAGAGCAAGAAATAAAATACAGAAACAATTTATTGATTTTAATAAGATTAGTTCTATTTACGCATTTACTAAAAGAAGAAAATTAAAATAACTTTTATAAATATGCAACTTTTGAAAGTATTTAGTCACCTATTTATTTTATTAATTTAAATTTAAATTCCAATGACTGGTTTTAAGAATATAAGTTTTATTCAAAATCTCTAAATCACTTAGCATTACAAAATAATCACTAAAATTCTTCGGGTATACAAAAACGGTGAGCGAAATGAAATATATGAGGTGTGGATGTCTAACATGAAAGAAGAAAACAAACAAACATTGACAAACATAAAACATTTTTTTTCTGATGAAATTAACATCACCCGATATAAGCCTCTTTAATCGAATTGTTCATAAAGTATACAAAGATGTAGAAACAGATTAGATAGATACAGGTATAGGTACAGATATAGATATAAATATGGATATGAAGCTAGAGATATAGATATATAGACAGACATATAGACATAGATATACCTCTCCAGGACTTCAGTAGTGAACCAGGAGAGATGCTACCCTTGATCTTACAGCTTTGTGTGTGCTATCATAGCTGGTTCACACTTAAAATGTTACTATATACTCAAATATTTTACGCTTTCTTAGCAATGACATGCCTAATCTCCATGGTCCACCTGTGTAGAACCAACATTTCTCATGAACCTCACCCATAACTCTAAATAGATATGCAGTGCAGGAAAACAAGGTAGTGGATCTGAACTAAATGTATTTGAATTGAAAATGAAGACTCTCTTAGTGATTTACCCGCCTCAATCTCAGTTTCCTTACTTATAAAATAGAAATAGTAATAACAATGTTTCATTATTAATGTAAAGATTGAAACTAATATGTTACAAGAACCTCCAACAGAATCTGGTATAGAGTAGCTGCTCAGAAATAAAAATTCACAAACTTCCACTGCTGTTCGGGGTTTTTGTTTTCTTAGATCATCTTTGTCTTTAGGTATATGATATTTTTGGTGCTATATTCTACAAAATGATAAACTTCCTTAGGAAATTTGAATTACTCATCTCAGGCTCCCTCACATAGTCTAATCCAGAAGATTACAAGTGATCAATGCACAATAATTAATATAGCTGAATTTTCTTGGGTAACTGCCGTATATTGGGCACCTATTTCTTATCAGCCATTGTACCTCATATTAGACTTATTTTTTCTTCTTACAAGAAATCTTTGAAGTATGATCGAAAACCCTATCTGGTAGATTAAACAGAAAAAAAAATGGCAAAAATCTGGGCTTAACATAAATTAGTAAATTACTCAAGATTACTTAGCTGGTAAGGAGCCAAACATGAAGGTATTTTCATCCTTAGATTGAATGCTATCTTAGGCTATTTTACCTGCCAAGCTTATATCTGGTTAAGTTACTTGAATTAATTCATTAAATAGTTTACAGAAAACAATATACTTGCGAGTGTAAAGGGAAGTGGAATTTAAGTGGCTATTAACGTCTAATAGAATGGTAAAGAAGAGTATTATCTGAAATTGAAATGAAAAACTAGAACTAAACTTTTATAGCTTTAGAATATTAAACTTATTTCTATCAGTGTCTTCAGGAGTAACTTCAGATCTAAAATTGCTTTTTTCAAATACACGCTGCATTATGGTTTTAGAAAATCCACTTCTTAAAACTTAAAATAAGGCATCGTTTTATATTCAGTAAGTATGCAGTAATAATATATAATAGACACAGTGCTCAGAGTGTTATAAGGTTCTTAAGCAAAATAAAACACAAAGAATAAAAGGTTTTTATACTTGGGGGAGAAGGGGCATAGGACACATTAAGAAAGAAACTGACATACCAAAACAACCTTATTAGTATTAATGATAGTATTAAACAAATGACCTAAAATGGAATCCAAATTGTAAAAGAAATAAAAGCAACTTATAATTAAAAGCGTTTTACTATAATATTCTATACAAAATAAATAAAGTCAGTCATAAGCTAGAGAGAAGTAACCATTTAAATAACATTAATCATAGGCAGTAGTGTCAACTTTAAACTATAAAAAATTGTCATGGAGTCACTGATTTTTCTCCAAAGAAACTTGCGACCGATTAACTGTTTTAAATGCCTGTCAGTTTAAAACAGCAAATATTTTGGGTTCATTAGATATATTTCTCTTTGTCTAAATATCTGATTCATAATTGTCACTGGTGGATGATGTTCATTTCTGAAAATCTTACATAATTTCTGATATAGAGATTATACTGACTTTACATTTACCTAAAACATATGATAATGAAGAAAGTGCCGCAATTCTTCATACAGTTTTCAAAGAAGTAGGAAGATGCAGTCAGAGAAACTGGGCAAGATGAAATGAGATAGATTCAGAATGAATAATTTTCCTGTTGCACAAGGACTCATATTAAGCGCAGGCCTCCTGGGGTCAATGGAGAGACTAAATTACTTTCTCTATAATATTCTTTCCTAATAGAAAAAAAAATCAATGTATTTTTAAAGTCTAGAATGACAAGGTTGAAATGGATAAGAGAATTCAGAATTCACTCTTTTGAGTTTAAAGAGACAGTAACAATACTAGCCCTAGTATTATTATTGTCTTGAAATGTGCCTGGCATTTTTCTAAGTGTTACTTTTAATGTATTAGCTAATTTAATCTTCACAAGAATTGCATATGAAAGCTATACTATTAATGTCTTCATTTTCTAAAGGAGAAAACTGAGACTTGGAATGTTCAAGCAAATTGCTCAAGGTTGCATAACTGGTAACAAACACAGAAAGAAAAAAACAATTATGACTTGAAAGAAGATGTGTCTGAGTTTACAACTTAAACTACAAAACTCTATGCAATATTTCTTCCTTGAGAAATTAAAATGCTGACTAGGAAATGTAAAGGTATACTACTTTTCAGTTAGTGTTTTTATATGATACCAAAACTCAAGGAGCTGTCTTCTTAAGACCATCAATCGAGATATATGATATAAGGTCCCACTGTACATTATGCCATTAAGGAAAATTTATTGAAACATAGCAGGTCTATGGCTCACTTTCTACACAGGAACTCCTTGGACTAATCCCACTCTCATTTACCTCTTTATCTCAGTCATTGCCAGAAACCAAATTATCTCTATTATCAAACAACTCAGTAATTCATCTCATATGATTCTACGCATCTTCCTCTCAGACTCAATTTTCTACCATTTCGAACCCTTCTGTTGGGATTTTGTAACCATCTACTCTGGAGACCAATTTTTTTAATGTTTTCTAAGAATGTGTGTTCTTTATCCTTTTTACTTTTTGTAAACATGCTACTTTTTCTATTGCTCTCTCATGAGGTTTGTTTGCATTTCTTCAACTCTGTACTTCAGAGCTGGAAATTGGGTTTGTGTCACTTTTAAAGCATTACATTTCAGAAAAGATAAAACTAGGGGGACAATAAAAAGATCAGTAGTTGCCAAAAGTTCATGGAGGAGAAAGTGAAGATTGAGCAAGTGAAATACAGTGGCCATTTGGAAGTAGTAAAACTACTCTGTATATTTTAATGGTGAGTGCATGACAATAAGCATTAGTCAAAAAACAAATGACTATATACAGCACAAATAGTGAACTTTAACATATGCATATTTTCTAAAAATCAAATCATTTAGGAGGTCAGAAAATACTAGGAAGAAATCCAGACCAATAATCAAATTTAATTGTGTTACAAATGTATGAAACAACTTCACTGAATGGTATGCAGGGGAAGGTACTGACTTAAGTAACCAGAAATGAGTAAGACTAAAGGTGAATGTACTACATGTAAGCACTGTATCCTAGTGGATAAAGTTATTCCCATGAGGATAGAGGTTAATATTTTTGATATTGTTACAGATGTATACTGGAACTGAACAATTAAGAAAAAAGATGGCAGATATAGGAGTCAGGTTTCTCAAGTTGAAGTGATAATTTGCAGATAAACAGGAGAAGAGGCTAAAATAATCTGTGTACTAATGGATTAGAATACAAGACATCAGTAAAACTCATATTTAGTCTAATATAGATACAAATGGTTACATACAGAAATGTGTGTGTGTGTGTCCTTACACCTTCAGCTGAGAAGACACACCTAGTACCCATATCTTGACTGCATTATCATTCTTCACTAAAAGGAACTAGATTTTCTTGGAGAAGTGGTTGATAGTGGGACTTGGACAGGAAATGTACAAGATATGCCTGGGATATCCTGGCATTTCAAAAATTAAGAAATTGCTTAAAGCAAACAAATGAAAAATTCCACATAGATGGGGCTATGTCACAGGAAAAACAGGAGTCAACTGAAATAGCTCCAGAAGGCAAAGTTGGAACAATTTGAGCAACGCAAAAAATAAGTAGTGTTGGATTGTAACTCAAAGTATAAAATAAATAGTCACATGTCCATACTGATATTAATAAATGACTGAATAAATTAGTAGCCTATTAAGATGAGGCAAATATCCTGTGCTGAAAAATTCAAAATAGTTATGGAGATAATGCCCTGACATCTAGGATAAACAACAACAACAACAACAACAACAACAACAAAACCCACTCCATAAATGAGTGGGTGAGATGTATACAGTGAGATGTATACAGTGACTTCCTTACAAAGATACGATGTTGAGGGAGTATGGCAAGGTTAACTGTACAGTGGAGAAATCTGACAAACACATTCTCAGTCAGGTCATTGGGTCAACACCAAAAGTGAAAACTTATGCTGATAGTATGTACCCATGATAGAATGGGATAAAAATTGCACTTTTGCCTGTGGTCTTCCTCCTCCCAAAAGCATAACCTTAGTTTAATCATTAGAAAAACAGACAAATTCCAATAGAAGGACATCCTACAAAATACCTCACCAGTAGTCCTCAAAACTGTCAAAGTCATCAAAAAAAAAGATAGGTCTGAGAAACTATTACATTCAAGAATAGCCTAAAAAGATATGACTACTTAATACAATGTGGGATTCTGGAACACAAATAGAGCAATGGGTATAAGCTAAGGAAATATAAATAAACTACGCAATTAATATAATATTGTAACAAATGTATCATATTAATGTGCGATGTTAATAATAAAGGAAATTGATTTGGGGTACATGAGAACTTTTGATACTATCTTCTAAATTTTCTGTGAATTTAAAACTGTCCTAAAATAGTCTAGTTTTCAAACTGACCCAGCCCACAATTATTCATGTTTTCCAGGAACTCCAAAGCCCTTTCATTTACATATGTGAGGGACAATAGCCTTGGTGTGTCATGTGACCTTTTCTTTATGGCTACAGTTAATTAGGTAACAAGTTGATGAATCAGATTATTTCCCAGAACTGTAAAGTCAAGGGTGAGATAAAATTACTTAATTAATTTGTATAAAATTACTTGTATACTAAGGAGTCTGAGGTAAAAATATCCAACCATGTGAAACAGAAAAGCAGAAGAAAATTTCTACCTACATAATGAGAAGAGAATGAGAGACAGTATTGGTGGCTTTTTCATTTTATCATTCTAGTTTCATAATGCAATCTTTTGTACTGTTGCCCTTGAATTCTTTCAGGTACCCTTCTATTCTCTTATGATTTTTTTTTAATCTTCAGGTGTTAATTAGCCACTGAGGATAGTATCTGTTTACCTGAGAGACAAAAATATCTTCCCTCAAAGATCTTTTATCTTAATGTACTATACTATCCTTATTATCTTCCAACCGTAAAATATTTTAGTCCCTGTGTTTGAAATATTTTTAAGTCTACTATGTTCTAACAATAAATTTTATCTAAATAAAGCAGACTCTGTGTCAGAGATCTCTTAGGATTAATATCTCTGGAAAGGCAGAGAAGGAAACAGGATTGCATAGGAGAAATTGAGTTGTAACACAGTCCAACAAAGACCTCAGCCAATACCAAGGAAATGTCTGGAACAGGAATGGTTCTTTAGATTTGCACTGCACTGGGTGACCTGCTGCATCATTATACTCTTGAGTTGACAATTTATTAGAGTGGGCTTCCTCTAGAAGGAGGTGTGAACTTGAGTGAAGTAATTTCTTCAGCTGACTAATTTCCAAAGATAATGAAGACTTGAGATGTGACTTCTGACAGCACTTCTAGCAGCTTGGAAAATAAGTTCTTCATTCTTTAAGAAAAATCTGTGCAGGACTACATAGCATCCACCACACCATAATTTCATCTACATATCTCAGCATTTCTGAGCTAAAATATACATCACCTCATTTTACTTTAGACTTCTCCATCATATATGCTAAATGCACCCTGTATTTTTTCTTACAATAAAAAAGAATGTACTTAATGATTTTTTCCTCACTAAACATCAAGCTCCATGAAAGTAAGGGCCCTATTTGTTGAGTTTATCACTCTATGTCTATAATTAGTAAATAGCCTGACATGGTATAGCAGTTAGACATATATCTGTTTACTTCATGTTGAATGATTCAATTTACACTATTAACTATTTCTCTCATTTAGTTATATCAGAATTGATAAAAAGTAAAGGTCAACTATCCAGCCCTTCTCTCTCTAAATTAAATTGAGAAAGGCTTCAGATTTATAAAATGAAATTGAAGCCACCTAGTATTATTACATTAAAACTTTATCAATTTTTAAGAACTTTGTGCCTAAGATTCAATAGAGCTATTTAGTAAAAGTAACATTAAGAAAATATCTCCAGCTATTTGTAAAAAGAGAGATAAAATTTCATTCTGCGTATACCTAGTTGTCACTAGTATCATCTTATCTTTTGTAATTTATGTAAACTCTCTCGAATTGTCTATCTCAATTTTAGTGTCAAGCAAAGTTTCTTGTAAAGATTTCCAGAATTTCGAGAAACTTATAGTCTCATGTTTACTCTTGCTTAGAGTTTTTCGCTGTGGCTAAAATCTCAACCATTACTGTATCTTTCATCTCATAATTATTTCCTTTGTCTTCTCTCTAAAAATATAAAAGTGAAACTCAACTTTTCTTCTTAGATCTCTTACAGAAGATATTTGTGAGTATTCAATTTTATCAGATTGTGGACAACAGGAATTGTATCACAAAACTTAAACATAACAATACTGGGTACTTTGTTAAAGTCTCAGTGGCGGGGTAGAAGTATGTAGACATCTGGCACGCATTCATCTTCCCGCCTGACTGTTCAGCACCAAGGACAGAGAAAAATAACTTGCCCACCATCCCTTCCCCCTTCCACCTGGTTTTATATAACCTGCCACTGTAAAATATCGACAATTTTTAAAATCAAAGATAATTTTTGATGCTTGACATTTTTTCAGATGGTGCAATATTTTTTCTTCCCTTAAATTAGCAATTAGCATATTCTTCCATAAACCCCAAGGTTTTCTAAATTTTATTAAGCATTTCATACATTTCAGAAATAAATTTCTGATGGCAATGTTCTTTCTATCAATTAATATTGAGCTCCTGGGAGGATAAATAAGTATGTGTCTTTTTAAATAAAGGCTTTCTTTACAAGAGAGTGCTATACACTTCTAGGTTTTCCAGTGATTCAGATGTAAGTGGCTTCAACTATGTATTTTAAATCATACACATTTTCTCATGAACACAGCCCCGTTAAGATCAATACTAATATAAGACAGATGTACATCTGGATTTGTCAGGAAATTTGGTAGTGGCTCTAGATGAAGAAATGTCCAAATTCTTAACACAAACCAGCTGCATAATGCCATCAGAAATTCACAAAGAGCAATATAGAAACATTCCCATTAATAATTATTAGTGCACACTTGGCTTAAATCTTTAAGTAGAACTCATATTCCTATGCAAGACATATAATTAATTTCCAATACTCTTCCTGTATACATCTTAGTCTTAAGTCTGAGATTCAGTTTAGAGCTCTGTCCATTCTTGAGAGTTTTCCAATATCCATTCCTAGCTACCCTATCAAAGCAAAACCAAGTGAAATAAAATCATCCATGCCACCAAGTTCTCATTGTTTTTAAACTCTACATAGCCTACTAAAATCCCTACTAACCCCCACCCAAAATTTTGGTCCAACTCTTCGAATGTGATCCTTATTCTTTCAAACATGAAATCCTTGTCAAGCTTCATACTAGTCTCTGGGACTATAGTAAGTCTTCAGTTGAAATATATGTTTGCGTATGTATGTATGTATACATAGTTCTCCTTCATTAGTGTTTGTGAGGAATCATACACTGGTTTAAAAAAAAATTATATTACTCTATTCTCTTGCAGTTAAGCAGTTAAGCTTTAGAGATACTTCTAAAATCAAGGTCTCAGTTTTCTTGATTCTGGTGCTAGTGACTCAATCTGCTTTCATTTTTCTCCTAAAAAATTGCAACTAAAGACATGCTTTCTCCAAATAGCCTATGAAGTATAATTCAGTTATAGCATGAAATACAGAATATACTATGTATAAAACAAAGAATCTTGTGCTTTCACCAATTTTACCAATAGGGTTTCATTAATTCCATCAATAATATTTTACCCTATTTCCCAATTCTGTTTTTTCACCTATATCTTAACATTTTGGAAATCAGAATAAATTACTTCATTCCTTGTCTTGCTGTCTCTAAACCAAGCATTAGCATGTTTTTGTTCTAGCTTATTTATTTAGTTTTTTAAAGTTCAAAGCTCTTACTCATAATCACTTGGGAGGAAATTAGTGATTTTAAGCCAACTTGAAAAAGTAAAAATTCTTAGAAATCCTATGTTCATAATTTTGTTGCTTAGATGCCCTTTAAACTTGATAGTTGTCTAATTTTTATCTTTTGATCCAAAAATAAAGTTATTTTAAATGTCCCCTTATAAAAATAGCTTAAAACCTTCACTGATTGATAGGATATACTAGTTAACATCCCTTCAGTAGGTAATAAACTTAAGGCCATACTTGCATTTTTGAAAATCTCAGAGTGACTGAATTTATAGGGTTCCTACTCCAGTATATTTCCTACCTTTGTAATTGCCCACTTTGATCTTTAAATTTGTTGCAATTATGTTTCACAAGATTTCCTCCTTTAACATTTTGGGCTTTCTGCAGATTGTATTTTTATTTTTTAATGATTTTCCTGATACTTAAGAATATAAAAATTATCCCTAAAAGCATTCGTTATGCAAGAAGCCCTATAGACAATGTGGACAACTCCTTTTCTTGTTAGGAGAAAATTTTTCTAGATGGTTAAATCATACACACCTTTTTATATACACAGCCCAGCTGAAAAGGTGGGACATCTGGCCCAGTCAGGATATCTGGAGATCTTAATATTGTCTACATAGAACAAGATGGCCAGATCCTTAACACCTGAACCAGCTTCCCAAAGCCATCATAAATTCAAAGGAACATTCTCAATAATCCATGTTCCTCTCTTGTATAGGGCAGGGCAGGGCAGGGCAAACTGATTGCCATATGTCAAATACTTCATTTGTGCTAGATATGGTACTAGGTGTTTTAACATATATTTGTTACATTATCAAAAATCTAAAAGAATTATTTACTTTTACTATTCTCATTTTATAGATATGGCAATTGAGGCTTAAAGAGTTAATTTGCTAAGGTTCAAACTGCTAGTAAATATGATTTTTACTCAGGACTATGGGCTACCCAAGTCAGTTCAAGGACTGGTATTTGCTTTACGATCACAACATAACATTTCTTACGACTGTAGGAAATTTCCTTTTCATTCTTGTATTAGGTACTGCCCCTTCTTTGCATGTTAGCAAGACCTTTCTGACTGCACCTCATAATTCTTAAGTCTCTTGAAGTATTTTGCTTTATACGCTCTATATTTTCAGCACTGTGTATATCATCGATGCCACCAAAGCACCAGAAATTAGTCTGCATTCAATCTCCTTACTCCTTCTCCTTTTGCACATAATGGGTCGATATATGTAAATTATTATATTATTATCATCATTATCATCAGCACCATTGTTGTTTTGTTATTTTTGGTTCTTAGATAAACTTTTAACATTGAAGGTAAGTACAAGAGAATACACAGTGAAGTAGATTCATGATAACTTACCTACTCTGCCACAGGCTCTGTACTAAGCACTTTCATTGATATTTCATTTACCGCCCAGTAATAATGAAGTATATGTACCATTATTTGTACTGTATAGATCAAGAACTAGAGAGACCAAGAATGAGAGAGAGCAAGGAACTTTCCCAAAGTCAGTGCTAATAAATAGTAGAGCTAAGATTTCAACTCACACAATCTGTCTACAAAGTCCACATTTTTGTGTGATTATAAACCAAAAATGTCTCTGAAATCAGAGGTTTTTTATCCATAGTTTCTTGCATGTAGTAAGTTCTGAAGGTTTTATTTATTTTTTTGAATGAATACAAAAAACCTGACTTTACTATGAATTCTTATTTATAAATAGGCATATTTAACAAATTTTCTAGGACTTAATTGATTAGACTAAAAGTAATGGGTTATCCTGGATAACTTCAAAAGTTATTTTAGCTACAAAATTCTTGATTCTACTCCCCCCATGGCATGTATCTCTTTATAACATAGAAGTAAATCTATGTCTTTAGTGAAAATACAACTTTCATTGAGATTTGAACACATTTTCCTTTATGACATAGTTCTACTTTATTCTTATAATCACTGAGTTGAAGTTGAGAAAGATTCACATAGTAACATACATTTTCTTTCTTTTGAAATCCATCTAATTTACCCAAGGAGATTTATTGAGAGTCCTATTTGCTGACAGTCTTCTGAAAATATTTTGGAGAGCAGCTTCTTATGATTTGAGTGCCTATCATGCCCACAGTTATTTTTGTTTGTTTTGTTTTTGTTTTTGTTTTTTGTTTTTTTGTGGGTTTTTTGTTTTTTTTGTTTTTTTTGTTGTTTTTTTTTTTGAGGAAAGTTAGCCATACGTGCTCCTTATCTTGGCATGACCTGTTTGGCTAATGCTGGGTATCCATCTCAAGAGCTACTTATTTATAAGCTAAGTCCAAATTGGTGATCAGGCATACTTCTGGTAAAAGAGGTAGAATTATCTGTAGATATTAACTGTATAACCCATACCCAGCCTGAAACTATTTGTATAAAAGTTCTCGGTCAGGAAGCCACTTGTGTAACAGGTATTGAAGTGTGTGAATTCTCTGATCAAAACGAAATATAGTGGAATCCACCACCCAAATGAAAAAACTCCAGAAACAAAGGCATGTGCTTGTGAATAATAAAAACATATAAATAAACAGGAAAGTTAACTGTTTAACTTGTACACTTTCCTAATAGTTCAGTTCTTGTTCTGGTTTAAATCACCAAATTTAATTATTTAGGTGGTTAGCGATAGCGTTTCAATTATTTTCTTAATCCTACTGTACATTTTATCATACATATTTTGATGGAGTATATATATGTAGGTATACATGTGAGAAAGTGTGTGTGATAGTGTGTGTATGTGTGTGTTTCTGTAAGTGCAAGAAAGAGATTTTCAGCCATAAATATTTCTTTTTTATTTAGCAAGTGCCCTATAGTTATATTGAAATGCTTTTGTTGACAAGAAGACCTGTGATACTCAAAGTATGGTTTTTGGACCAGCGCATTGGTTTCCCATGAAAATTGTTAGGGATGTAGAATTTTAATGTCTAAGCCAAATGCACTGAATGAGAATCTGCATTTTAACATGATCCTCAGGTGATTTGCATGCACATTGCATTTTGAGAAGTACAGTTGTAGAGCATTGTTGCTACAACTGTGTCTTGGGTTATTGTCAATATTTTAAATAATTATCTTTATCTCTTATTGCCTGATATTTTAAACAACATCATTATATATTGTCCTAAGTTATCTTTATACTGGGATATCTGAATTCTCAGTGATTCTTATATTCCTTACACGTTTTCATTATTGCTATTACAAATAGTATTTCTCTTGGGCACCTTAACTTGTAAACTGGAATTATACATTAAAGACATTATTAAGATTACCAGAAGTTGGGGTCCATTTCAATACCAATCACATGTGTCATCCCGATCTTGTTGATTAAGAAATCTATACTCTTCAATCACGTTTGATTCTGCATATCTCAGAACAGGCTGTTTACCTACATGTGTATAGCCTTTTTAGTTATTCCACTAAAAGATTATCCTTCTTTGGTTATTAGTTTATATTTTTAACTTCCTAGTTCCTGGAACATGGTGAAAGAGGTGGCTTTCAGGTTAAATCCATTTTCTCCACCTTTTAAGCTAAATTGTCTTTGATAAATCACTTCTATTTGTGTGATATCTTCAAAATTGGCATAGTAACATATTTTATTGTAAGAGGGAAATGAACTCTGTAAGGCTCCCTGAAAAGCACTTTGTACACATTGGCTCTCAAATATGACAGCGCCCTTTCCCCTGTCCCACAGAGAGGCAGAACAAGAAATGACATGTCTAAGTTTCTCACATTGCAGCTCATCCTGAACTGCTGCCTCTCTGGCAGAAAGAGCTTTTGAAGCTTCAGCCCTTTTCTAGCTGCCATGTCTAGCTTTTACATTGCTGTTCATGACCTAAGGACTCCTTTAACCAGAGTTTTTTCGTAGCTTTCCTGAATTCTGAAAGGTGGCAGTTACATGAGAAATAAAACAAAAACAAAAACAAAAAACAAAACTTTTGCTCAGAGACTTAATGAAAGGAATATGACCAAGATCTGATTAAAAGTGTAATGAGAAAATCAAATATAATCAAAATTTCTTTCACATTATAATTTATTATTTCCTATAAGACACTAGTATACAGAGAATTTCCTTTTTGATGCTCAGTATTTTTTTAACTTATTAATTGCAAGACAATAGGCATTGAGAAGGATGAGAGGTATATGCTGACAGTGGGTTAATTCATCTCTTTTATCATTACAGATTTTAATAATTACTTGGTAAATAATGTTTCAGACCTTGTATGTACAGAGATAATAAAAAGTCAAATACCATTCCTCTCCTCATGGAGCTTAAATTCATGTGAGGAAAAAGATAATTAACAAATTAAAAGACAAATCTATAACGTTAGCTAGTAATAAATGTTTTAGAAAAATAACAATATGAAGGATTTTATGAAAAAATTGCTCCATTTTCTAGCTCTTCAATATTGATGCTCTTTGTAATCTGACTTTGCAGTTCCTCCCATCATAAGTATGGTCTATTTACCCACCTTTTGACTCTGGGTTGGCTTTTTGACTTGTTTTGGCAGGAAATATGGCAGAAATGACTGTGTCCGTTCTATTGATGGGTCTCAACAGTGCTCAAGTGCTTTCACTAGCTCTTTTGGAACAAGCCTGGACTAACCTGATGGATAATGAGAAACATATGTCCCAGATACCAGCATTAACCCATGCATCAGCCAGCTAACCACTAGATGTGTGAACGAAGTCATCCGAGACTAGTCAATCCCCCCAGCTAACTCAGAAAAGAACCTAGCCAAGATCTGCTGAGCTTGTCTGGCCTAGGTGAGTAGAATTATTCATCCCCAAATCCACAGAATTATCTATGGACTTGTGGAAAATAATGAATAATTGCTGTGTAACCCTCTAAATTTTGGTGTGATCTGTTAGGCATCAATAGATAACTGATACAGATGATATATTGAAATGATGGGGAGAGAGTATGGATGTTAGACATAAATCAGAGAAGGGATGACACTTGAGCTGAGAGAGAAGTGACAAAAAGGTGTCAGCCATGAAGGCATTTGGGAGCTTTCCAGGCAGAATGTATAGCAAGCACCAAGGCACTAAGGAAGTACTACAAATAATATTTCAAATGTTAAAGAAAAGTGAAAGTGAGTGTGGCTTCAGGAACATAATCCAGGAGAAGATTAATAAAAGACATAATGTCAGGATAAGAAGATATCCACTCAAGTGAGTTACTTTGGCTTTTTATGAGGAGTTCAACTAGGTAGGGATTAAGGTATATAAATTACAGAGAATGCACCTATATTTAAGGCCAAATCATTTTCTTGGAGTTAATGACAGCTACTTATGAATATGACTTAGCTATTGCAAATACGTCAATAAGATGGAGACAATATTTCTTGGCAGTATTACAGAGACATAACACTTCAACAGCATAGTTAATTCCAGAGATAAAAGTCTCTATGGAGTTATAATTTCTTTTGATTAAAAAGACAGCCATTTCCAAAGGCATGCTGTGCATGGTGCCTTTTCCCTGGCTTAAAGTTTGGCATCATTAAAATGATCTGGGTGATGTGATTATGGCTGATGATGCAGTTGTTGTGAGATATGTCAGGCAGTCCCCACTGAGAGCAGCACAGTCTTATTTCAGGAGGTTGCCTCTCATTCAGCACTCTGTCTAAACTCAGCTACCTAGATATTAATTCTCGGCAATTAGAAAAGAATAATTAATGCTTTCCAAATTTGTCATATGACCTGAAATCATACAGCTTGCATGGCTGAAAGGCTGTATTTAACCAATGTATTTCCATAGGAAAGCTCTGTGCAAAATCGCAGCTGGGGAGTCTAAGATATCAATGTGGGGTGACTGCAAAGTGATGTGACTGCCTCATGGTAATGAATTGTCTTGTTTTATGGTCACAGTACTATTCACTGATGGAATGAACTGATACTATGAAAATTAAAATCTCATCTTCTAAATTTCATTTGTATAGCTTGAGTGAAGTTTTCTGGTGTGTAGTTCAACAAACACTCATTAAATCTTTACTAGGGGGCAGGCATCAGAAGAAATAAAATGAAAAACAGAAGTCTATCTCTTCAGAATCTAGTTTGGGAGAAACATGCGAACAGATACATTTTTAGAAAAATATACTAAGTACTGTCATAAAATTATAGATGTAGGTTGCTACCAGTCTAGGGAAAAACATTTTCATTGATTTGTCCCATCTGCAAAGCACAAAAGAATATAAGCAAATTTTTAAAATTATATTATCACATAGTATTTCTGATTCTGTTAATAGAATAAGAATACTAGATATACTTCTTAAGTTTGGCAAGAAACTTGCTGCCAGTTTTTAAGATAGAGTATTTCATCTTTAATCAGCAATACATAAAATCAGTTTTTAGGTCCTTGACAAAAATTAATCTCGAATTATGCACTCCTCGGTTCTTATCAAATGCCCAGCTGAGAAAACTGATAATTAGCCAAGATAGTTTACGGGACATAAAATATATGCCCTAATATAAATGGCCACCATTCTTTGACTTATTATATAATTGGCTTCCACAGGATATTATTATTCATAACTAGATGCCTCCAAGTAATAATCACTCTTTGGAAAAGTATGGGTCTCATGAATATTTCAAAGAGTGAATTATTAAGTATTAGCAAATAAGTCAAAAACAACTTAGTCATTAAATATTTGAAAGAAAATGTGTTTTTATTTTACTTGTTAAAGCTTAATATTTTGTCATGTATTTCCAAGTAGATATCTTTAGTGATAGCCAGAAGACCCCTTCTAATAAAGTTCGTTTCAGCAAAAATGCAGAAATCTCCCACTTGCCTTGCAGATTACTATATTCAAAGGCACATAATGACCATTACTTTCATATTGAAGTTGTAGTTTCATATAGTGTAAATGCAACTGACTCGATGCTGGTGTCTAGAGCAGTGGTTCGAGAGATGGCTTCAGATCAGTAGCAGCAGTGTCACTAAGGAACTGTTAGAAAGGTAAATAACCTTTTGGCCTCCATTTGCTGAATCTGAACCTCTTGGGAAGGATCCTCAAAATATGTTTTTACGACCTCTTCCAGTGATTCTGGTACACACTAAAGACTGAGAACTAACTCTGTTGAATAAGCTGAAGAGCTGTAATGCATTTTGGCATCTTATGAGATAAAAAAATGAACGACAGACAGAAAATAGTGAGAGATATGCTCGATCTTAATTTCTGGAAGGTCTTCCATACCTTTCTAAATTACAATCATATCAGCAACAGAGGAAAAAAAGATCATTATTCCATAGGAGTTAGATAAATAAACTTCTGCCTTCAAGGACGTAGTTAGAATCTGCCCCAATTCTTTACCCACATTTTTTTCCTTTCCAGGGAGATGATGATTACTTAATTAAATGCTAAAATAAATACATACCCTCAACCCTATGCTTAATTCTGTGCCAGGTGAAGTTCTAGAACTGGCCTGTGTCCTACATACACAGTCAATCTAATAATTTTCCTCCCAATGCTAGTACCTATTTCTTTTAACTCCCTCTTTTGCCCATGTTTCAAAATCTTTTCCTCAGAAATTGCTATATTTCACCCCCCAATGATGTTACTCGAAAGAGGCTGGCTTTCTCCAGATTCCTAAAATATATCTACCTTCAGCATACTTCCTTGATCTGACATATTTATATCTATATATACTCATTTCTGAAATGGTAATTTTTAAAATCCTCTGAGCTATGGTTTCCTCAATTGCAGAAAATAATTATAGCATCTTACCCTTGACTGTTCTGAGTTGCTCAAATCCAAAGAACGACATCATATAAATGATTTATGTCCTTTTAAATAATAGACATAATGACTAGAACAATGCCAATGAAAACGATAATGATAGTAATGGCTTTTGTCATGCTGAATCTCTGTCTTTCGGTCCAAAGTATATTTATGGGTTTCCCCTAGTAGAATTTATTTTTATTCTAATGGAATAGATGATGTCTATGTTTCCCCCAAATTTATATTCTGAAACCTAATGCTTAGTGTGATGGTATTAGGAGGTAGGCCTTTGGGGCGTTGATTAGGTTATGAGGGTAACAGTCTTATGAATGGGATTAGTGTTCTTATAAAAGCGACCACAGGGAACTCCTTTGCCCGTCTGCCATGTTATGAAGTAGCAAGAGAGCCAGTATTAAACCACAACATGACCTTAGCTAGACACTGAATCAGCTGGCACTATGATCTTGAACATCCTAGGCTCCAGAATTATGAGAAATAAATATTAATTGTTTAAACCATCCAGTCTCAGTATTTTTGTTATAGAAGCCTGAATGGATCAAGGGTAGTCACCTGGTTCTTTTATGTCTTCCTAATGTTTACTTCTCCACCTATTATGACACACAGCTCAGCACTAGAGTGTCCTGACAAACTGGAAAACAAAAGAGATTGAGATTTAACCAGAATAATTAAAATCAGTGGCCTTCTAAATTAAGAAAAAGAGAGAGTGAGAGTGAATTTTAAAATAATCAAAGAAGGGCTTGCCAAATTTAGAAATTGAGAGAAACTTTGAGGAAAAAGCCAGATTAGCTACAGAATAAATGCATCAGTATTCAGTGTTATTGTTAAGTCATAGAGCAAATACGAAACAGCTTTTGCATTATTCAATTGGATAAAGCTCCCAATGATATTTTGTATTAAATGTTACTCAGCAAAATATTAAATTTGTATACGTCTATAAATTAATCTTGAGAGATTTAAAGGATCCTATTTTCTCTATAGAGTCATCTTCTTTTTATCTGTACACAGATTTTGGAAAGAGGCAAATGTAACAGCAGCAAACAAAGGTAAGGAAACAAAGACCTCTCCAACCATACCTCTTGCAAAAACTGTAGCCATTAATGGGAAAATGCTCTCTGTAACTTCTAAGCGATTAAAACTAAAATAAAACAAGATGTTTTTATTCACCCAACCCCCTTTTTCATTAACTACTTTCTTCTTCATCAGAATAAAATGCTTCATGTCTTCCTTCTGAATCAATTCCTTATGTGAGTGAGTAGTTCTGTTGAATGAAACCTTAAATTTACTCCTAAGTATTTAAGATCTTTCTTAATTTAGCATTACTTCTGCTATTTTATTCCTCACCATCTTTCCCTTGTTAAAAAAAATAAAATTGTAATAACAACTGTGAGAGCATCAGTGAAAGAGATCTATCTGAGCTCATTTGAATAGAAATCCCTTTTTAGACTTTAAGGCACCATCATAAAAATGATTTGTTTTTGTTTATAATAAAAATTATATGTCTTACAGACAGAAAACAAACTTACTCAATAAAACTTATTTTTGCTGACACTTCTATGTTAGATTTTTATAAAAATCAATGTGACATGTTTGTAAACATTAGAAAATATGATTTACCTTCAAAAAAATGAAAAAGAATTATTATTTAACCTAAAGTGTAAATTTCTGAATGGTGACGAATCAAATGATTGTTTTGTTTCATTTGTTTTTATTTTCAGAATATCAGGAAAAGAAAAGGCCATGGAAGAGATTTTGGTGGGATATATACAAGGATCTACTGCTCAACACTAGTGAAAAATACTTGAGTACAAGCCAATGTTGTGAGTCCTATGTCTTTAAAATAATTAAAAGGAGAATAGAATCTCTTCCAAATGGCTGAGAATTTTACCTGTCTAAAAGCAGAAGAGAAATTCACTTGCACAGTATCTTTTAGCTTTACAATTCAAAGAAGTAGATGACATTATCAACATATTCCAAAGAATCATTGCCTCAAAAGATTGAACCGAGTCATATATATACAGCCGTGGTTTAATGAAATCCAGTTGGTCACAAACCTTTATCTGTGACAGCCATAACTACAGCCATGAGCTGTGATGTTTTAAACAAAGAATCGTTGGTTGACTGGTAGAATTCAGGAGAGAAAAGAAACTATGCCTAGGAGATAAGTATCCTTTCAAATAAAATCATCTACTCAGAAAAGGAAAATGCTCAATGAATTGGCAAAGTAAATTGCCTTTATCTAAATGTTTAGAAGTTCTGTTAAACACATAAATGAGTAAAATACACTTCATTATATGTTAAAGAAAAACTAAGAATTTTTAGAACAGAAACTGACAATCACTGAAATACTAGTTAACAATAATTTATTTATTCTATTACAAAGACTTCATATATTCAGAACTCAATAAGCCATTCAGTCCATTTCTTTGGAGGGATAAAATATCTCACACTCTAAATATACCTCTTGGTGCTTTCTTCTGATTATTTAAACTTTCTTGTTAGTAAGCCAATACCCAAAATATTCCCTGAAAATCTCCTCAAGAATCAATACAACTGTATGTTCAATTATAGTATGGCTCCAAGCATTTCAGTAAATAGGTATTAACGTATCTTTACCAATTCAACTAGAGCAGCATATATGATACTTTGTTATTTACAATCAAGCAACAGCTGAAGTGGAGACTTAAATAGCAAATGAGGTGATATATAAAAATTGGCCGGATAGTTTTATATTCAAATTTAGTTTCTTGAAAAAGAGTTATTTACAGTCTTTATTTTCATGAGAATAATATTATTTCAAATGCACATATAAAAATTGATCTAGGCTTCTCAATTTTCTGCATAAGTTAATTATTTAAGCATATTCTCCAATCAATTTTTGACCAAAGACACATCTGGCTCATGAATTCAATGAAAGTTAACACTGACTATTCTTTTCAAGGTGGTGTTCTCCATGTCTTGAAATAGAATCCAAAAAATAATGAATCTAGTATTCTAATACATGTGATTTCATTAAATTCACCAGGAGGACTAATATGGTGAATTTTACCTAGTATAGAAAACGACTTTCCACTAACCAAGTAGTGTTTTATCCATTAGCTTCAACACACTAAACATAGACAAAAAGCAAACTAAAACTCACAAAAACACAAGGCCTATAACTTTGTGTCTTGCTTCTATCTTTATCATGAAGTTTATATGACTATTAGGACTTACTTTCAGTCTAATACTGAAACTAAAAGTGACTGTGAGGTTCTTGAGGTCTTCACAGGAGGAAAATAATCCCTTAAATTATTACTTCAATTTGCTTCTCTAATTTTCCTCAACTATTTAATCAACTCAAATCCAGTAGAGCCTCAGTAGCATTATGATGTACATTAGACATGGTTTCTGACTTCAAGGCATTTATGATCTATAAAAAAATAAAAAATAAAAAACAAGATATAATCAACCTAACACACACCTGGGCCTATAGTAATACTTAAAGATAAAAGACCAATGTTTGGTTCACATGGCCAAAAAGTCTAGTTGTTGGTGCGGCTTAATTTATCTGCTCAAACTATGTCACCTAGGACTTGGGTCCTCCTCTCTGCTTTCCTTGTGTTGATCTATCTCTATACTCCACGGTGTAGCACTACATCAATTTCCCTTTCTATTTCATACAGGTCGGTAGAGGAAGCCTTTCTTATAAAGAAGGAAGGAACCCAACCACAGAAGCAAAGTGAAAAACTTAGATCTGGCTCTCATTGAGTAAAAAAATATTGAGCATTAACACTATAATAAGATGATCTTCAAAGGAAGCATAAGTAATGACACAGAGTTGGCACTGTATAATAGGAGAAATGTATTAATTGTTATAAAATCATAAGAGTAAGAGGTCTGATACTGGGATCCACATAAAGTCAAGTCTCATTCAATGTTACTTTTTATTTCTGTTGCAATATGTTGGCACAATCTTATCAGCTTAAAATAACACACATTTATTTTCTAATGTTTCTCTATGTTGGGAATCCAGATGAGCTTGACTGGGTACGCTACTTAGAGTCTCACGAAGCCCAAATCAAGGTGTTAACTGGCCTTTGCTCTTAGCTCAGGGTTCTGTGGGAGATTTCGCTTCTGAGCTCATTCAAGTTGTTGTCCAGATTCAGTTCCTTGTAGTTGTATGATTAAGGCCCTTATTTCCTTACTGTCTGTTAGGCGGGAGACCTCTCAGCTCCTTAGGCTACCTAAATCTCCCATGTTGCTTCCTCCATCTTTAAACCATTAGTGGTTCACACAGTCTTCCTCATGCTTGACTCTTTCTGATTTATCCTCTGCTGTATCTCTCTGACTCCAGAGAAAGTTCTTTGTTTTCATATCATTAGGCTGGGTCCACCAAGAAAATTCAGGATAAATTTAAAGTCAGAATGTCTGTCATCTTAGTTATGTCTGCAAATTCACTTTTCATATAACATGACATGTTCACAGGCTTAGTGGCAATGTGATTAAGATCATGAAGATCAAAATTCTGCCTTCTACATGCCCACTGAATGTCATGTGCCATCTATAGCAGGGAATTGGACATGACGCTTTGGGAGCATGCATGAGCCTGAGAGAGGGAAAGATGATGTCAAACTGGGAGATGAGATGAAACTCTAACAATGGAGAATCAGCAGCTGAAGCGCTATGAAGAAAATTCGTGTTTTCAGTGGAAAGACAGCAAGGAGCCATCTCCTATATGACGTGGTGGGCACAGTACTAGAAATTGCTATAAACTTCAAATTAAAGGAGTGAGATATTTTGAAGTCTCTGGAATGACATGGAAAGCTAGCAAAGAAAATAAATAAATCTATAAAAGGACTGTCTCTCTACCCGCCCTATAATTTTGCTACTTTTTTGTCTTTTCAACTCTGCATATTAAAGCATCTCAAAAAGAAATTGGAGAGAGTGAGAAATACCCTATTCAGTTGGCAAGTCTCTGAAGAAAGAAATAGTGCTATATTCTCATTAACTTCGTTAGTATCTTTTACAATTAAAATAATTGCCTTTTGCCTATAATTTGTTCACTTCCTGGTAGAATTTAGTCCTCCATTTTGTCTTTGGGTCAGTCTGTGTTTAATATAGTCCAAACCAAATAACATTCAGAATAACTAGAAAAGTCATAAAAGCTAAATTTTATTTCTTAACCAGATACACTGAAAACAAGAGTGCATTCATGTTGTTTTATATTTGGACACACTGTCATTAATATGATTTGAATGACAGATATTTGAAAAGAAATCACCTAAACTCTAGTTTGTAGGGATATGAGGAGATATGGTGGACAAATATTTCTTAAAGATAGTATCTGTGCACACAACTATTTCAACATCATTTGATAATTCTTAATATTTTGGTACTACTAAATAGACCTTCTGGCAAAAGATGTCTCAATACAACTAAAGAGAAGGAAAATTAACTTTCAGAAATTAAAAATAATGAAATCAAATAGCTCTTTAGTTAAATTTTAACTAATATAGCTGTACGAATTTAAAAGCATGAAAAAATCCAGTAGCAATTTGTTAAGATGCTAGATGTCAGCTAGTGATTCATTGCTGGAGATGGTTTTAGACTGAAAAATATTCAGGTAAACAAATGGATATAGCAGCAGGAACTCTTTATTAAGCAGAAAGATGTATCTCCTTCAATTTCTTTCATGCCATTAATCGTGAGTGCTGTGTCAAGTTCTGGTGGCTAAGAGAGATGACCCACCTTCCCATGTGGGCCAGATTACAGCATTTAGTAAAAGATGAAGAAGGTGGTTATTCATTAAATGTCTCACAGAAGAGAGAGAATTGCAGTAGCTGTTTCCTGTACTGCCTATTGTCACCAAGACTATTCTTATTAGATAGTGAATTTTTAAAAACATAAGGGGTAATTTATTCTAAGATTGAAACACACATGTGTCTATATATACACCTACAACTTTTTGAAGAATCTTTCTCAAGGGAATGAGATAGCCCGGCTGTAGAGGCCTAGACTGAACTAAAGTCAATAGGGTCCAAGCTCTGATACACATTAGAATCACATGAGGAGCTTTTTAAGATCCCAAAGCCCTGATTGAACTCCAGTCATCAGGAACAGACATCATTTCTGACCACTTCCCTCTACCATGGAAGCAGTTTCTGCCACAGATCTCTATCAGAATGTATTATAATACTAGCATTAATGTTAATATCATATGTATAATACATGTGTTAATAACTCATGTTGTTGTTTTTTTTTTTTCAGGAAGACTTCTTTTTTTATTTAGGTTATGAAAATGATGGGAGATTCCTATGTTTTAATTCTGTAGATTAAAAGCTATAAAGAAAGAAGAACTGGCATTGTCATTTATTAACAAGATTCCGTACCCATCATTTAGCTTTGTGTCTCTCAATTATAAAGTATATTTAATATTAAAAGTATGGTGTCCAAGACATGGAAACAACCAAAGTATCCTTCGATAGATGATTGGACAGTGAAAATGTGGTACATGCATATGATGAAAAATTACTCAACCATAAGAAAAGTTAAAATACTGCCATTTGCAACAACATGGATGGATCTTGAGATAATCATGCTAAGCAAAATAAATCAGACAGAAAAAGTTGAGAACCATATGGTTTCACTCATATGTGGGATATAAAACTGAAAGCAACAAATGAACAAGACAAACAATACTCAGAGACACAGACAACAGTTTAGTGGTTACCAGAACAAAAGGGGGGTTGAGGGAGGTAGATAATGATAAATGGGGTCAAATAGATGATGATGGAAGGAAATATAACTTTGGATGGTGAACACACAATGCAACATACAGATGATATATTATTAAATTGTACACTTGAAACCTGTATAATTCTATTAACCAAAGTCACCTTAATAAATTTAATATAAATATATATTTATCAAACATATACATTCCACAATTATTGCTTATAGAATAGAACAATAAAATACATAAAACAGAGAGTAAGCATATTATATACTATACAGATATAATATTTGGTGTATTTGAAGCAGTAAAGTCACTGCTGTTGAATGGATCAAGACAAAAAAACTTTAGAGTAGATAAGCATAAGAGAGACAGGATGAATAAATCATTTAATCCTGGATTTCTAAACCAGGTGAGAAATATCTGTTCAGATTATGATTGAACTTCAGGTTCTTTATAAATTTCCTGAAATAGTGTGAAAGATTACATTTTTATGTATTGGTGGGAAATTAACGAAGTGTGAATGAGTGGATGAGGTTGTATTTTTCAAGAGGGAATGTATATTATTTTTATTAAATTATCAGTGGTTATAACCGAAAAAAATGCTAAGAAATTCTTTTTAAAAAGACTTCCTGTCTGATGAGGCATTATCCAAAATATATGAATAATTCACATAACTGAACACATAAAAAACAAACAATTGACAAAAAAATGGGCAGAGGATCTGAATAGACACTTTTCTAAAGAAGACATATAGATGGTCAATAGGCAAATGAAAAGATGTGCAACATCTTTAATCATTAGAGAAATGCAAATCAAAACCGGACCTCACACCTATTAGAATGATTAATTTACCGAGAGGTTTTTATAATAAATGGGTTTTGAATTTTGTCAAATCCTTCCTTTGAACATATTAGGATGAACACATAGATTTTTGTTTTAGTCTATTAATATGATAAAGTCCACTGATTGTTTTGTAAATATTAAAGAAATTTTGCATTCTTGAGATAAACACACAAAAAGTCTTTCTAGATAGCTGCTACTTCCAGAGTATTATAAACCATATGTGCTGAGATGATCCCTAACTAAATAATCTAGATAAATAATATTAGAATGATATTTTATGGTAATAAAGAGATTAGTTAGGGCTTACAGTAATGTTGGAAGAGAAGGAAGAGTGAAAGCCATAAAATGTGCCAGCGAAAGTTAGGGAAGCATCAATGGGCAGGTCGGGAAAGTAAACTCTGGAGAGACTCGAGCCTTAAGCATCAAAGTCTATGGTTCTCAAAAGTTCATCAGAAACAGCTGCTACTCTCAGGATGCTCTGAGGAAGGTCCTCACAACTGTCAAATGGTTCTTATCCACTTGCCTAGTGGCCCATCTAAATCGTACATACTGCCCCAGCATCCTGCATCCTCATATAGAAAGAATATCCTTGGAAATGCAGTTTCTAGTATCAGAGGAGACATTATTAGAAGGATAAGTCAGTGATGACAGTGATAAGAAGTTAATGGATAAACTGGTACACTAGTTAAATTCTACCATATTTAGATAACAAGCTAAGGGACTATCTTTATGATTTTAGGATGTCTGTGTTAAACACAAAAATTGTGAATCATAAAATTTGACAAATCCTACAAATTAAAATTATACATGCATGTATACCCACCAAAAACAATGTAAAAGGACAACCCGTAATTTGGAAGAAAGTATTCAGAATATATTCATATGATTGACATATAAATAGAATTCATAATATAAAAAAAACTTAAAAAGCATTAAGAAAAATTCAAATAATACTTTTGAAATAATGGGAGAAGTACTTGAGAAAAACAATTTAAAGAGGGGGACATCTAAATAACCAATATTCATATAAAATATGGATGACTTTAATAGGAAATTGCAAAATAAAACCACAATGAGATTGTTTTACTCCCAACAGTTTGTTAAAATAAGTGTAATAATGCAGTGTTGATTAGAACAACTAGAATACCTATTTATTGTTTTGTGAAATGTAAATTGGCCAAGACACAATGAGGAAAAAAAAGTGATGTTATCTAGTAAAATTGAATAACCATTGGTAATGTCCTAACAATTTTATTTTAAAATATATAACCTAAGGAAAACTTTGAGTATATTCTATAATAGAAATGTTTAAGATCCTTTATGGAAGCATTGTTAATAATAGCAAAAAATACTAGAAAGAAATCAGAGGTTCACTATTTCTAGAATGAATAAATAAATATTGTATATTCATGTCATAGAATATTCTTCAGCAATTAAAATTAATTAAAACAGGTATTTGCAACAATATGCCAATAGTGTAGTTATGGTTAATTTGTTTTGATTTTTTGGTTTTCAAAGTTTTCTTTACAGTTGCTAAATTATATTATCAATTCAAAACAATCCCTGAAGAATATTATTCAATATGGTACTGATTTTTCTGTGGGCTAATTACCCCGCTATGTAATGAATTACCTATCTGGGACTCTGTAAGGACTTGGGAAGGGGTTAGGAATTCAACATATGAATTTGGGGGAGGGAGACACAATTCAGTCCACAGCACCACCTTAAACTTAGATGACTTCCTGAGATGTAAAATAAGCATATATAAAACAGTAGAAGTGCATTGGAAATCATGAAGCACAAGCTATGAATGCTGAAACATTCTGAGAAAAAAATAGTTAAAGTTATCCAATCTAACAAAATGTATCAAACACCTAATATGTACCTTGTGCCAAGTAAGTTAGGAATGGCAGGGGTAAATATAAAAGAGGTGGGAAATGTTGGGATTCGAAAGACTGGTGGTGACTAGAGGTTTAACAGAATGGAGCAACAGAATGAATTAGTGATTGGAGGTAAACAGTCCACAGATTCAGTGAGCTAAAGGCTGCAAAAGATCTCTTCCAGGCCTTTAGTCTTATAGCCTGGCCCAACACGAATGTTTTAAAGCTCATTTACTGTCCTGTAGGTTCTTTCACTTAGTCATTCCTATATATCTAGCATTATTTTCTTTGAGCACAAACATTTCATGTCCCTCTTCTTCTCATAATGATCTCCATGACTAAGTATGACTACTTGTCTGGCACTTGACCCACCAAAATCAGGGGCTCACAAATTTTCTTTCCTCAGATCTGCTTTTTTTTCCCCATAACTAAAGGTCTAAGGTCCAGCTCTGAACTTCGCAGCTCTTTCTAAATTGAAGGTTTTATGTTACCTGATTATTTGACAACAATGATTTGTCTGTCATATTTACTCTTGTCAAATCACCCTTTTTTTGACCTGTTTATATGCCTTTATTAAACAGGTCTTTCCAAATTGTATTAGACTGGCCGTAAACTTTAGTCCTACTGGTATTTAACTGGAACTCCTGCCAAGAGATTTTTGTTGTTCTTTACACCTCTATAGAAATATTTGTTGAATCAGATTGAATCAAGCTGAATTGAATTGAATTGAACTGAACTGAAAGGGATGATTTTTTTCATGCTTGACTGCAAGATAGGTCATAGGGAAAACAATTTATTTCTTTGTACATTTTTCAGATTCTCTTAATATATGCATCTCTAATAGAGGAGCTACACAGAATATTCTACACATAATCAGTTGAAAAGTTTGAGATGATTCAGACTTAATAGCCACATTCGTGTGCAGATAATAACACTGTCAAGTGAGTGTCATCTTTGACTAAGAAACAGTAGAATTCTTCAATTCTACACTGAAAAAATAGAATATATTTAAAGCTAGGCTAAATAGGCTGTTTTTAATGGGCCAAATTATATTCAAAGATAATTGGATATTGAAAAACCCAGCTTATGTTTAATATGCATCATTTTTTCAGAAATCCCAAGATAAAGATACTAACTATAAAAAAATGACAAAAATATACGTATCCTGAGCCATGGATTTTAACAATCCTCATGCCAGCAATGAAAGCCTCTTTCAAAAACTGTCTTCCTTATTTTGCTTATAGACAATGCTGTTCTTTCTTATGTAATCTTCTTAAGCATACACTATTTAATGCAGTCATCACTGCTTAATACCTGGCCATTATAAGATAAGGAATACACATAAATACATTTTAAATAGAAAATTATAAGATAGGCATTTGGACCGAAAAAAGTTGCTAAGATCCTTTCCAACTCAAAGATATTATGATATAGAACCTTGGTTTATTTGTAAACAAAAGCAAAACAAATCTTTATGCCACAGACATCATTAACATATTCTGTTTTTGTTCTGGCCCAACTTTCACTCACAAATTTTAACCTGCAGCGCCACAGTGAAAATAAGCCCTATTACAATTACAAACAGTAATATGTATGTGTAAATGGATACAGCAAGCAATATTCACTCGGCGTATTTCCTATGGATTTTTAAAAGCAAGACTCCCTTTCTTAACCTCCTTTGCTTATCTGAAAGATTCACACGCAGATGTACATACACATAGACATAATAATCTCTTCATAATCTTTCATTTTAACTAAAAAAAACCCCAGTATTTTAATAGTCAAAAGGAATGGCAGTTAGTATTCTAAGAGCCTTTGTCTGATCTCCTGATTTTATAGCACTAAGGTGAGAGGAGTTGAAAGGCAGGGCTCATAAGTAATTTTTTTTTTTTTTTTTTTTTTGGTTTCTTAGCTATGCTTTGTTGAGTGTTTATTGTTACATATCTTTGCCTACGGGTTTTCTTACATTATCTAAATTAATTCTCACAAAAATTCTGAGGTGATCTTCCTCACTGATTAGATTAAGAAAATGAGATTTAGGGAGTTAATTAATATGCTCAAAATCCCACAGTTACTGATGACATGCATACTATAACACCAAGAGAAAGATTCTCTCCTCCCAGTTATTAACAGAATCGGAATAATGTCCTAAGTTTCCTAACTGCACATCCTGAGCTTTTGCACAACACTCAGAAGCTTCTTTTCAAGGTTTTGCTATTGTACTTTGTATTTGGAAATATTCATATAGTTACCACTTAACTAAGTGGTAACTATTTTAGTCTCTTATAATGTATTTAAAATAATGTGTACCAAACACTGCTTGACTTTATTGCATCTGTCTATCATCTATCTATCATCTATCTATCTATCTATCTATCTATCTATCTATCTATCTATCTATCATCTATCTATCATCTTACCTATTTATCTATCATCTATCTATCTATCATCTATATTATTTGGAAACTGCCATTCTTACCATATTTTAATTTACAATTAGACCTTTTCAAATCATTGAATCAGATCATTTTAGAGGCTCAGCTCTCTCATATTAGCTAAATGAGGTATTGGGAAGATTTTTTACTTTTTAAAAGTTAGAGAGAAAACCTAAACTTGGCTGTGTTATTTATGTCATTTTTCTACACTGGGATTATGCAATAATGCCTTAGGGAACCCTGTACTCATTACATTCAATCTTTTTAAAATTCTTTTCTTACTATGCCTATTTGCTTCTAAATATCATTAAAATCAGAACTTCAGCTTTTTAGTGGATTGCTAACAAGATATTTTGGATATCATTTCTTTTCAATTCTACACTGTATATACTTTAAAATTCTAGCCTCTGTGTGTTTGTGTGTGTGTATACCTGCATGTGTGTGCAATGTGCAGTATTTATTCTGCTTTAAAGACAATTTCAAATGTTCACAATCATACAGTCCAAAGCTCTTTCAATTAAGTATATTCCCTTTTGGTCTTTTGATGGTAGAGTAGGGAACAACCAAAAAGTTTAGAAGTTTCAACCGGTAACCTGCTTTTATCTGAACACAAAAGCCTAAGGATAATACGTGAACCTTTACAGCCACACAAGGGTGTGTGTGTGTGACTCTATCCCTCCCTACACTCTTAAATATTTGAGGGAGTCATTAAGAGCTCACTGATGATTCCATGCAAACTCATTATTTTGGTTATCACCAGTTCCTCCTTATTTATTTATGCTCATGAATTCTTCACTGTCTGCTAAAGTGAAATATGATAGAGGCCCCATCAATGCCCAACAAAGGCACTGACATTTTCAATGGAAACAGGCAGTGTCTGAGGTGAAGTGCAGTGACTCCCTTCTAGAGGGCACATACAGACTGAGGACGCATTGTCACTGCTGGCATTAGTATTGATACAGTCACCAGGGCTTCCTCTCCCTTTTCTAATGTGTTATCACACATGGAAGTTAGAAAAATTCATGGTTAAAATAAGAAACAAACAAACAAAAAAACTCTAGCCTTTTGTATAGCCTTTAAACACCCTTTTAAATACAAAAGACTTGTCGGGAGGGCATTGGTCTTGGTGTGTGGAGACAAACTGAGAGATGGATAGTTACACTGGTAAACCGAAATTTTTTTTAGAAATCCTTCTCTGAAATATCTCCTCATCTCCATGCTAACACCTCCCAGGCATACTTGCCATGTTGGTCACTTATGAATAACTCTGTTTCCTTAGTTAAATAAAATTTATGTAAGTTAAATACAAATAAGTATGTTAGAAATGAACAGAGTGAGTGGGAAAGACAAAATATTAAGACTGTGGACAAGACGTGAAAAGCTATTTTAAGGTCCACAGAAAACAAAATATTTTTCTAGTTTTTAAATTACTTTTGAAAAAAATTAATATCTAACTTTCTACTCAGTATAGAAATGAAAATGGTATTAAATAAAATATATAACACAGTCTGATATTAAAATAGAACATAATTAACCTTGTTCCAGAAATGCCAAAATGATTTAATATTAGTAAGTTAGAACTTAAGCCAATGTCTAGCTCATATTCAGCACTCAATAAATAACAAACGTCCTTTAATGTTATTACCATCTCTGAACATAACGCATTCTATAAGTAAATCAAAGGGGGAGCTTCACAAGGTTATCTCAGTAAATGTTAAGAGAAATTTTCATAAAATCCAGCATTTCTTTGTAAAATCTTTTAGGTAGCTCTACCATGTAAAATATCTATTTTAAATCAATGATAAACATGATAACATTGAAACAGAAGGCTTTTCTTTTAAAACCAAGACGAGGATGCCAAGCAATACCACTACTTAACAGTATTCTAAAAACTATGTCACTAAATTTTAAATAGGGAGAAATAATTCTTTCTAAAAAAAAGAGACTCATTTTTTCTTTATGTAAGTAGTACATAAATCTCAAAGAACAAAATGCAAATAATTACAAGTTTAATAAGATCACTTGTTAAAATATGCAAAATGAATATTTTTCTATGGCTCAGAAATGTTTTTGAATAAATATCTACAAAAATTAGTCACAATATAAACGTGTAGAAATTTATTTAAGAGCAAATATTTAAGACTTCTATGAAGAATGATGCTAAACACCATGAAAAGAGGAGAGAAAATTGGAGAAGCATTCTAATCTATACTTGCTCTGGTTGGAAAGTTTACATAGCAAACCCTGTCAGTTCCCTCCAGATCCTAACTGGTTTTAATTTTTAATATATATTAAAAATATATACACATGTTTATATATATATTAAAATCACCAAGGTAAATAAATTCACATAAATTTGGAAAATATTTTCAAATTAGTATTAATGAAGAAAATCATACATTATAAAAGTTTTAAAAGTATAATAAAATTACAATGTATGAAGTAACAAAAACTCGGGAAAAGTATAGAAGTATATCCAGAGCATTCAACTGAATAGATTTTGAAGGATATACAGACATCCACACACCCATGCACGTGTACTTAGCTGTGTGTGAATATACACAAAGAGGATATTATGGTGCTTAGTAACATTTTATAAAATATAATAAATGATGTTCTAATTGCGCATTCACCAAAATTAATTCCCAGTTATATACATGAAATTAAAACAGAAAGACTAAAAGACGTTACAGTCGTTTGGGTCCCAGTGGAAGCGGGTGGGGTGGGGAATGTATCCACAAGTTAGGATAGTTTGAGGTTTTAACAGATAATGTTTTGCCAAGCCTTGGGCTGAGTGTGGAAAAATTCTAAAGTTTAATCGTGCAACCCCGGGACTATTAAGTGATGAAGGGAGAGAAAATTAGAGACTCCATGAAGTTTAAAGAGTGTACAGTCTCCACAACTCTTCTAACTTCTGACTCCAACCGTGAAATGAGAGAATCCTGAAGACCACCCTTAGGTTTGATAATTCATTAGAAGGATCTACATACTCACCAGTGTTACACTCACCAGTTAATCATTTACTACAGCTAAAGGATATAGATTAAAAACAGTCAAAAGATGAAGCACATAGGGCAGAATCTAAGAATCAAAGATCTGCCTTCCTATTACCTTACCTCTTCCTAAAGCATGTTTCAATGAGTCAAGGTTTTTCTATTAAATTGCACTTTGGATACGAGCTGCAAAAGCAGCCAACTAACTGCAAACTTAGGGAGCAATTCACAAAAGCACTCTCATTTCTAACACCAATTATAAGTTCAGGGCCTTTCCCAAACCATGTTAAGATTCAATAACTCACTAAAAGGACACAGGACTCACTAAGATGCTATGCTCACAGTTATGTTTTATTTGAGAGAAAAGATACAAATTAAAATCAGCCATGATGAGAAATGTATGGGGCATAGTCCAGGAGGATTCTAAAGATGGAGCTTCTAGGTGTCCTCTCCTCGTGAAGTCAAGAACAGCATTAACTCCTCTGGCAATAATGTGTGACAATATACATGGAGCATTGCCCACCATGGGTGCTTATCTGAAACTCGGTGTCCAACTTTTAATTGGGGCTCCATCATATAGGCATAATTGACAGCGCCTAAGACTGACTGCAGTTTTCAGCTCCTTGGGAGATTGAGCTGATATCACATGACTCCAAGCCCCTACCCAAATCACATTTTATTATCTGGCTGGTCCAAGGATCCCAGGCAAACAAGAACACACCTATCAAGAATGAAATTCCAAAGGCTTAGAGCTTACTACTCAGACACATAGGGCAAAGACCATATCTCTGTATGGGCAAGGTTAAATTCTTTATAACACAGAACCCAAAGGAGAAAATCTTGTACAGAGGGCAGCCATCAGAGGAGCAGTCACTTTAGACTGAAGCAATAATAAGTCACCTTGCAAAAGGTATATTTATAAAGTCGAGATCAAATAATAACACTCAATACAGTGAGTACTAAAGAAAATTGGTATCCTGTATTTTGCTAGTTTGAGCAAAAATTAACATGATTTTTCTGGAAAGCAAATGTTCGATATATATAAAAGAAACATGATAAATATACATGTGCTTTGACTCAGCAGTTTTACTTCAAGTTATTTATCCTAAAGAATTCCTCAGGTTGTATAGTACAATTAATTAATTAAATCTATTTACTATTTTAAAAATGGTTATGGAGCAACTATTTTGTCAGAAACCAGACACTTAGTATAGCAATGAATAAGAGATAATACAACAGTGAATAAGAGGGTCGCCAACACTCAAGGAGCTTATTCTAATTTGTTATATTGATATTAATGTTCTCTAACATTACACATATAATCTATTCATTATATTACATCCTCATAGAATAAAATATTTGAAAAAAATCTAAAGTAAATTACATATTTAGTGAAAAATATAGTATCTGTAGTATTGCTTTTTTTGTATTAAAATTAGAAAGCATACATTTTAAGGGTTTTATAGTGTTTATGGCTAAATGTAAAAATTATTGGAAAATATTTTTTCCTCTCATAATTTTTAAATTTTTACAATGAGCACAATTACCTCATAATTAGAAATAAAATAACATTTAAAAAGTTTCCTAAATAAAAGTGCTATATTCAATACATCTGAAATAACATAATACATAACAGCAATATTAACATAGTCTTGCCCCATAAATAAAACTTGAATGGTTTTTTAACTGAAGCTAGTTATTTGAGAAAATCAAATAACTCATAATTACATTTAAAAAATTTAAATGTAGTCTTATATAGTAGCAATAGTATGCATTTTAGACAAAATAAGTTTCAGTATTAAATTTTATTCATTTCTGTATGATCTTTGGCAATTTAATTCACCTATCTTAAATTAATTTCTTCATCTATAAATTATGTCTAATTATAACTGCTCAATAGCTTTGCTCTGAGGATTAATTAAATGGACTAACAGTGCCTGGCACAGAGACTTTTAATTACATTTTTTTCTTTACTTTGAAGAGGATTATGATAGAAATGTTTATTTTTATTACCTGGTTTTAGTGTTAATGATCTCAGACTTTTAGTTACACTGCTGAATCTTTTCAAAGTAATCAAACCAATATTTCAAAATACTGAGTTTCCTGAAAGCCATTGACTTGTTTCTGTATTAAATTCTATTAGTTAATAATATTCTTCTATTCTACATTATTATATGATTTATTTACTGTACCTAAATTAATATCAATTCATTTGACCAACTATTTACATTGATATTCTATCTGCATTTATGCTTTCTGGATATTGATCTTAGATTTTCACTAAATGTAAACAAATTTTTTTTTTTTTTTAATTTTTGAACAAAATGTTTACAGCACACCAATATACACTTTTGCATGTAGAGAATGAACCAACCTTTAAAGAAGAAAGCATCATTCTACAAAACTGTTCAAAATCTGCACTCTCAAATTTCTTTTGTGTCAAGGTGGTACTATCACTATTCTAATAGTTTTCTTGAGGTACATATTTGGACAGAATTCATATTTTCTTGAAGGAATAAATTTACTTATAATTCATTTGACTTTCTAAAACTTAGATTGATCCTGTTGAACTTCACAGTAGTTATTTAACTGAGGAAATTAAATGGTTCTCTCATGACCCCAGTGTGGGAAAAATAATAACATCTCTACTCCTTTTTTTGAGTATGAAATGATCTGGAATGCTGTCTATGCTAATTATGATTAGACCAAAAATTATAGAGGAAAAGTGATGGAGATGGAACAAGAGGATTAAATAAAATAGAGCAAAATAGTAAGGATTACTTAAAAATATATATATTTAAATATTGTTAGTGTGTATAATGCTACATAAGTATGTATAATATACAACGTAATGATACTATAGTTTATAATGAAACATATATTACAGATAAATTAATGTATATGTGTACAAAATTATATTTAAAAAGGCTATTGGAAAACAACAGAGGCAGCATAAACGAAACTTTTATCTGAACTGAATTAGTCAAAAACCGCTTTGCAGCTTTTGTAACAAATTAGAAGAAGAATTTGATTTTTGAGTGGAGACAAGCTTCTTGAGAAAATAAGTTAGAAGCAAGAGGACTCCAATGGGGTCAGCGAACTAAGAACTCTGTTCAGGGATGTGGAACAAAAACAAAGAAAAATCAGGCAGGGACAGACTAGGCTGCTTCAGCACTCAGTGCCATCAGACGTGGTGCTGATTTGAGCCTTTTCTGTCCGTGTAAACAAATGCAGCTGAGGAAGAATGTCTGATTACATAAGGGTCATATTTGACTGGTGGTAAGCAGAACATGGCAATTCTTGGTTTACTTGATCTTTGATTTACTCCCTTGGATTGAATATAAAATTTGATATAAAGGTAAGAAGTTTAATAGCAATCAGACAAAGACACTGGTTAGAAAATCTTGTTTCACATAGAAGATGTATATTTTCTTAGGTTTTTTTTTTTTTTTTAACACATTTCTACCTCCCATTGAAATGAAATTTGATGTTTTACTGTTGTGTTTTGGAGCATCTAGACAGAAAACTAAGGAAACTAAAATATTAGACAAATGTAAAGAGATGGGTACTACCATCTTACCTCCCAAATTTCCGGTTTTAAGTTCCCATTAATACAGACATAACATGAAAAATTAACCCCTTTACTCTTGTCATTTCTTAATGACTTTACTGTGAACACTTATACTTTATTAATAACTCCTGGTATTTACACACTGTCTCATCCATAGGTCTCAGATATTACACAGATTCACACAAGGGGAAGCTAGGTTGCAAGACATCTAATTTTGTTACCAGAGAATCTGAAACCCAGAAGGGTTAAATTGCTGAATATGAAGCAGCACTGTGTAGTGGTGACAATATTGGCTTTGATCTAGAGAAAGAGAAGCCATTCTACTGTTACAAAACAGGCTAAGGACCGCTGAAAGGAGGAAACCACTTCTAGGCCAGTCGACCATCTCCGACTGCTTAAAATAATCTTCAAAACTCATAGACAGACACAGAGAAAGCAAACTACAAGACACAACAACAAAAAACTACTTTATATTTGTAAATGATTTTACAACATGTAAATATTTAATTTGTGTCTCTTAACAACCCTGTATGATTTATAACAAGTAATCAATGGAAAGTAAATATTGTGGGTTTTTGTTTGTTTGTTGACCATCCTCTTCCCATCTAACCGAATGTAAGCTCAATGAGGGAAAAATCAGGTCTTTCTCGCTGCTCTATTTATCCCCAACTTTTCTCTCAGAATCTTGCACATAGAGTTTAATATCTCTTGAATATTATTGAGTGAATGACACAGAAAGTGAGAAGCTAAACTAAAATATAAGTGGATTCCTCTTTAGATCCAGGCCAGAGGTCTTTTCTTGTAGTGTGTAACAGGTTCATGATAGACATAAATAAATGAGAAAAAGAAAGTGAGGAAAACAATGTGTTCTCCATAAAGTAACAGATTGGTATGATACTCCGATTCAAAAATAACTGAATAGAGCTGGGTAAAATAGGGGTGGTCATTAAGGATATAGAGAAAAGTCCTAAAGATTAAATAGAGGGGACAGGAAAAATAACATTCTCACTTTTAAAACAAAATTTAACTGAATCAAGATGGAAAGAGTATCACCAATCACAAAAAGGCAAAGTAGAAATAAAAATATAGAGAAAATTATTTTAGGCAATAAATATTACCTTTTATAAGTAAAGGAAATTATATTCACATGGATGACATCTCAGTTTTGTCTCTTTAGTAATCATCTTTTTGTCCTTGGGAATTCACACTTATGGTTATACTTCATCAAAAAACGTGTAATTTCAAATATAGCATGCCATGATTATGATGTCTTTTCATTGCAAAACTTCTATCTGGCATGTTCCTTGCCTACATTTTCCCCCCTTCTTTGCCACGTCCAGTTAGTGCTCACAGAATATCAATTGCTCCCCTATGTTTCCTAGCTCTGTTGTAGTTAAGTTGGATAAGTTACTGAGCTCTAGAAACTAGAACCGTGAACAGATTTTATACATCATGTCTTGTCTGATGTACTTCTGAGCACTTGTTTCTCTGTCATGACAAACGTATAGCCATGCGATGAAGTGACAATAAGCCAATATCTTCCCTGATTCATCAAATCAAGAAGTCTTCCCACTTTAGCTCTTCACTTGAATGAAAAAATAAACTTTGGTGCGTTAAGCCACCAAAATTATATAGTTTACATGATACTATAACAAATCTAGGGTTAATTTTCCCAAAGTAACACACTTTCACTCACGCTGTTCGGAGGTAGCCAAAAGAACCATTCAAAAATGTAAATATCACCTGGCCACCCATTTTGTAAAAAATACTCATTTGCTTACCATTAATCTGGGATAAAATTCAAATCTTTTCCATTGTTCTATAAGACACATCATCTGGCCTCTATCAACCAATCAGAACTCACCACCCTTCACTCATTCACTTGCTTTCAATCTCTTCCTCATTTATGCCAACCCTGTGTACTTTCTGTGCCTTCTGACTGAAGAGCTTATTTCCAAGATCGTCGCAAATTCAGATTTAAGTTTAAACATAATCTCCTCAAGAGGTTGTTCCCTACTTAGTTAAATAAGTATCCCCAATTACTACGTACTCTAAGGTTAGAGTTATGGTTAATATTTTTTCATAGCACTGATTAATTCTGACAATTATTTATCTGTCCACATGCTTACCATGTTATATAATTTGAGTTCCTTGACAGCAGAGACACTGTTAATTTTTCATCTTTGTAATTCAGAAGCATGGAATTCTTCTACCTCTTACATGGTAGCCACTCAATATTTATTTGTTGACTGATAATAAAAAAGTAAGATAATTTTGCAAAGAGATTGGTATATGAAAACAATAAAATCTAGAGGAGGTAACATTTGAGATGATAATTAAATAGTAAAGAAAATCGCAATGTTCTGGAAGCAGAACATTTGAGGGGAAGGAGACAGTAATTACAAAATCCTGAAGACAGAAATAAGCACAATGTGTTCATGGAAAAAAAAAATAAGGTCAGTGAGATTAGGGAATAATAATAAAGAGTTTGGATATCTTACCTAGTGTTGTTTTTTTCTTTTTTTGCCTGGGAGAGAAGAGCTGGTCCTCCCCAGAGAGCAGATAGCAGTCATATCATTAATACCCACACATCTAGACTGGGATGAGGGCACAAATGTTTTTTGCCTATGGCTTCCTTGCTAACAATATCCAACCTGGCCCTCGGCTCAGAACTCAGCAACTTTTACACAATGTCTCAGCAAGAAAGAGTCTCAGATATATTATTGTTTTAAAAAACATTTATTTAATAAAGATTTTCCCCAACACTTAAACAAGACTGTTAAACATAGATTTTGAAAGGCTGGTTTTAGGACAGGTTAAATGGTGAGGTTAGTCTAAAGGACAGAATGGAAATCCCACTTACTCCATGCCCTATTTTTCCAATTGAGATAGGTAATACCAAAATACGAACATCGTAGTCATAAGATGTCAGAGGAACTAAATATTCTACAGAAATCACATCTATTTCTTGATGTGGAAATAGAAAGTTAAGAAAAAAAGCTTTAGTCTGAAATAATGTTTCGTTGATACATTTGGGTATCATAGCAAATGAAGAATATATCTACAATGTACAGACTAGCAAAGCACAAAAAGCAAGTGTATACAAACAAATTTTTCTTCACTAACGTGCCAAGAGCCCAATTCATCACAGATGTGCTATTTCCAAGATGCAAAATCTACATTTTTTTCATACCGCTTGAGGAACTATTTAGAGCCATTCCCAATTATGCAGCACCTGATAGCTTTATTTGCTTTCTCTCTTTCTCTTCACTCCTGCTGTGGACAAGGTAACCCAATATCACTTTCAGGGTTAAGATACCCTTTTTTGTCTTAAATAAGCTAAGATATAATTTTTATTATGCCAGTTTCAGGATCTCTATTTTATTTGGACAAGATTAAACGCTGGCATATTGATTTGTACTAACTAATTTCTCAAAAGACATTTTTTCACTAGAATGGCAAGTGATTCATTTCACTTGGAAATTGCCCAACTGGATCACAATGTCATGTCTGTTGATTGGCCAGTACTAAATTTCTTAGGAAGAAAAGACAGTGAAAGATACAAGATGAAAGTCAAAAGATAGATAAAATGTCTGGGAGAGGGAAACTGGAAGATCAGAAGAGATTTTTATCATCGATCTCAGAATCTACATCTTCTAGAGAATAACTCTGCCAAGTTAATAAAAATAATTTTTTTCTTCTTATGGTTAGAAATCCCCAGGCAGTCTCCAAGTCAAACAGGCAAATTCATATTCTTCAATTTTTATTTTTCTAATACTGACAAGAATCACTGCCACTTCCTTCTTACTCATTAGTTTGAGAACTCATTCTTAATTTGATAATAGTAGCAAAATTGATATAATATTTTTATTTGTATAATTATCATTGAATTACTATAAGGGATACTTTTTATTGCCTTGGCGGGGGGCATCCTAATTTAATAGCAAGTCAGCTTCAATCATATACAGAATGAGTTACTTAGAGGGCTAGGTCTTGTAGATTATTGCACTATTCCAACAATGTAGAATCTTCCTAACTTCAATAATAAAGGATATTCTTTAGAAACTATCCATATGGAACAGAGTCTCTATTTGACATGTATTTATTAATTCACCCAGCAGACTTTTATTGTCTGTCTACTATTTGCCGAGCTCTGGTAGGGGGGCCATTTAATTTACCTTCTAAAGGATAATATTGTTAAGAATTAGATGAGGAGGAACAACCACCCTAAGCTCTAAGAATACAAAGGCTACTTCAAACTGAAGACTAGCTAGAGCATGCAAAGTTGAATCCTATGTCACCCTTTTTCTCATGGCCCAACAAACTAGTATTAGAGGCACATTTGTAGATACCATATATGTCTGCCTTTAGTTTTGTGCAATCAACATTTTTTAATTGCTTTAAACATTTTCAGTGATCCTTTTCCCTCAAAACTAAGACCTCAGTAAGGCCTATATACGTTGATCCACTTGTATTATATATATATATATATATATATATATATATATATATATATATAAAAGTATAAATTCAACAGTAGGGAAATTCCTATTCACAAATTATCAATAGAATCAAAAATTGTGCTGGCATTTCATTTTGAAATTTATTTATTTTCAGAAGAATAAAAACTAAAAGAATAATGTAGTTAGTTGTCATAATTTCGAGGTTATGATGATTATGTTTACTTAAATTTGAAAGTTCGAGCCTCAAATTATGCTGTAATGCTTCCTGAGATGATCATATTGACTAATGCATCTGGAAACCAGAGTTTTAGAATGGTTGAAATTAATAACCTAGTTGTTTTTTTCTCTTTACAGAAGAAAAGGCTTCATTGTCTAGTTTGCGGTTCAAAATCTGTCAATGAGGAATGATCTTGGTTAAATCCTTTTGATTTTATTGAAATTTAACATATTATGTGTAACCAGTACTTAATAGAGTCTTATGCAGAATAGGTACTTTCTAAAAATTTACTGACTCTACTGCCTCTTTTGAATACAAAAGAATTCTCCTTTATCTAGAGTACCCATTATTGTTGATTTACCCAGAATTGCCAGCTTTGTGCATCTTGTTCCAGTGTCCAATTCAGACAGAAACATTTTTCATTCTCAAGAGTGTTCTGTTTTGGAGTATAAGTTAGTAGGTCATTCCATCCTAAGACTTCCATGTTTATAGAGCTCATGTCTTTTCCCTTTAATTTGCTTTGAATCTTTCAGATCAATGTGGCTTAAGTGTGTGAGTATCCTTATTTCCTCCCTCCTATTAACATCCAATTGATCCTATTGGATACTCATTTAATTTGCTCATTCATTCAAATATTGTACATATCTTCAGTGCTCAGTACTATGTTACGTCCTAGGGATACAATGGAGAGCAATGTCACTGTGACTCTGCCTTCATAAAACATGTGCATGTTAGCGGATAAGGTGAAGAAAGATTAGGACTAGTGGAAATCTAAGAAAGCCATACTGATAGCTACAGGAAGCAATTTGCCAGTTTCAGTCAAGTTCTCAGTTGAGCAAAAGGGAAAAAAAAAAACAAAAACAAAAAAACACCTGCCTCTCTTAGGCCTTAGCAGAAAAGCTAAGCCTTTCAGGTTCTAATGGGATCAAAGGAGCTCATATCCTGCATCTTCCACAGCAGAATCTCATTACATCCACTCACAGACTGATTGCAGAGTCCTGAACTTCAGTACTAAGATATGACTTTTACGATATGTGAAAGAAAGCATTTCATTTTTCAGTCCAGGTAAGGTAAGAGTTGAAAATTAGTTTGGTGATTTCCTTTTCACTTTTTTAATTCTTTCCTGAACACTCACCACACAGCAGGGCATAAGTGATATACTGTGGTGCCAAACTGAGATCCTCTTTGCTTGCTTACAATTTATGAACCAATTACAGTCATTGCATGGTGACAGGGGAAGCAGCATGGAGCACAGAACTGTAGTAGAGCATTAGCTGAAGCACAACCACCCAGAAAAGCACCTTTGCTGATCAAGAATTAAAACGTTGAGTTTTACCCTTCTGCTAGTTTCACAGGGAAGAGATGTTGATTGTGGTTTTCTAGTTCTGACTCACTCAGATTTGCAGAATCTATCTAACATATATTTTCATTTAACTCCAAATAAATATTTCTTTCTTCTTTCTTTCATTTTGTTTAAATCATTATTGGATCTACAATGGATTCATTCAACCATTATAAAATATGTATTAGGGTTTATTTTGGGTTACAAAAATGGTTCTGATTTTGGTTATTATAAGAATTGGAAATGAATAATAGTAATAGTACTACAATGGAAATAATAAGATTTGGTCACTGGAAAAATTCAAGTGGAGTTTAGAATATAATTTGTAAAAAGTACAGCCTAACGCACAGTAAATGATCGGTAAATGTTATAAATAAATTAAGATATCCTATATTGATTAAAAAGACAGACTAAATGAACTTCTAAAACTTTCCAAATCTAAGGGCCTATAAAATAAATAAATGGTACATTAACACCCCCAGTGTTGAAGACACACACACACACACACCTAGAGAAATTATTAGGGCTTAACAGACCAAACAGTACAGTCCAGCAACAAATCTAAACAATTTTCTCTTATAGAGATTAATTTATCCAGCCCCTATAGGAGTAGATCGTATAGTCTAGATAGAATAAAGAGTCTGAATACTAATATAAAAAATATTTTCAGATTTGAATATTATCTATATATTTTAATGCTGATGTCAATACTTCCTTGCTTAAATGATTATTATTAATTAAATTTTCCATTTTTAAAACAGTCATAATGTAGTCATCTCCAAGATTTATATTCATAATACTACCAATATTTGTATTATTTTCAGTTTATACTTTTTAAGCTATACTATGTCACATGGTAGTCACAAAGCCAGTGATTTAGATGTCTTTTTTATTATCTCCCTTTTACAGATGAGAAAACTGAGGCTTAGAGAAATTATATGACCACCTCCAAAGTTATAATTTATGAAGATAGGCTATAGCATTTGGTCTTATCCCACTTGAAGGCCTGAAGACAGTAAGTGCAATTTTTCAGAATGAAATATATGTATCCTGTCTTTTTTTTTTTTTAAGATCTGTTTTTAAGGGTAGTGGAAAGAGAGCCTTAGATTGAAAATGACAATCATAATAATAATAATTAATCATGACTGACATTTTGAGCGTTGTTGTCTTAAAATATAACTGCTTCAACAAGATTTCCTGCAGTTTAATTTCTGCTGTTGAAGGGAAATACCCTCATTTGCATTTCCTACTGGCAACTGCTTTCAGAGGACTGCCAGTAAATCCCAGGCCCCAGGCACTGTAGTACCCTATCTGGGGCTTTCATGCAAATGTCTCATTATACTCCACCAAAATTACAAATTGATTACAAGTCACATAAACAGAGATCATCTTAGTCATCACAGAAGTTTAGCTGCTGCTGAGCTGAAACATGACAGTTGTTTAATCACAAAACTGTGCTCTTTGGTAGTACAGAACAACGTGAGAAATGGTCTAATTCACAAGAGCTGCATTCAACTGTATTTGTATAAATATCAAAACAATGTAAATATATTAGAGACAATCCAAAGGGATATTAAAAAATAGTAAAGTAATGAAGTAGTAAACTGATATACAAAGGGACATTTTAATGTGATGAACTCAGAGGCATAACTGAAATATAATAGAATCGAGTCAGAAGCCTACAGGACTCCATTAGTCACATGAACTTGGGCAAGTCACCTGTACACTGTGAAGCTCAACTCTCTTATTCAGTTAAGTTTTGAGATCACATTATTTCCAACATCCTTTCAATAACTAGAGTTCTCTTATTCTGTCATTTTTTAAGTACACATTTTTAAAAAAAGAATGAGGCTAAAATAGGACACAGGTCAATAGATACAAATAGTGGCTCCACAAAACCTTCTCTATGTTTAGATATGTTTAGATACAAAAAATTTTGCCATTATGTTATAATTACCTACAATGTTCAGTTCAGTAACCTGCTCTACAGGTTTGTAGCCTAGGAGCAATAGGCTACACCACCTAGGCCAGGTAGGCAGTAAGCTATACCATTTAGGTGTGTGTAAGTGCACTCTGTGATGTTCGTACAACAAAATCACCTAACAACACATTTCACAGAATGTAGCTCCATTGTTAAACTGTATTTGCATTCCTATTTGGGGAAAATGTTATGAAGAAAATGTTTTAGAGAAAATAATTTTATATTTTTTATACTATTATGTATTAAGTATCTCAAATTATATTATAGCAATTGAGATTTTTGTGTTTTTTGAAATTGTCTATAATGTTATTACTAGCTTTCTAAAAATATAACAATTAAGACCCCTGACTTTAGATTCAGGTATAACCGAATTTGAATACAATCTCCTCCTTTCTGTGTTACCCGGGAAACATAGGTATTTTTCTCCTATGCTACTTATATTTTGTACAGTTACTGAACACTTGAGATTATGTATGCTTGGTGCTTAGTATGTGAGCACTCAATAATGAAGCTTCAGCTAAATATGGAGGTGAACTACGTGGGTTCTTCTCCTAATTAGTTTTGTGACAATAAAAATGTTAGTTAATATCTTTCTTACATAAATTTCCTCATCTGAATAATGAGGTAATGATCTATCTCTTAGGGTCCTTGTAAGGAATAAATTTAATTCTTACAAAGCACAGAGCCTGATACATATAAAGCCATCAATGTGAATTAGCAGCTATCATCATCATCATCATCATCATCATCATCATCAATTCTTTTTATGTTGTATTGACATTGAAAAGATTTCTCAGCAACTCTGAGATACTAAGGTCAAGAGGCCCTAGATTTAAATTTGATTTCAGAAAAAGCGTTAGGTATGTTTTAATAAAAATGATGTTATTTGTGATTTGTAAGGACATAATGCCTAACTCATAATGAGTAAAGAAAAGGAATGCTCTGTAAAAAAAAAAAAACTCAATGTAGTAAATGAGAACTATTTCTAAAAGAACATTTAGAGTTGGCATAATGGACAACTGAATGCCTGAGAGAATGAAGGTGATTGCTGAAGCTATCGGAAATGAAACTCTTCAAAGGAAGACAAGCATGCGTGTAGAACAAATCATGATACGAGTGCATATTATTGTTTAATATGTGGTAACAATTTGAAAACATCAGAAAAGAAATTTGGAAACATATGCCAAGATGCATTAATGAAGATAAGAAGTTTCAGGAAGACTACAGATTAAAAGTAGCCAATTGGTAGGATATAAAATTTTGCCATAATTTGATCTAGGAATTTAACCAGTTATCTTTAATTTATCTCCAATATGTTTAAGAGTAGTGCTAAGATCTAAGAATGGTTGTTTAGGAATGATTATGTATCATTAATTCTTGTAAATTTAGAATCAATTTATCTATTGATGTTTACTCAAAGTCTCATTTCATGAGTTACATTATTAGAAAAACAAGCATTTAAAAAAATAACTGTAATTTATGATTATAATATCTTTAACATTTGAATCCGGTGTATGAAATGGAAGGTAGTACTTTAGAAGCATTTCCATTGTTTCTGGCTTTGGTAAATGTATGGATCACAACTACAAAAAAAAAAAAAAATCAGTGATTCTTGACCTATTGAAAATAATAACTGATAGAGAAAAAAGAAGTATTTGAAGGTGAGGGTTTTGAGTTGGGTTAATATGATGCAATTGATGGAAGAAAAATTTGTAGGAGGAAAAAGCCAAGAGCAAAGATTTTAATTCTATACACACTGGTAATAGTATCTGAATGGAGATTTTTATAGGTAGTTGGGAAAAATGGAATTGGAATTCAAGTCAACATTTAAGTAAGTTTTAAATTTGGAGATAGTATCAGAGTACTAGAGAAAAAAATGTATTCATCTAGGAGTGTTGGTGATACATACTGAGCTTCAGGGAAAAGTCACAAAATGGAATTATAAAGAAATCATAGCTTTTGGAGAAGGACCACAAAAATGCCATATATTCTATGACTAAGGAGACCATCTGTTACTGTTGGAACATATTTTCCAAAAGTAAATGAAAATCTATCTCCCTATATCTCAAACATACTGCTTTCTAATTCTATCATATGAACTCTAACAAATAATTATAATGCTTCCCTTTTCTTATTTGGTCTTTCAAAAGAGCAATGATCATTTTTTTCCCCCCATTGGTGGCATTATATTCTGTCCACCCAGCCTAGATTTTGAGAGATGCTAAACTGAGTGGATTATTAAGTCAATTAAATGTATGCTACTTTTAATGTATTTTTTAACATAAGAAATGACTCTTCACTTGGAAAAAAAATGCAGTCCTGAAGCACCTTCCTTACTATATTTCATAGGGGCATTGAAGGAGACTGCTTTAATCAAAATTCTTTACTGACCACATGGTGTAATAATAAGATCCTTGTTAATGTCAACCTATTTTTTTTAACGGCAATAGAGTTCAGATACAATTTTAACTAATTTTATAAAATAGCAGTGAGATTAAGATAGCAAAATAGATCCAAGTAAAAGCTCTTTAGGGCAAACCAATAAGATAGAGTTATTTGGTAGACTGATATTTTGTGAATAGGTATGTACAGGGTAAAGGAGGCATACCACTCATGGGAAATGTACTGGAGAATGTGTCTTCTGTAGAATGGTTGCAGAAAATCTAAAGGCCCTCCGAAAGTACCTGGGATTTTTTGAGTAGGCAATAAATGAAGATGTCAGAAAGAGGCAGAAAAAAAAAAAACATTTTTTTCCCAGCGTTAGATTACATTTCCCTTTTTGTTATGCTTCAAATGGCTTCTTGAGCTTTTCATTTTATTCTAATTGCCATCTTAAAAAACAGCTCTAATGAAATTGCTGAAAGCGTTAGAAAAATATATAGAGAGAAACAAGGTGCTAAAATCATCCATTATTATGAGACTGTGAACTGTAAACATCAGACAAGGCACCCATCACTGCAGTGGCAAATTGAAAGCTGAACGAGGTTTGCTTTATTGTCTCTCTGATTTAAAATAGATTGAAATGCATATACAAATGGAAAAGCTGTCAAAAACTGTGGTATGCTGATAGCTCATTTTTTCTTTCTGACCTAAAGCTTTAATGGAATTCCTTTCAGGTGGGGAAGGAAAAAGGTAGGTTTTGACCCTGTCATGTAAAAGAATGAACTGAGATCCGGACACGAGAGGCAACCATTTCCTGGTTGTCCTTTGTTGATCACACGGATTATGAGCACAGTATATTTGCCCAAATTGATGAAATCTGTGCATATGCCACATTGCCTAGATCATGTAGTGCTTTCTGTTGTTGTTGTTCACAGAAAGGATAATATTCTCAAGTCTGAAGGGCATCCAAATGTCATGTGAAAATAGGCCAAAATTTTAAAAATGCTAAGTCTAGGAAAACATCTCTATTTTGCTTTTTGATTCTTTTCTTTTCTTTTCTCTGTGCCAACATCCTGTCATCTCACTTCTAGCCTAGTCCTTTGACATGGTATTGTCATCTCACTTCTGCCTAGTGCCTCTTCCTGAATCCATTTCAGTACCAAAATTTATTACTTTCTCCAAACTAGTATTTTTAAAGGATTATTTCATATTCACCAATTCTGTACCACAAATCTTGTAAGGGCTTTAGACTACCAATATCCTTACTAAAAATTAAAACCCGAACTCCATCAGGCAGGCAGTAATCTAGATCCACTCTATGCCTCTGACATTAGCACTTATTAGCTCCCTGAAGATTCCATTACATAGACTAGTCTCCTCCACCACACGCTCCCCCTGAGATACCTCTGACTCACCTCTGACCCAACATGATATGCTCAATTCTACCTCGAAACACTTTCATGAATTATTTTCCTTACCTGAGGAATCAGTCAGATTCTCTCCATGTTTACAAATTGTACCCATTCTTCAGAATTTCATTTAAGTCTTACTGTCTTTATGCCTTATAAGTACCAGGAAACATTCAATTGTTTCTGCTGGAATAAGTTCTAAGCACCGAAAAAAAATAGTTTTATAATAACAAAACCAAGTAAGATGCAGGTTGTTTGTGGCAACTTTATAGAAGAAATTCAGCACTTTATAATTTTGTAGTGTGTCTTGTTTAAAGCATGCACGTATATTCGCACACATCCAAAACATACGGTCATTTCTGGTATGATAGAATAATTACTCTTAAAATTAAAAATAGTTCTAAAATTAAAATCAGAAACCAATCAGATGAATAAAAATACCATTTATATGATGAGATTTAATCAGGTTCAAAGTGAACTATCAAAAATATTTGTATGAACTGATATCCTAAGTAATGTCAACCACATTAATAAAAGTAAATGAAATAAAACAATATGTTGAAACTTACACATAGGTCACTTTAAATCTGGAAGATATGACAAAGTTATTTTTCATCGGGATTTATTTACCTTCTATGACGATAAAATTTTCTCAGATTTTTAATGTTTCATGTAATAAAATTTTAATAAAGAGTTCTAAAATTCCAGTTCATTTTGAAACACAACCAAATATGCTTTGAAAGACTTTCAGCTTCTTTTAGCATAAACTCTACATTATCAAATATTTTAGGAAAATGAAATTAAAATCTGACTATAAAAATATACAAATATTATTAAAAATAAGCTGTCACTTAACCTGAGGAAGAAGCGCAGTCTCAGAGAACACTTTAGTAAACCAGTGCTACTGACATTGTACTAAGTACGTTAAAAATGTGAAAATCTGTGAAAATAAAATTAACACAATTTTCTAATTAGAATACAAAGAAGAACCCAAATATATAAATCCAATACAGCTGATACATTAACTTCAAAGCTGTGAATATTTGACATCGTTACAGTTTTGGTAGAAGAGGTTTAAGATATTGCTGTTTTTATTTTTCATAGTTATTAAAAATTATAAAAATATGATTATCAAAACAGAAATAGCTTTTTTAAATGTTTGCATTTTAAAAATATCTTATCAAGTAATATGTCAAAATGTGATGATATCTGTATTGAGAATTTGAAAACACTATAAGACAAAATAACTGATTCCTTTTTATGTATAAATTATCATTATATGTTTCATAGAAAAATAGCACTGTTTAAGGAAACTTGCTAAAAAATGTTTTTATAGATTCTCACTATAATTGTATTTTTATTTAAATTTTAAGGCAGATAATTTTAATAGCATTTTGTTCAGTTATTCATAATCCTAATTGAAGTGAGTTAAAAAAAATTTTATTCTGAAATCTGTTTATAACCCTATGAAATTTACAATATGAAAATTTCGAGTGATATTTTAGATGTTAGTAGTTAAACTCTAGACGTTGTTGGAATAGCTTACATATTTTGCCCTTAATATTAATAATCTAAATGGGCCCAATTCACATTCACAGGGTTACTTACCCATTTTTAAGTGTGGACTGTCAGCATTAAAATAGAAATGTTTTAGTTCAGCATGCCAGGAAAACAAATTCAACTATTTTGAAAAATCAAATGATTATTTAATAAATGCGGCCAAGGCATCTAATTATGACATGCTTAAAAGATTCCTAAGTTACAGATACATTTAAATTTTTTTTCTCAAAATGAACATATCAGTTCACAAAGAAACATTTTTAGATTCAATTAAAGGCAGCAGGTATGAGTTAAATATTGGTAAGTTACTGACTTAATTTTGAAAAAAAAAAAAAAATCACTGCTTCTTTGTCAAGCCTCCAGAACAATTTAATTGGAAACTGTAGCTAGACAACACATAGAATGATTTAAAAACCATTTGCAATTATTTATCTGTGTAAATCAAGGCTTTCTTGACACTGTGCCATGAAAAACAAAATTGAGAAATAAATTGGAAACTGAAACTGAATTAAACATGAAATAATTTATACCAACAAAACACTTTTTGGTTCTACTTTATAGATATGAGTTTTGTGTAAGATTCCTTTTGATAAAAACATATCTGTTGTTAAAAGTGGAAAACAATAAAATAAGAACACTGCCAAGGATATAGGACAGACTGAGAGACATTCCAGAAGTGGGGTAATTTTTGTTTAATTTTAGTTGTATTTTTGTAAAAGAAGGTAGAGAGGGTGATTCTGAGATTGATTTTGTCTCTAAGTTTGTTGCTATTGTATCTGGCAGTTTGCATAAATGAACAAGTGCATTAATGTAAGAGTGGCCAACTAAATAAATTTTCCCATGAACATAGTACTGGATGCTTTAATCTCTTTCATTTCACTTGATGTGCGATTCCATGTTTCTCAGTCTAATATCTTGTGGTCTAATAATACTTGACTACTGTTAAAAAACAGGTGGTAAGTGCTCTGACTTAGGAATTTAGGGGATTTTTTTAAAAAGTCTTTCTGTAAGTGTGAGTTACTCAATAAACTTTTATTTTGAAAAATGAATACTAGGATCCTTCGAAAGCCCTCAAAAATATTTCCTCAATATTTTCACATATTTGCATAAGTGATTGTCTAATCTTTTTTTTTTTTTACTTTTTAGATTTATGAGAAAATCTTATTTAATTGTCTGCCTTCCAAAATATTCACAATAATCTTCATTCTCATCAGATTTTCTGTATATAGATATGGTGAAATGAAAATGCTGTAAAGCCTTCTGTGAATAAATAGCTGTCATATACCTGTGATCTGGACTTAGATTTCAGGAGGTTGCTCACTTCTTTTTCTCTCCTGGAAAGTTTTCTATGTCATCCCATTTGAGAGGAGAATGTACCTTTGATAGTGTTCAAAAAGACCTGGATTATGTTTTCTATGGAAGTTTTTAAAGCTCAGTTGGAGGTTGAATGGGTGGGTTGGAATGGAGAATAGAGCGTTATTTTTCACTCTGTACTTCAATAGATGATAAATTGTTAGACCCTAATATTTTAAGAGCCAGTTCCCTGAATATTTCATAGTAACTGGCCACAACCCCTTGTTTGAAAAGAAATATATCAAGATTGGGGTGACCTGGGGCATGGGCTTAAGCTGTCTGTGGTTCCTGGAAACCCTTGTAAGTGGTAGGTAGCTTATTAATCTCTTATTAATAATAACTCTGTTGCAGATAAACTTTTAGCATCTGCTAGAGTCATTTAAACTAAAAGGTATAAGTTGATAAAGGAGGTCTTTACTACTTATCAGAAAAGCTATAAACTGCCTTTCAAAAAAATTTCAGAAGCCTGGTATTCTTTCCCTCTCTTTCATTTACCTGTTTTGTTGGTTTTGTAGAAATTGAAGATAGTTTCTAATATTGGCAGGTAGAATTGGAAGGCAATTTTTTGCTGAGGAATTTAAAAAATTAGATATATGTGCTATTATTTAAGCACCTTAGAGAATGCCAGTGTAGTAAAAAAAGTAATAATTGACCAGATAGTACCAGAAATTTAGAAAATAAATTTTTTTATGATGGCAAACTATAAGTAAACAGTACATATTAAGAGCACATCTGAACTATTTTTATAAACATTTGAAATTTTATTTAACTGATAAAATGCCAAAGAATAACTTTTAAATTCCTATGTTTACATAGTTGTAACATTGATCTTAGGCAGACAAACTGCCAGATATTTATCAAACATAAAGAAAACTGTTTTAAATTCATTTTCTCGTTAACTAAAAACAAAATCAGAATGGCGATGGTTACTTTCATCTTTCACATATCCTGAGATGATGAACATCATCTAACACTTCGCTTAGTGACTGATCACAATGAGTTTCTGAAAAAAGAATTCATATATGGTTGCAGCCCAGATGAATTTTTACACTATAATGTAATATATTGGGAGACCCTCAGAAATGCTCCTAGCCAGTGGGATGTATTAGAATCAACTGGAGAGCTTATTTAACAATACAGAGTTTGGGGCATTATACTATCGGATTCTGATTCAGTCAGTCTAGAGTGACTTTTATGAATGTGAATTTTTTTAAACAAGTTTTCCAGGAAATTCTAATTCACCATCAGAATGAAAAACCATTAAATAACATCGTCCATTTTCCCCTTTCTCTCCCCAGGAAATTAGCACCATCTACTCCCTTGTAAAGACATTGTGTTCTATTATTTCCAAACCTATAGGCATTTAGTCAGTTGCCATGGTCAAGACAAGTGTAGACTAATGTTAGACAGAGGAATTCACATTTGCTTTATGTATACCATGCATCCAGCATGATGCTAAGTCTTATGCAGTTTATTTTAAATTTACAGCAATGCTTTCAGAGAAATCTCATTATTCTATTTTAAAAGGATGACTTCTCAGAAAGGTTAAATATCTTGCTGAAGGTTAAGATTTAAACACTTGTCTTCAAATCCTTCTATAGGATGTCTCCACTATCACCACTGATTAAAAGGAAGAGATCCAAGGCCCAGAGAACGAGGTTTGAAATCTTCAAAGGTATTCATCACAGCAAAGAAACAAGTAAACACCAGTTATGTTTGTTGTCTCCATAACATGTCTTCAAGCTTTTTGGACTCTACTTTGTGACTCAATACACACAAATCTTTCATTGATATCTCCCCTTCAACACTTTGTTTTTTCAGTTTTAGGGTTGCTGTAGTTTCAAGATTGCTTCACTTGCATCTCTTTAGAAACTATGGTAGCTTCAGACATTGTTCCCAATTCTTGGGTACTCCTCCCTTGAGAGGAAGAATGTCCTCTCTCCTTGATTCTGGGTGAAGTTCTCATTAAGTCAATCAATAGAAAAGTTTCATTTTATATCACTTCAGAGGCTAGATCATAAAAGGAGACGCAGCTTCCACTTTGTTCACTGAGTATCATAGAATTACACTGAGCTGTCACGTAATAAGTCCAGCTATCTTGAGCTTGCTACACAGAAGAAGTCAAATGTAGGTAACCTGGCTAACAATTCCAGCTGAGACCAACCAGCCTTCTAGCTATCCTATCCAGGAGCAGGCATGTGAATGAAGAAGCCATCTTGGAAGGGGTCCTGCAGTCCAGTCTGTTGTCTTCTCTGTTCAGGCTTCATGTCTCCTGGAGTATGGGCAAGCAATTCCTGCTATGTCCTGTCTGACTGTGTGACCCACCAAACCCATGAGCAAAACAAAACAGTTATACTTTGGTGTCACTAAATATGGAGTGCTTATAATACTGCAATGTCTTGATGGGGCTTTAGATCTGGATTCTGTTTTTCCTTTTTTGTACTCTAATAGCTCCACATGAACTGACATCTCAGATATAAACTGGTGCTTTACTTCATTAAGATCTTCCAATGAAAAGCTTTGTCTAAATGTTCAGCTCCTATTCTGCTACCCTATGCTGCTTACTCATGTCCCGAATGGTCACTACTGCCAAACCCAGGAGTTCAGCTGCTCGATACTGCATGCAAATGAGAAAATATTCCTTCAGAACAATAGTGCTTATGTTTGGTCTCTAGTTCTGCACCTTTTTTACTTCAAATTAAGAGTTTTATTAGAATTCTTTTATAGCAATTGCCAAGAGAGCCTTAACCTTTCCCTCAGCTTGATGACATTTTAGACAGACTTCTTCCCGCCTCTCAGCCCCTGACCTCCTCATTCTGGCTCTTATACAATCCAGATGGCCTAAACACAAAGGTCCCTCTCCACCCCTTTCTTTGGTCATTTACTTTAGGAAAAATGTCCTAAATTCTTTCTTTGCCCCTTTGAGATGAAAAATTTTTTAGAAAGGTCCGTTGCTAATTTTAACACCTAGGGTTGCTTTCTCTAGGACCTGGGAACAATTCTTTGAAATATAATCATCAAGAAAGATTGTGGGAGGTTGGGCACAGGGCTCCAAGTTGTAAAACTATCTCCTGTCATGAAGATAATAGAAAGTTTACTTTTTTTCTTTGAGTCAGGTCGATTTGCAAACAAAAATGTCCTATGATTCCCACATTCCAGCTCTGAAAAAGTCTCTCACTTTTTGTCTCAATGGAGTTGAGTTCAGACTGCATTCTGGTCTCTCTATCCGATTGTCATAACCTTGAATAAAATCTTCTTTCCCTGTATAATTTTGTCTTGTGTATCTTTTGCTTTGACTGATTACACACAAACAGAGTTCAGAGTTCTATTTTGTATCAATTCATATTAATTTTGTGATCTTGGCTACACTATCTAATGTATATAAAAGGATTCTTATGGCAGAAAAAGCCTAGATTTTGTCCAAAATTAAGTCTCCTATCTGCGTTTATAAGCTTTATGACATAAACATGTCACCTAACCTGTATTTTATCTCCTTTCTTCATCTTTAAAATAGTGACAATGATAGCTTTTAAAAATAAAAATAAAGAAAAGTAAGAGAAAATAATGGAACAGCACAGTGAAAGCATCATTTTTAAATATATAAATGAACAAACTACAGCTGGCGAGGTCCAGAAAAATAGGGAGGGCCAGAGAAATAGGAAGAAGAAAATTATCATTTCTTAAATTTGCTCTGTGTGCTAGACCACAGGCTAGATATTTGTATACAATAGTTCAAGTCAAACTCATAATGCACTTATGGAGTTACTTCTGTAATACTTGTTTTACAGATGAGAAATTGTATAAAGGCTATCTATTCCTAAAGAGATCTTATTACCTTTTCGTTTCCTTCCAGGCATACACATGGATTGTAATTTTCCACTTATTTTATATTTAGTCAGGGTCAAGTTACAATATTTCTACCGTGAGCAGAAGTGGCTGACGAGAGTCACTTCTTGAATGATGCACTTACATGTAGTTGGAAGACCCTTCTCTTCCTTGCTACACTGACCTAGGAGACAGCGCATTCCACAGGACTGTGTAACCACCAACAGCCTGCAACAATAGGTTTCTGGATGGAAAATACTTGCTTTGGAAAGTTACTCAACTCCACAATGGACTTTATATGAACGAGAAATAAACCTTTAATACATTCAGCATAATTGGAAAACAAGATATACTGATGACAAACTTGTTACTGTTTTTCTATACTTTCAACCATCAAAAAACACAATTCCAGCCCTTAACTTATAATGAGACTGTGCATGGGGATCCAGTGAATTCTCTTCTTGGGGGGTGTTTAGACAGGACCATATAGGTTTTGTTTGGTCTCTTAGGCTCTTTACCATTATTCAATTCAGAAAGAAAAATAGTAGAGTCTTGTAAAAATAAAAAAATAAAAAATAAAAAACTACTGAAGGAATATATATGCATTTCTGAACTGTTTGTTCAAATCCTGATATTCACCTAAAGGAAATTATTGTTAATCTTTGAGTATTTAAATTATTTGGTTTGCCAATCAGGGAATGGTTAAGAGTGAAAGGTTATAGTTTTAAATATTCCCACATATAACTAAGAACAGCTTAGAAGAGTAATTTTTTTAAATTTCTGGTTTCAAACAGCAAAACACTAATAAATAATTCAGCCCTTAAATACAGACTGAATCCCTTAAAGGTAAAAAAAAAAAAATGAATATACTCAGCATATTAATGCTTTTCAGATTTTGCTTTGTGAGTTGTTTAGCAATTTTAGATGAATTTATACTGCTTTTATTTGATAACTTTGGGCATTACATTTTTAAGCATATTGAATGAGATACAGGACATGAATACAGATGTTGATCTTTGAGCAACAAATATTTCATATTTTAATAATGCCTTCGGGGCTCTAGAAATACCATCAGGTCTATAAACCTGTATTATATTCCTCTTTTGGCTTTCTGTTCAAACTTGAAAAAGTCACACATTGTTTTGGAATTCAGATTCCTGATTTATAAAATGTGAGAGAAATGCAACAAAATATAGTGATTTGATAAATAATATCAGGTAAAAAAAAATAACAATCATACTGAATTTTTCCATGCATGGCTATGGACAGGTGAGTTAAAGATCATTTCTTAGTGCCTATTATGGTTGACACTATACTGATATTTCTTATAATATTTTCATTTTACTTCTTTTTTATTGAGATATAATTGATGTATAACTTTATGTTGGTTTCAGGTGTACAACATAATAATTCAGTATTTGTATATATTGCAAAATGGTCACCACAGTATCTAGTTAACACCCTTCAATATTCCGGCTTCTTGGAACCACCATCCTGTTCTCTTATATATGTACTTCTTAAGCAAAATAAAATATTTGAACCTAAAACAATTAAGAGTTCACCCAACTTCTCTGATTATGTCATAGAATTGTTCCCACGAAGTGAAAATAGATGTTCCTGGTGAAACAACCTTGAGAAAAGGAGTCAGTGAGGAGGAGGCTCAGCGTTTGATGTAGAGTAATGAGGCCACCTTAAGAAAATTGAGTCCTCATCAAGCTGTGGAGCTACCTTGTTGGCATAATGCATTGTGTATGGATAATGCCCTGAAACTCAATTTTCTTTGGGTCCCTTGGCAGTACCTTTTCAAAATCTTGGCACAGAGCCAACACAATTAAGACATGATCAAGGCAGAGTCACTTCTAACCTGTCATCAGTCTTGTCTATCTTAAGCAGTAGAAGTCCTAAATGAAGAGGTCATCTGTCTCAGAATGGAAAAGAGAAGCAAAAGTTGTTCTCTTAAACTTTTCTTCTATAGCGCTGCACTACATGTGCTCAAATACATAATTTAATAAGTGCATGACACTCCCTCTACTTTTTTTCTATATAAGAGGTAATCTAAAGTGGGGAGATAGATTAGAACTAGGAATGGAGTTCCTGGGGCTATGTTTGAGTGGCTAACATATTCTGTGTAGAGAAAGCCGACAGGCCAAAATTGAACTTGAACTGATAATTATGAAGGCAGCTATAATTCCTTCAGAAGAAATAATTTCTTATGCAATCTTCTTATATTTTTTTTTGTTGATCATAATTGAAAGATCCATCCAGACTTAGACAAATAAGGAAAGAAGGAAGGTATGTGAGAGAGTTCACAAGGCAAGAAATGGTGCATTTTGATGGCTCCTTTCTCATACCAGGTCCTTGATACGTGGGCAAATCAAGGGTGATACGGACATAAACTTTGTATGGTAGTTTGCATTCTATGACAAATGCAGCCTGGATCTGTGATGATGCTTTTGGTTCTATAATGAGCAAGTGAACCAATGAACCATCGAACCTGATAATAAATCAATGTTGGGCCTGATTACATTTTAAATGCATACTAACCATTTAACCTCAATTGGAAGTAGTATTGAAAAAGAGCCTGAAATGATTTACAAGTTTGACTTAAATAAGCAGAAATCTTTAAAATCTAACCCCCCAAAAATCACTTATGCAAAGTACCAAGCTTACTGACACACAGTAGGTATCTAAACAGTGTTTTTTTCCCTGTTATTAATTTTTGGTCAAATCTAAGCTTCTGTCAACTAATGATGGTTATGAATACAAGCTTGCTGACTGAATTGAGCTTACAAATTATCCAAATTTACAATGCTGACATAACAAAAAAGGCTTATTTTTTATAAAAGCTTTGTTAATTTATAACTGATCTATAAAGAATGGTACATATTTAATGTGCATAATTTTATGAGTTTAGGTATATGCATACATCTGTATTAACCTTACCGAAATCAAGGGCTTCCTCCCAGAGTTTCCCTGTGTCCTTTTACCGCCCATCCCCAATGGTAAGAATACTTAACTTCAGATTAGTTTTGAAGTACACAGTACTGTACTGTTAACTATATGCATTTTGTTATTTAGCAGAACATATTGATATAGCATAAATAAAAAAATTTCACCCACTGAATAACAACTCTCCATTTTTCCCAACCTCTAGCCCCTGACCACCACTATACTATTACATTCTTCTATGAGTTTGACTATTTTAGATAACTTAAATATATATATGGTTTAGTCACGTAAGTTTTCAGCATGTTATCCTATAATGAAACTGAAATTTTACTAATCCGCATTTTTATGAAACAAAAGTAATATTTAGTTTAATTCAAATTATCAACAATCTATTGATAAGACAAAGCCGAATCTATTGAATACCTAGAGAGTAAGACCATCGCCTCTGCAGAATTTTGGCAGTTTCTTGGAGGAAGGAACAAAGGGACATATTGAGAAATGGAAGTTTGATTGTGGGGGTAGGCTTTTCAATGTGGAGACTTGATTAAAAATGGAAAAGATCATGATATTTTTCTGTGGTAGAAACAATGCAAAGATTTTTAGGCAAATGATTCAAACAATTTTAGGGTGTGAACTATTGATGAGTGTTTCAGAAAGTTTTTATAATGAACATTCAAGTCATTTCCCTGGATATGTAACTCTCAACAAAATAAAGTCATGTTAATAACAGTGTAATAGCAAAATCACATGGATAAGATAGTTATAGTTTTAGTACTTAGTGTCTATGCTGTGGGTGGAGACTTATAGTTTCCTCTCTCAGTATGATTCCTATTTGTATGGCCCTATGCTAGGAATACCAAAATGGATAGAATAGCATCTACCTGAAGGACATCACAGAGTTGTGAAAACTTTAAAAAAAGTAGTATTAATTACATCACTATGACAATGATATTATAGCCATAGAACAAAATGCCAAAGAAGTTCAGAAAAAGAAACTCAACTCTACTAGGAAAAAACAGTAAAGTTTTATTTGAAGAGTTACTATCTCATTTGAGCTTTGAAGGACAAGTAGGAGTAACTGAGTAAGTGCAGGAGGGATAGGAGGAAATATATCATAATGGAAAATTATCAGGTATAAATGTAGCCAGACATGAAAGAACTCAAGGGGCTCAAAAAACCACTTTGGCTTGGGTGATATGTTTTCTTCAACTAGGGGAAAGTGACGATCATTAAGAGCCTTGAATTCTATATAAATATTTTGTCCTTAAACAGAATTGAAGGTTTGGTTCCAAACCATTGCAATAAAGTGAATATCACAATAGAGTCATATAACTTTTTTGATTTCCCACTGCATGTAAAAGTTATAACTATACTATACTTTAGTCTATTAAGTGTATAATAGCATTATGTCTGAAAAATAATGTACGTGCCTTAATTAAAATATACTTTATTGCGAAAAAATGCTAACAATCATCTGAGCCTGCAGTGAGCTGTAATGTTTTTTGCTGTTGGAGGGTATTTCCTCAATGCTGATGACTGCAGACTGATCAGAGTGGTGGTTGCTGAAGGTGGCTATGGCTGTGGAAATTTATTAAAATAAGGCAACAATGAGGTTTACTGCACCATTTGACTCTCTTTCACTAATGATTTCTTGGCGGAATGTGATGTTGTTTGATAGAATTTTATCTACAGAAGAATTTCCTTCATACTTGAAGTCAGTCCTTTCAAACCCTGCCACAACTTTATCAACTAAGTGTGTGTAATATTCTAAGTCTTTTCTCTTTTTTTTTTTGTCATTTCAACAATCTTACAATGTCTTCAACAGGAGTAGATTCCATCTCAAGAAACTATATATTTGTTCACCCATAGAAGCAACTGCTCATTGTTCAAGTTTATCAAGAGATTGCCGCAACTCAGCCACACCTTCGAATTCCACTTCTAATTCTAGTTTGTGTTATTTCCACCACATCTGCAGTTATTTCTTCCATTGAAGTCTTAAACTTCTCAAGATCATCCATGAGAGTTGGAATCAATTTCTTCCAAACTGCAGTTAGTGTTGATATTTTGACCTCATTCCATGAATCACAATGTTATTAATGGCATCTAGAATGGTAAATTATTTCCAGAAGATTTTCAATTTATTTTGCTGAGTTCCATCAGAGGAATCACTATCTATGGCAGCTCTAGCCTTGCCACATATGTTTCTTAAATAATAAAACTTGAAAGTTAAAATTATTCCTTGATCCATGGCCTGCAGAATAGATTTCATGTGAGCAGGCTTGAAAACAACATTAATTTTGTTGTACATCTCCATTGGAGCTCTTGAGTGATCAGGTGCCTTGTCAATGAGCAGAGATAATTTGAAAATTCTCAACAGTAGGCTTAAAATATTGAGTAAACCATATTGTAAACAGATGTGCTGTCATTTAGGCTTTGTTGTTCTATGTATGGAGCACAAGCAGAGTAGATTTAGCATAATAATTCTTAATGGCCCTAGGATTTTTCAGAATGGTAAAAGAGCACTAGCTTCACCTTAAAGCCACCAGCTACATTAGCTTCTCACAAGAGATTCAATCTGTCCTTCGAAGCCCTGAAGCCAATTGATTTCTCCTCTCTTACTATGAAAGTCCTAGATGACATCTTCTTCCAATAAAAGAATATTTCATCTACATTGAAAATCTGTTGTATAGTGTAACCTCCTTCTTATCTTAGCTAGATATTCTGGATAAGTTGCTGCAGTTTCTACATTAACACTAGCTGCTTCGCTTTGCACTTTTATATTATGGAGATGGCTTCTTTCCTTACACCTCGTAAACCAAACTCTTCTGTCTTCAAACTTTTCTTTTCTAGCAGCCTCACCACTCTCAGCCTTTATAAAATTGGAGAGAGTTAACATCTTGCTCTGGATTAGCTTTTGGCTTAAGGGAATGTTGTAGCTAAGTTTCTTTTCTATCCAGACCACTAAACCTTTCTCTAAATTTCATTTCTTATCACTTGTATATTCACTAGAGTAGCATCTTTACTTTGCTTCAAGAACTTTTGCTTTGCATTCACAACCTGGCTAGTACAAGGTTGTTAGTACAAGAGACCTAGCTTTGGGCCTATCCCAGCTTTCAATATGCCTTTCTCACTAAGCTCAATTATTTTTAGCTTTTGTTTAAAGTGAGAAGTGTGCGATACTCGTCCTTTCACTTGAACACTTAGAGGACGTTGTAAGGTCATTAATTAGCCTAACGTAAACATTGCTCTGTGTCAGGGATTAGAAACAGGTGAGGAGAAGGAAATAGGGGGATAACCAGGTGGTAGAGTAGTCAGAACACACTCAACATTTATTGATTAAGAAATTGGGGTATGCTTAAATCTGACAATAATGGACAAAAGTGGAATCTGAAAAAAAAAAAGTTGAGAGGTAGATTGATCAAAGGTCGATGTTTTGTGAGATGGGTATGTCAGAAAGAAAACAAGAAAATGAAAGCAAGAATATGGCAAATAATTGGTTGAAGAGAGGCACAGTGAATTCTCAGGGAAAAATATATAAAGTAAAAATCCAATAGGCTTAATGTGAAAGAAAATATAGGAATGAAAGGAGCGTAAGTTATGATTATAAAGGAGCACTAGATGACAGGTGAATTCAGTTTGGGATATGTTATTATGGCAATATGTTATCCAGGTCATCTTGAAGTAAATCTAAGTTTTGGTGAATGGGAAGATATGAGGCCATAGTCAAATATTCAATTTATTAATTCATTTTCTTTATCATTATATTTATTTACATTGAATCATAATAAATTTTAGTTCCTGGTCTTTGCAGTGTATGGCTGAAGTAGAGAGAAAGTAATTACTATTCCGAGTGACTATATATTCTGTCCCCCCCAAGTAAGTTATGATTTAACATTATCTTAGCATAATTATGAATAGCATACCTTTTTAGTCTTAGAACTATCCCTTTTAGAATAATTAATTTTAAGTTGCCTTAGTTATTGATATTGAAGTCATCAGGCAACAGGAGCCTGGATTTTGAAGTGGATCATCAGATCAACATTGATGTCACCAAGTACAGTGGCTGAACTTGGGATAGGTAAAGAACTGTGAAATATGTCACAAAGTCTTCCAAAATTATGAAAGGGTGACCAAATCAACAGTACATAATAGGCCTTGAGGAACAAAAAAGTTTGTTATAGAATAGCTATATTTTCATAACTGGAATCTTTTTTTTCTTTCTTTTAGTGAGTTTGGGAAGCCTAAAGGATAATAGAATGAGATTCCAGAAATCCTAGAGGCGGAGGTAAGAAAAAGAGTTAAGGAAAGATGTAGTTAGGTAAAAGGAAGCACACTCTGTGTATTTTAAAATATCATTGACCACAGTTACTAATATTTTAGGTAGTGACCACGCATAACAGGACTGTGAGGCATTATCATTTTAGCTAAATACATGTTGTTTTTCTTTTCCAACAGAACTGATCCCAGAAGTCTCCTATAGAAGGAAAATAGGTAACTGGAGGAGCTCAGGCCTCTAAAAATGGGTTAACTGCTTAAATTGATTTTACTTCTGTGCATGACTAGTTCAGGTGAACAGGTTGGCAATGAAACATACCAATTCTCAGGACTGTAACTTCCAATTGGAAATAGCAACAATTTCTCGAGGATAAAAAGATGACTTGTTTTGGAAGGAGCCAGGAGGCCTCCAAGAAGAGGGTGGACATGGAGGTGGTTTTAGATTGAAAGAGGAGTTCTCTTGAATATGCATTCAATTTCAGTGGGATAGTCAAGTTGAAAATATCAGTAGAAGTTGGAAAAATGTCAGAGTCGACACTCTGTAAAAGTCATGTTTAGTTTAAGAGAAACATTTGCAAACCACTTTCTTTGAGTAAAGAATTGGAATTATGACAATGAAAAGGAGCAGGAGAGGGTGAAAAGGAGAGTAGAAGGAGATACAAAAAGGGAAAAGAGGAAATGTGTCTGACCATAGTGAAGTGTCTAAAGAAAATAGGAAATGTTAAAGAAGTAGGAAAAATATTATACTTGAAAACAAGAAGATAATTTCAAGAAGCACTGTGATACAAGGGCAATCATATTAAATGAGAAAAATGCCTTGACAGGCGTAAGGTCTTCTATAAAAAATATTATACAAAACAATATCAGGTATAAGTTGTTCCACCAGGTATGATATATCGATGGACTTCTCATGATGAGATGGTGTTACTGAAAATGATTAAAACTCCATAGGCAGGTAACACTGCAATTATTAATAAGCTGTCCCACTGAGTGAGTATAAAGACAGCCCTGTTTGTGTATTCTGTAGCTGCTCAAGTGGTATTATCTTTGAGCTTCATAGTCTGTCTCATTTTTCCTTTCATTCATTCAACGAATACTTACTGGTCTTCTTGAATGCAGAAACAGTAGGCTGATTGCTGTCTTTCAGAAAACACTGTCACATTCCTGAGGATTGAATGGCCTGTCTTTCAGGGGACAGGGGTAATAGAGGTGTAATATTTTCTATTGTTGTTCCTATGTTTGTATACATTATTAGGAACATCTAATTATCCAATGTGTATTTTTAAAAAATTCCCAGCAACCTTATTTTATGAAACTTTCTCTATCTGTTTGCTAGTGTGCATTATAATGCCCTCATTTTGCTGGTATTGAACCATGTATGTTTGCATATCTGATGGAGCATGATCATAAGCAAATAACAGCTGTGGGTGATTATCTCAAGGACTCTTGGTTAATATTGCAACTATTGGTTTAAAAGATGGGCTGGAAGGTAAGAACAGAAAATGCTTCTGTGTTTTGGGATATTTAAAATGTTGAAATGGAACATGAATCATGTCTCAAAGAATACAAATCCCCCTGTCAAGATGAGTCACTTTGATTAGCATTTCCTAAAACATATCCTACAGAACAGTAACAAGCAGGATACTAATTTATTAAAGGGTTCCTGGTCAACCAAGTGTAAAAAAATTTAGATTAGAACAAGTTAAACAGGTTTCTTGGCTGAAAGATTTCTCAAAGCCTTTAATCTGATAATTTGCTTTATGCTCTACAATCAAGGGGCAGAATCGACCAGTTATTTGACCAGGCCATATTCATATACTTTAGGAATACTGGTGTTTTATGAAATCCAGTCTTTGACAAGCATGATGAATTACCTTATAAAGTTGTTCCAAGGCTTTGAAAGGATTTGTTTCACCAATTTAAAAATTTTATGATAATACACTTAAATTGGAGGTGTTTAATTGTTTGATTTGTTTCTTAGTTTAAATAGAACATACAAATAAACAGTTCTATCACAAATAAGCAGGTTAAAATCAGTGGACGATATGTGACCAGTATTAAATAATAAGCTTCAATTTGCTGAAAATATGATTCTTCAGAATTCAGTGAAAAATAGTAGGCAATAGACCATGCTGGCTAAGCCCATATGTGAGGGAGATAATTTGGCTGTGAACAAATACTAACTTTGACATTACTAACTATAAATTGGGGTAAGTTTCAAAACTTTTCTGTTCCTCAGTTTTCTCATCAGGAAAACTAGAAGAGTAATCATAGCTAACCTCACAAGTGAGTTAATAGATATAAAGCACACAAAGTTTCTGCTTATAGAATTGCATGATAAATGTTACAGACTTTATTGTTATATGCAAAGGCATTGTATTAAGCTTGATAAATAAGGAATACTAAAAGCATGAATTAATAAGTTGAACCCAGAAAGGCTGTATGTTGGGTAGACTAGTATTCAAATTTGGATATTTCTTCTAAAATACTAAAACTGAAGAATTGGATGTACTGTGTAATTAAAATCATTTATCTAAAGATGTGTTGTACTTTGCAATTTATGACAAATGAAACAATTTAGTGTCATTTCTTAATAGAAACTGATAACTTGCTTTAGGGAAATTTATTAATTGAACTCAACTTCTAAACTAAAAAGATTATTATTTATGTGCAATATTGAAAAAAATAATTTTTATTCACTAATTTCACAGGCCCAAGAATCATTTTTATAAATAAGGAAACTGAGGCACAAAGAGGTGAGGATAATTAAGCCAAGACTTCATAATTAATAATTTACAGAGGTGAAATTTGAACCTGGCTGCATATGATTTTCAACTAACTACAACATTACATTATTTGCTATGATATTAAAGGAGTTTTGAACATAGAATTCAAGAGCCACATCAAGTAAGTAGAATTTTTAGTTGTATAACCAGAGTAGGAGTAGAAGAATGTGCTTTTTGGGGAGACATAGAGTGGAATTTCAGTACCTTAATCTATGAACAAGAAATTCTTTCAGATATCTTTCATATTTATCAACTTTCAACATAAGGGCATAGAGCTTTAGATCATTTAAATAACAGATGAGATTCAAAACAATGCACTGCTTGAAAAATGCACAGACTAACTGGCTAAGTCTCCAGGTGCTACTCTGGAAAATTTAGGAGTAATATCCCTAGGGAAAATTTCATCCAGCTGCCTTTGATTAGAGAATAGAGCAGTCAACTCACGAATTTCCAGAGAAGCATGCATGCCTCCTGACTTGTGAATAATTAGTCAATTTGGTTTTTGATGGCCGTTGTCCAGTAACTAACTATGGAGAACAAAGGAAGGACAAAGAACATAGATAGACAAAGATAGCCTCTTTTTCTATCAAATACATAGCTTTACACTATTTTCTGGTTGTCTCAGTCATGAACATAATTACGAAAAAGTTTCACTAAGCTACGTCTTATTGGTATGAGCTTTGAATACTTTCAACACTTACGACAACATTTAGAATGGCCTAAAAGGAACAATTTCATGCACAAACAAGAGAGTGATAGACTGGCTACTCATGATAAAATATAAACCAAGTAAGCTTCTGTGTCCATTCATTTCTTTCAGAATATTTGTTAATTCTGCAAAGCTAGAATCTTTTTTCAATATTAATTATTTGTAAGTATAGACTACTTTTAGTTTTTTAAAAATAATTGGATATAGCTAAGTTTGATTTTTGTTGAAAATCATTTATTTCGCATTAGCTAAATCTTACAGGGGTTGGAAATATATTTTAATTTATCTAATCTCCTTTATTTGCCTAATAGTTATTCAAAATCTTTACTTACAGCTCACCCTTTTGATCCTGTACGGCATATATAAAACACCCACCTTCAAATAATGATTCCTAATTCATTGTAGAGTATGGAAGAGATAATGATATAACTTATATGTCCTTAAGGGAAGTCAGTATTCAAGAAAAATTAATCATAAGTAATCATAAGAGTTTCTATAGAAAAGCTGGAAAAGAGACATGAGCTTCGGTACAAAACATTACTTTTTCCTATTTTAACCACTTTGCTTTACTACTTCTACTTTTATTTTTTAATTAGTTAAACAAAACAGTTGCTCACTCAACCTTCAAATTATGTGCATATCTGTTGGCAGAACATTTCACTACTAGCAATTTATTCAACAGAAATAATGCACACATATATAAAGATTTTATGGACTAAGATTATCTATAAAGAATTATTTATAACAGTAAAAAGTTGGAAACTACCTAATTATCCATTTATAGTTTCTGACTTAAAACTGTATGGTTAACTATAAAATGGAGTGTTATAAAACCATTATAAAGAAAGTTAACTAAATCGACTGACACAGAAAAATGATTAAAAATACTAGTAGGTGAACAAAAACAAAAGCAGGGTATGTAACATATAAATAAACAAATAAATACATCTATGTACACACACATATATATAAAAATATTTAAATTATAATTTTATATTTTTTTTAATAAAACATGTCTATGGTGGTTATCTCTGTGTAGGGTGGGGGTTCAGGACTTTCCAGTGTACTCTATATATTTATGTACTTGATATTTTGGGGAGAAATAAACTTTTTTTCCTCTCTAATCAAATTATAGAGACAAAAAGGTAAATAATGTTGAAAATACATTTTAAATTATATATATAATAAAAATTATTTTAAACGAGTATATTTAATGAATTCTTGGTTATGACTATGAAATATAAACGTTATTTATTCTCCTCTAAACAATAGCAATCCAGTGAGACAAACTAACATATTAAACAAAAACATATTTTTTCTCTTAAAAAGTACTCATTTTTAAAAAGAAAAAATATATATATGCACACATATGAATACATATGCATACATATGTGTATCTACATATATGACATGTGTATATGCCAATAGATAGATAGATATAGGATATATACATCAAAAATCATTTCTGAAGCAGATGAGTACATGTATCTATATTCTCTTTCTAATCCTGCAATTTAGATGACCTAGTTTCTCTGCTCAACCAGAGACGTATACTCAGCCATTTGAAATGATGGCAACAATTCCATGTAGGCCCCTTGATAGCATTTTGGGCATTCCACATTCCAGTCAATAGATATACGTATTTGCAGTCTGATTACTCTTTTGATTTCAAAAATTACTGCTTAAATATTTTTAGACACTAAAAATCTTTTGAATCATTTAATATTTTTTTATTGCTGATGTGTTTTGAAAAGGTCCACCAATGAGTAAGCCTGAATTCAAATTTTTTATATGAGGAAAAAGAAAGAATACTCTCCATGTTGAAGTATCACTCTGCTCCATTAACAGCCACAGGCAGGCCAGAGGAATTCAGCAACTCAAATAAATTAATTAGTGAAACTACCAATTAATTTGCAGCCCATTTATCAGAAAAGCTTAATGACTCTGACATAAGCCCATATCTCATTTCACAACCTGCTGTACCACCCCTGCTCCCTGCAGCTGTTTCTTGTTGTTCTGCAGAACACCAGCACGCTCCAAAATGCTTGCCAGAATTGGTGTCCCCGGGTTTTCTGCACCTCTGGGGTAGGGGCCTGGTGGAGATGTGGGCCAGCTGATGTGGCCATGATGCCAGTCTTTCCTTTTCTGCTCAGTCCTTTTGGCCTATTTACATGATATTAGCAGATTGTTCCTTATTCTCAGATGTTTTACAACTTTCAAAAAAAAAAAAAAAAAAAGGTTTTATTGCTGTCATTCCATTTTTCATGTTGAAGAAAGGTGAGATCCAGAATGAAAGAGAGGTCCAGAGAAACACATGTGTACTTCAGTAAAAAATGATAACACATCAATCCTAACTTCCATTAAAGAAAAAAGGAATTATATACTTGGCAGTTTTCACATATCATTCATTCAGTCTGTTTTTAATAGCTTATTGCATCCTGCTTATCTTAGAAACAAAGACATACGCGGAACATGGAGGGGATCTCTCCCTTTCATAAATATAGATTGATATTCTCATTGTTCATTTTCTTTGGAAAAAATAACTCCAAAAAATTGCAAAAGGAAAAACTAGGAAGCAGTCCCAAATGGTAGCTCTTTTCATACAAATAATTATTGAAAATGTCGCCCTTCTGTACTTCCATTCCTGCCGTAGCAATGTCCCTTCTTCACTCCAACTGGCTTCAACATAAACCTGGACTTTATGTGTAAATTGCAACTTGTAATCTCCAATTTTAAAGTTGGCTCTCATTTTCACTTTGTGTTACCACCTTAAGGTTTTTAGGTAACCATAAAATTTAGGTCAAAAGAATAACGGAGCTGTTAATCAATAATTATAACTAACATTATCTTCCACAGGAGTTGCTTAGAAATGAAAGTTATGTTTAGAAATGGAAGTTATGTTGTGTGTCAAAAAGTTCTGTTTGATTTTAACTTACACAGATTTATCCGATTCAAGAAAAAGAAGCCCAGTATTTACTACCTGTTACATATGCAGAAAATGAACAAGACATAAAAGGCAATATAGAAATAAAGATTAAGAATTCAGATAATTTAGGAGGAATGACTGTGAGCATGTGTGCACAGTTGTGAGCACACATATCTCTCTGATAGATAGATAGATAGATAGATAGATAGATAGATAGATAATCGATAGATAGATAGATAGATAGATAGATAGATAGATAGATAGATAGATAGGGAAAAGGAGAGATTTACTATAAAATATTACTACAACAGGGGGAAAGGAACTGCTACTTCGGAGAGGGAGACTATTTCAATAAGAACACTCTCATTATAAGAATAAGAACTGCAAGCACCTCAAAGGTTAGTCAGAAAAGAGCTTTCTTTTTATAGGGAGAAGTAAACAAGGCAAGAAAGAACGAGATGCCAGTAAATGGGAAGAAACAATTATTCTATAGAACAGTAGATCAGAGGCTGTTTTGCTTGAGGTCAGTCTTTTCCCAGGAAGATATTTAAGGAGAGGTTGTAGGTTGGCTCAGGGTGAGGGAGGCTGGTTCTAAGTTCTGGGGCCCTGCGGAAAAGGAAGAAGCTTATCTAAAGTTTGATAAAGTCTTTATACCAAAGGCTTTTTTGTTTTTGTTGTTTGTTGTTGTTGTTGTTGTTTGGTCCAGATTGGTCAGTGGATACAAGCAGTTTGGCTAACATTTATGAAGCAATGGATGAGAATTTAGAGGGCTTGTGTCTGTACATGTCACAGGCAAACAAGGAAGGGATCTGTGAATCTTTTACAAGTCATATGGGAAAATATGGTGCCTTGCGATAAGCCCGTTAAGACCAAAGAAGGGTAGGAGGACTTCTTAATCATTGTCATTTTCCAGAGCACCAGGCTAATATAAAATATAATAGTGTCAGCACCATCCCCTGAGGAATTTTGTCTGTTCTGTTTAGTATTGTACGCCCAGTACCTAGGATAGCATCTAGCTTATTATTGGTCTTAAATACATATTTTTGAGAGGTCAGAACAGATGTTCTTATGGGAAGAGAAATTATCTCCTTCACTATTTTCCTAAGTCTATAAACAGACAACCTTCTTTTAAAATGCATTCAGTAATATACTTAAATCCCTCAAGTAGAAGAACCACATTTTAAAGATGTCACTATCATCACCTCCTTTTATAAATGAGTTTTCATTTATGGAATGGAATTTGAACTCTACTAAATAGTAAGATCTTTCTTTTCTCATTAAGAACTGGATTCTATTCTTGGCCATTATGGCAAGGGTCAATAATATCTGATAATTCATGGCATTTCGTACACTTCAGTTTTTGCACAGACCAATGAAACAATTTTCATTTGATCTTCACCGCGACCCTATGAGGTAGGTAAGAAAGTTTTGATTATACATGACTTAAGAAACATTAAAAATAAAGCCTAGTAAAAAGTAGTGTTTTCATGGTTTTATAGGCATTCAGAGGAGAAGAAAAGATTATTACCTAGGTCAGAGTTTCTCAACACTTTTAAAAAATCACTCCAGATAGCCTTTCAAAACAGTTTTTCCTAATTACCTATTTTTTCTAATCATGAATTTCTATTATTATAGACAAACTATATATTATTTTATACACCACATGTATATTTGTGCATCTTCCATAAAATAGGATTTTTTCACCCCAAAGAACCAGTTTTTACATTCTTGGAGATGACATCCCCCTGCAGAGAACACATGGCTTTGTTTGACAATTTTCCCCATGTTGTCTCACATACTGTGAGCACCTACATTGGCATTTGCATGGCATATGCTTACTTATTTAATTTACACAACAAAGTTTACTCCCATTTTATAGATAATAAAATCAAAGTCCAGAAAGCTTGAATGATTTGTGTGATGACACATATCTAGTCTCTGCTAGAGAAGAGATGTAAGTAAAATGCCTAGCCTTCTGTGCTCTTTTGAACTATTATAAAAGAGCCTTCTGTGTGTTGTATCTATAAAGATTTGCTATGATAAGTAGACAAACATTCAGTGCTGAGTATAATACACTCTCCCAGTATTCTAAAAATAACCAATAAAAAAGAAAAATCTCTGATCAAAGTTAATAAGCTACTCTCCCAAACACACTGAGTGCAGTGATGTGTGCTCTATCGATTTTGAAGTCTTGTACAAGGATCTGAAATTAGAGTTGTTGTTCAGAAAACATTGGTTGACCCTCTTATGAGTGACTGAGTAAATTAATGACCTGTTTTTCTCAAATATAAAATGTGAAATAAAGATAGATTTTTAAAATTTTTCTTGTTAGAAAAATAATACATCACGACATAGAACAAAATGCAGAATGTGTGTGGGACTATATTAAACTGATAATAAAGATTTTCCTCTAATATCATTCTATTGCCAGTAATGCCAATTTATAGATCTTCTATCTATCTGGTTACAAGCTTTAGACTTTAGAGATAGTATCCAAGGAGCCTGATGAGGATGAGGTGTAAGCTTTATCAGTGGGGCTTAATGTTCCTAAAAATGAAGGGCTTCTTTATAAGGCTGGACTAGAGAACGTAGCTGAGACCTAAAGCCACTCGACCTCACAAACTTTATCACTGGAAAAACAGAAAACCTCTAAGCATGCTAGCTATCCATATGAGAAGAGTAGAGAGTGTGTCTTTGATTATTTTGTAGATTCAAGATGCTGGGAGAGATGAGAGAGAGGAAGGTAGAGTGAGAGGATGGGGTGGGGGGGGGATCATTTTATACTTTTAAAAGTGGTAAACACATTCACACATATTGCTCAAGATATAACATCCTTACCATATTTTTTTCTTGGGATACAGATCAAGTAAAGGAAGGTAAGGAGACTAAAAGAATTCCCTCTTAATACTGCCCCTTCCTGGGGAGTGGAGAAGGATTTATATCAACTAGTAAAAGGAAGATGGAACGATAACTTTCCAACTAAAAACCTTTAGTTAAGCGGGTGCTTTGAGCTGTTATTCGATATTAGTAATAGTCATAGCTATTTGAGCTGCAAGTGACAGAAAATCAATAGAACTTGTTTTGGCAAGGAAATTAATGTATTGGAAGAATATTAGACTTGAACTTGTAATAGAAGAAGTGGTTGAAAACTAAACAGTAAGAAAGAAAGGAACAAATAAATTAGGATGCCACCAAAACTTATTGTATCCATCTGTCATGTCTCGCTTCCTCTGGAGAGCATGCCTCATCCATGCATGGGCTCTGTTTACTTCAGACCACTTGACAGGATCCACAGTTATCACTGACAGGTAATGAAACTCATATTCTAGTGAAGGACTCTCTCTCCTTCAGTTCTGTTAAAAAACAAATATTGTAGATGAACTCTCATTGACTTTGCTTTGGTCATTAGTTGGGCTCAATCCACTGGGGCATGAGAACAGAACTGTTACTGGAACCACACTGCTGAGCAGGGGCAGCAATTATGGGCAGTAGATATGATATGAGTACAGTTTATCTGGACATATCTGTATTTAGGTGGTCAGCTTGAGAGATAGACTGACAATGGATCAGAAAAGAACTGCCTTTTTTTTTTTTTTTTTGAAGCATTGGTGTTGAGTATGGCTATACCTATCATTTAAAAAAATGTAAAATGAGAAAAAATATTAAAACAATAATTAAATTAAAAGTGAGATTATTCACATGAAAATAAGTTTTCAAGTACTGGAAGGTTTTACTTTATTATGCCTTTTTGGTGGGTATGTGTTAATTTATAAGACATTCATTATTAATCTCAGATGCTGCAAATAATGTACTATGAACAGTTTTTGTGGTCACCAATCTCTGAATGGCTTGAGGACATTTGAGACTATCCTATGAAGAGAACATTGGTATGATCCAGAAACAGTCTTCCACTATAGAAGCCCTAAATGCCAAACATTCTTTCCCCCAGTTTCTCTTAAGAAATATGAATTTGACCAATTCTGGATCTACACAAAACTGAATCACAAGTAACTGAGCCAAAGGATTAGAGGCAGCTGGCAACAGAAGCAGAACTATCCAGTTTGTGGGGCTCCAGGAGAAACTGGCAATGGCCACCTTGACGGACTAGTTCTGGGCTCTGATATTGTCTCTGAACCTTGCACTGTCCAGTTTTCTTTATTCCTGCTTATCTTCTGAGCCTGGTTTCCAGTATTCTGGATTTCTTAGCACTAACCAACAAGCACATAATAAGCATTTTTTCCTGTTTAAATAAGTTAGAATTAATTTTCAATGTTTGTGATCTAGACCTTTGCTTGGTACGTAAGAAGAACTCAATGTCCTAAGAACTAGAGCCCTCTAAGAATAAATCACATGTAATAAATAAAATCACTTGGAATTTATTTTCAGTTTAATGAGAAAATAAGGTCAGATTTATATATGGTTTGTCAGAAACACAGTTCTGTGTAAAGTATACCAGCATTTAGTCTTTGTGAGTGATATTAAAGCCATTCTTAGGATATAAGAACATACTTATTGGTCAAGATTTCTAGTCTTTAAACATTTCATATAAGGTGATTTTTTTTTCATTTGTAGCTTGTAAATTGATAAGTGTCTCACCAACTGTGTAAAGTTCTAAAAATATTTTCTTTTTCATTGCTTATGTACAATACAACTTTTATTTATAAATTTAAGTATAACAGAGTAGAAGCACCAAAGAAATACTAATATTTAGAAAATCATTTTTTCATATTAAGTGAAGAACTGAAACTCTAATGATTGCAAAATCCAAGTAGGTCACATTTATTCTATGGTCCAGAATATAATCATATTAAGAGTTTAATACCAGTGTTCTACTCCAAGGCTTCCAGTAATTGTTTGATGAATGCAAGGGCTTATTGCTTTGATTGATCTCATCTCAAAAATCTTGTCCATAGTCAGATTGTTCAATTTCAGATTGTAATTTTATAACTTATATTGACAAAGACACTCTACTGACTACATAAGCTCAGTGGAAAATTTCTGCTTTTTATTTAATTCATAGATATCACGTAGTAAATTTCCAGGCAATTAGAAGTTCTGATTCAATTCTAAGTTCATACGTAGATATGGTTTGTATAAAACATATGTTCCAAGAAGTTTGCATAAAAATTTGTCTTAAAATTACATTTAAAATGTTCAATGAAGCTTAATTTATCTTATTTAAAATTTAGTCTGTCTTAATATTAACAATATTTCATTTTGAATAGCAGTTTTTAGTACTGTTAGCAGTCTTAATTTTTATGGTTATAAGAAGTGAATGTACATTAAATTAGCTTTAGATGGGATATCTGGTTATTTGTTATAATGAATGATATAGGGGTAATAGGTAGTAAAAGTTCACTTTAAAAAGACGAACACATCTCTAAGGGATGCTTTGTAACTCAAAAGAAGAAATAACAAATCATAGATAATGTAAGCCATAATATAGAAAAAGAAAGGGAACTAATAGTTGCTGGTCACTTTTGTACACAATTACATGTTACCTATTTAACCCTCACAATAGTCGAAGAAAAGGAATTACTATTTCTGTTTCTCAAATTAAAAAAAAAATGCTAGGTGTTTAATTGGTAGACATCATATAGCTAGTAATTAAAACTTTGAGATAATGATTTTTAATGAAATTAAACACAACTTGACTCCTCTGAAAACTATTTCTTCAATAGTATACTAAAGTATAGTGGACATTTAGTACATATTTGATGAATGAATGTATATGGAAGAATTAAATAATTTTAAAATAATCATTTTGACACTAATGTATATATCACCAATTATCTCTAAACACTCCTCAAGTTTTTAAATCATTCTCCAATACATTAAAATATTTCCCGGAGCTCTCCGAATAGTATAGTAGCGCTCGCTCTCCTCTCTCTCTCTCTCTTTCTCTCTCTTTTTCATTCATATATGTATATGTATATATATATACACATATATATACATATATATGTGTATATATATATACATATACATGGTATAAATTTATATATATATAAATTTATATATATACATATATATGTATATATATGTGTATATATATATACATATACATGGTATAAATTTATATATATATAAATTTATAAATATACATATATACATATATATGTGTATATATATACATATACATGGTATAAATGTATATATATATAAATTTATATATATATACATATATACATATATATGTGTGTGTATATATATATACATATACATGGTATAAATTTATATATATATACATTTATACCATGTGAGGACACAGCAAGAAGTCAACCATCTGCAAATCAAGAAGAGAGCCCTCACCACACTCACCGCAGACTGACCTTGGTGGTATCTTGATCTTTAACTTCCTATCTCCCAAAGTTTGATAAAATAAATTTTCTATACATCATCTAGTCTCTGTATTTTCTTATGGTGGCCTGATCAGACTAATAGAGAGACCCCAATCTGTTTTTGTTAATTGACTCTTGTCTATTGGTTTATATTAAAAAGTATATATATATTGCTTTTTTTTCCCCTCGCATTTTTTCTTTGTTTTTATGAGCTTTTGTTTCTAAAATGACATTTTTTGTTGTGGTTGTGGGGTTTCAAAGAGAATAGGGTTAAATGCATGTACTCAATTTACTGTCTCTAATCAAAAGTTAACTCATTTCAGTGCTTTTAAAAATGAAATTATACTTCACTCAGGCCTTACTTGTTTTGTAAGTGAAATGGAGAGTAGGATAAATTTATTTTCTGAGGTTCTCAACAACACTTGAATTTACACAATCCAGGCAAAATGCTCTGATATGGTCTTCAGTCACTATGTCTGTTATTCTCAGGATCCACGCTCAGGTTCACAAGGTTCACTCAAGAGCAAATTGCTCCAGTTAACATTCATCCGTCTCAGCCAAACTTGTGCATGAATTTCCCAAACACTCACACAGGTGCCTGTATTAGAAGTTTTTGCCATTTATATATATTTCGTATGAGCTGGGGCTAGATTCCTACCACTCACTAAAACACTATCATCCCCATTGCTTTTCATGGAATTCACATAGCCTAGTTCCCATACCCTTTCTTGTCTTTGAGAAATCACTCTTATCAGACCAGTTTTCATCTAAAGCAATCTAGTCTAATTACTTCCAAGGATCTAAGGAAGTGGTTATTAATGAAGATGTACAGCTAGAGAACAATTTTTTGGGTATGTGTTATTTATTGCCACATTGATGAGTGAGATAATTGTATTTCATGAGGCAGGACCATACCAGACATTCCACAATTCACTGAACAGTTCCATATAATGAAGAATTATTTGCATCATTTATGACTTTCAAGTGTCTTGATATTTGTATAGGTGAATACTCTAATATAGTTATTTGATCATATACTCTAACTCTTATTTACATACTAATGCAAACTAATTTTTCAAGATTTTAATATAAAATGAATATTTTATGTATGCAAACTTCATGTATATGTATTGATGAAAGACTGGATTTTGTTTTGTTCAGAACCTTTCTAGGAGTTATCATATCTCCTAGGGCCGCACTTCCAAGGTATTTGTGTGACCAATCCAACAAATTTGCATTAGTTTGCGTTTGTGGTTTTACCCACTGATTAATTCATGACATCTTCTAATAAAGTAATGTAAATATGCGCGTAGCAAATTATACATTACTTTATAATAAATATATCTCATTTTTCCATTTATTTCAATCATTTTAAATCAGATTGTATTTCATGTTTAAGTGGTTTATATTATCTATGAATTTTAATTCTGGACAGTACTCGAGGGGTATAAAAATATTTTTAAGTGTATTATGGACCTTGTAGGGTTGTGAATGAAAAGACTTTAGCCACAAAGAAAAATGAGGATTCAAAGCTTTATCTAGACTCTTTGAATGTAAATGTAACATACATTTTATTATTTATAAGTAGCCTACAGTAGAGAAGTAAGACAGTTAATTTCTCAATATTAATATGCCTTATTAGATTGCTAATTACTACATGCTGTAAAATTTGAAGGCATATGTCTTTTAAAACTATCATTTATTTATTATTTCAGCAGAAATTTATTGAACATCTACTACATACCAGATAGTTACATAATAATATTTAATTTTGATATTTTGACTGTTTTATTAAAATTTACTCTCTCTTTTCTTTTTCTTCTCTCCTTCCCTTTCTCACTTTCTTCTATTTATTTTGAAAATTCTGCAAGTAAGGTATGGATACATTCTGCTTGTGAAAAAATCAAAAATAAAAATTTTCAGGAAGGAACGTCCTCTTTTAGCATTGTGTTCCTCTATAATTTTACTCTTTTCATCACCAATCACTGATCTATTTTTAGAGTTTACATATCAGTAAGACATATGTGCGTTTTTGTAGTGGAGGAGGGTATGATGTATTTAAGTGTGTGGAGGTGTTAATGCATTATTTTGAATTGTAGGTATCTTGCTCTATTATATGTGTGTGTGTGTGTGCGTGTGTGTGTGTGTGTGTACACGCATATACTTGTATATATTTTTAATTAAAAAGTATACCTTAGAGTTTCACTCATGTTAGTGCACATCGTTCTCCTTTTTTATCTGCTGCATTATATTCCATAGCATTAGAATATTAGTCTTCTAAAATTATATATTAAATAGCAATAACATATATTTCATAACACTATAAATCACTCAAGCATAACTAGAAAGGTTCAGAGAATCTGAAAGAGGGAAGATTAAGCTGCAAGAGGGTATGTGGTGTTTTAAAAAGCAGGTGGAAAGTCACCAAGGAAAATCTTCTACCATCCACTTCTGAATTTATTTTGCTTAAACTTTAAGGATGTGGTATGTAGACTGAATTGAAGAGAAAATAAGGGAGGCTTTCAATCAAGATGATGGGGGAGTAGGTAAATGCTATGCTTACCTCTTCCCACGACCACATCAAATTACAACTAAACTACACAACAATCATCATTGAGAATCATCTAAAGTCTAGCTGAGCAGAAGTCTTACAACTAAGGACATATAGAAGAAACCACATCAAGACTAGTAGAGAAGCGGAAACTCCTAACGAACTGTTCTCATATTCATGTTATAAATCGAGAGTGATTATCTTGGCTACAGAAGGTCCCTCGGAGTTACAACGGGCCTCAATCCCATGCCAGGCTCCCTATTCCAGGGTTACAGTGCTGGGAAGAGAAGTCCCCATAACTTCTGGCTATGAAAACCAGCAGAGATTGTGGCTGAGTGAGACGGAGAGCTACAGGAGTCCTGGGTGCTCCTCTTAAAGGGCCCGTGGGTGGACTTACTCACTGAAACACTTACTCACTCTGAGCTCCAGCACTGGGGCAGCTCAAAAGGTGCCAGGGACATATGGGGGAGGAACTGAATTGTCTGGCTTCAATGTGAAGACTTGAAGGGCAGCTTTCTGCCATACAAAAGTGCTGGCAGAAGCCATTGTTCCTTTGTCGATCCCTTCCCAACTCAGCCTGACTTGCAGGAGGGCATCAAATCTGAGTCTCCATCAACCTGGCTAACACTGTTTATCCTGCCCTGGTGATTCCAAGAGACCCACCACACTCAATTTGAGGGGCCCACTCAAGCTGCTTCCAGGGGCTTTTCCATACAAATGACCTGTCTTGGCTCATGCTATGAACTTTGCTAAATCTTTCAGAGGTTCGTAAATCCCAAACAGGCATCATCTGGCCTTGGTATGCTGGGTACCTCTTGCTAAGCAGCCCCAAGCCTGGCATTAGCAGCAACTGGTCTTGGTTTTTAGTTTAGCCTCTTTCAGGCATGTTCAAGCCTAGAACAAGTAATAATCATTTGCAGATCACTTTGTAGCTTCCATCAACTGGCCCTGGGCAGGGCACAGCAATGGCTGACTTTGGCCTGCACCAGAGCTCTTCACAAGATGCCCCAGAATCCACACATCAAATGGTCAGCTTTAGACCACACCAGAGCACCACCCAACTACTTCTATGAATGATACACTCAAAGGGAAGATTTAAAGACACCAGAGCGATGTGAAAGTGAATCATACTCTATAGGGTCAGCCCCTGTACAACAGCTCCTCCACTCTAGTCATGGTCATTACTCACAACCAATCAGTGTGAAGGTCAATCCCTCCCACTGACGTGCCAACGATAATCAAGGTTCAACTATAAAAGGGGGGCTCATACAACTCACACAGTGGACACTGCTGGAGCACCCAGCACAGGTGACCAGGGAGACTGTGCTACTTGGCTGGACAGGACATCTACTACATAAGCCTACTCTACCAGGATTGAGAGACATAGTATCCCTACCTGGTACATAGAAAAAAAACACACAGAGGCAGCCAAAATGGGGAGGCAAAGAAATATATCCCAAATGAAAACAACAACAACAACGACAACAAATTCCAGGAAAATAAGTAAACAGATGGAGACAAGCAATCTACAAGACACAGAGTTCAAAACACTAGTTATAATAATCTCAATGATCTCAGTGAAAACTTCAACAAAAGTATAGAAAACATAAAATTAATATAAAAAATAAATAAGAACCAGTCACAAATGAAGACTACAATAACTGATAAAGAATACATTAGAGGGAATCAACAGTAGATTAGATGAAGCAGAGGACTGAATCAGTGATTTCAAAGATAAGGTAGCAGAAAACACCCAATCAGAACAGCAACAAAGAAAAAGATCGGGAAAATGAGGATGGTTTAAGGGACCTTTGAGACAACATCAATTATAACAACATTTGCATCATAGTGATACCAGGAGAAGAGAGAGGAAGGGGTTGAAAACCTCTTTGAAGAAATAATGATGGAAAACTTTCCTAACCTGGTAAAAGAAATAGACATACAACCCAGGAAACACAGAGTCCCAAATAAGATGAGCCCAAAGAGGCCTACATCATGACACATTAAATTAGCATGCCAAAAGTTAAAGACACAAAATGAATCTTAAAAGCAGCAAGAGAAAAGCAGTTATTTACCTACAAGGGAGCTCCCAAAAGATTGTCAGCTCATTTCTTAACAAAAAAATTGCAGGCCAGAAAGGATTGGCACAAAATAGTCAAAGTATTGAAAAGCAAGGATCTATGACCAAGATTACTCTACCTATCAAAGTAATCATTTAGAATCCCAGGACAGAGAAAGAGCTTTTCAGACAAGGAAAAGCTAAAAGAATCTGTCACCACCAAAACAGTACTACAAGAAATGATAAAGAACTTCTTTAAGAAGAAAAAGATCAAATCCATGAATAATAAAATGGCAATAACTACATATCTATCAACAACTACTTTAACTGTAAATGGATGAAATGGTCCAATCAAAAGAAATAGTGTGGCTGAATGGATAAGGAAGCAAGACCTTTACATATGCTATTTACGAGAGATTCACTTCAGATTCAAACACATAGACTGAAAGTAAATGGATGGAAATTATATTTCATAAAAGGGATATTTAAAAAAAAAATTTGTGGTAGCCATACTTATACCAGACAAAATGACTTTAAAACAAAGGCTATAACAAAAGACAAAGAAGAATCCATTAATTGCACTCCTGGGTATTTTTCAGAAAACCCAAAATGCTCATTCAAAAAGACATATGCATCTATATGTTTATTGCAGCATTATTTACAATAGCCAAGATAAGGAAGCAACTTAAGTGTTTATCAATAGATAAATGCATAAGCAATGTATATGCAATGGAGCATTACTCAGCCATAAAATAGAATGAAATCTTGCCAACAGCAACAACATGGATGGACCTGGAGAGTATTATGCTAACTGAAATAAGTCAGACAAAGACAAATATCACATGATTTCACTTATGAGTTGCAATCTAAAAAAAGTAGTAATAAATGAACAAACAAAACAAAAACAAACTTATAGATACAGAGAATATTTTGATGGTTTCCAGAGGGGAGGGGAGTTGAGGGGTTGGGTGAAAAAGTGCAAGGGATTAGAAAGTGCAAGGGATTAGGAAGTACAAATTGGTAGTTACAAAATAGTCATGAAGATGTAAAGTATAGCATAGGGAATATAGTCGATAATATTCTAATAACTATGTATGGTGCCAGATGGGTACTAGACTTATTAGGGTGATCTCTTTGTAAGTTATATAAATATTTAATCACTATGTGTATACCTGAAACTAATATGATATTGTATGTCAACTGTAATTGGAAAAAAATTTAATTATTTTAAAAAAGACAGAATCAGGTGACAAGAGAAAGAGAAATTGAAAAAATGTTCACTTGCCAATGCATTTATATACTTATATGATATATAACAACACCATGGTCTACAGTTCTCTTTTCTGAAATAATTATTTATAATATTCTTTAGATTTTAGCATTATAGAAATGATAGTTTCTAAGGACTCAATTCTCTATAATTTAGAGTCTAGCTCTCCACCTATAACTCCAACCAGAATACATTTGTCTCTGGAAAATATTCCTTCTGACACTCTCAAAAACCAGAGTTTGTGTACTGATGAGCTTCTTTGAACAGAAGGCATACTACATTCAGGAGAATTTGTATGTTTCTTATTCAAAGAAAGTAGATTTATCCTAAATCGAATCTAAAATGGGAAGGAAGTATTATCAGCCCATTGCATAGTCCATTATCTTATTTAATTGGAAATTCATTTCATTATCACCTAACCTAAATCAGAAGTGTTATGATGTCTGAAAAAAAGAATAATAAAACGAGATTTTTCCATTTCTGAGAAAATCTTAAGGAGCCTTACTTAGATCTTAATCATTTCAATTTCTAAGAATAGAGGAATGAAATTATAGCCAAGAACAGAAATTTAAAAAGAAAATCATCAAGGTATGTATTGTTTTCATCTTTGTTATCTATGTAAGAATATTTATAGATTTTTAAATCAAATATTGTTTTGAAGAAACCCAAATATGCAACAGCATCATGCGATGTTTTACAAATCATTATTTTATGTCTCAGCAAAGTCTTAAATTATTCTTTAATTTATTCAGCCTTTCTGACATAGTAATCTGAATAGTATTATTCATAATAATGGAATTTTGCTTTCTTAATTTATCTTCCAAGACTAACTCTATCCTTATTCTTTCTCCAACGCTTTTACCATGGTGATTATCAACCGCAGTAGTAAAGCCAGAAGGATTCACAAAGAGGGAGTTTTTTTGTGATTTTAGCTGATGTTTTTTCAGCTTTTTCCTTGATTCTATAATAATAACTCTAATACATTACCTAGGGTTCTTTCCCCCTCTAATTCTGTTTGTTAAAATGTGAATTGAGATCCATGCCTACAACCTTCTCCCATATAGAAAGATCATTTAGAGTAGAATGGGTAAAAATGAAAAATAATTCAGTAGAATAACCATCGGTATTTCTAAGCTAGCAAAATTTAATTTTATAAAGAAAGTAGAATGTTATTTTTCAAAAGATGTCATAGTGAATGTCCAACATCTAACACGCTTTGACTTAATAACATGTCTTATTTCTGGAGAAAAAATTGCTAAGATGTCAAAACTGAATTGCTACTGTAATATGGTAAACTTCTTCATGAAACAGATGTATAGCAATGCCCAAAATTAAATAAAACTTAAATAAAAATAATTAGTTTCATTTTTATAACCTCAATATTTTCAAAAATTAAATCCTCAAAGCAGGACTACTATGACATTAATAAATATATGTAATAATATGGAAATTATACATTTCCTTGGCATATCCTGAAAACACTAAAATGACTTAATGTTTATTGTTTTCTTTCCAATTGAGCAACTATGTTTAAATACATATAATTGTATATTTTAAAATTATAAATATGTATGTACACATACATATGGAGAAAGCTTGAAAATTAATATTTTGTTTTGCTGTAAAAAGGTTGAGTTTGTGATAGCTTATGCTATCTTTATTGCAAGGTGTTACCTACTGCTATATTTTTTAAAATTGCACTAATTTACCAATTTCATTAAAAATATAAAGCAAACAAAAAAATTGCTGAGCTCCAATTTTATGCCAGAACTATACTAGACATAAATGACATCATTCATATCTCTAAAGTTTCTTATCATAGCTAGGGAATATTAAACAAATAAATATCATAAATCTGACTGGATTAAGAGAAAAAAATGATTTATATCTGATTTAAAAAATGAATATTTGAATTAATAAAAAAATTTTGAAAATTAATAAGTGGAAAAGTATATTTGAGGCAAAGATCAATTTAAAAATTACAAAGTTGATGCAGCAATATCAATGTCAAATCAAGTAAATTTTAGGAAAAATGTTAAATAATTAATTAATCTGGCAATTATTACTTGAACACTTACAGTGGGTAGATTGTTGTACAAAACAGACAAATAAAAGACGGACAACAAAATACATACTTTAAATAGTGGCGCAAATGACTATGAGTGCTAGGAAGAAACATAAGTCAAGAAAAGAGGAAGGAGATAGAAAATTCTAAGTTTCTGGTCAACTTAAAATTTTAAATATGGTGTCTAGAAAGATCTCACTGAAAAAGTGATATTTAAGGAAATATAGAAAGGAAGAGAATTGAGGAGTCATATTTGTGTCTCAGGGGAGAGCATCCTAGATCTTTACACCCAATGTAAAGATCCTGTACTGGGAACTTATTTAGAACATTTGAATAAAATAAAGAAGGTTAATATGAAGTTGAGAGTGTTAAGAAGACAGCATTAATAATTTTAAAGATGAATCATGCTTACCACTAAAGAACTAAACCAAAAGAAGCCATAACATTTGTAGAGGGTGTTAGTATAATCTGCCCACGATATGACTCAGCCCTCTCCAATTTTCAAGCAGTGATGCATTTTGAATGAGATTTCACCAACTCTGCATTCATAAAGTGGGTCCTTAGTCATCTAAACATTATGTTTCAGTGCTCTAGTCATGTTGCAATATATAGATTTAGCTTATATCTTATATATTACCCTGTGATGGTCACCTATATTGTGTCTAATTTTGTCAGAATAACATTAACATGAATGTCTTGTTATATACCTCCTTGTACGTTTGTTCAGAAGTTTCCCTTGGATTCATTACTGTAAGACTACACAGCATGTGCATATTAATTGCAATAAGTACTTTTTGATTATGCTTCAAAAGGGTCCTTGCCAATTAATATCTCACCAGCCACATAGGAGGGAGAGTGACAATATTGTACAACTTTCTAGTTTTTTTTAAAAAAAAATTAATGGGTATAATTAACCTTTTGATGTGATGATGGTGATCTCTTTGTTTGATCTATATTTTGTTTTTTCCAGCATGCCTTTGTCTATACTTTTATTTGTTTTATTATTGTGTCCTTTTCCAGGAATATTTTTAAAATAAATTAGCAAACTGATTATAAAATTCCAGAAATTTCCAGTTATACTTTTCTTCTATTGCTTCTTGATCATGCCAGGAACTAAACATAATTCAAGAACTGCAATACATTGTAAATGTCACAATAACTAATCAATCAGGAGTGATCATTTACCATGACTGTGTAAATATAAGGCAGGCAGTGGGCTGGGTAGGAATCCTAGCTCAGTAGTGTGTATCTGTATCCATCTTTTTCTTTCATTCACAAAGAACATGTTAGAATGCAAGAGAGAGTGATGCTAAATTGGTAATATATTTAAATAGGTTTGAATGTAAACCTAAAAGTTATTCACTCACGATCCATTGTGATACTATAATCATTAATACTTGTGAAACCCCTGTCAACTGATGGCAACACTCATGTCATGTTTTAAGTTTTTTTCCATTGAATCAAGGAACTAAATTATACTACTATTTTAGTTGCTATTCTCAATAAATATCCATTTTTCATATATACTGAGCATATCACCTGATTGTCTGAATGCCCACTCAATTCTATAATCTTTCCTACACCTGTCAGTTTTATTTCTTCACTAAATTTTGAGGAAAAGATGACTCTTCCTGTTATTGTGCATTCCTTGTTAAAAATGTGTTAGAGAATTAGAATATCTAAAATTGATGTTTGCCTCTGGCATCATAATTTACTATTCACAAGTCAGTACCAAACTCTGGGAAATATTGCTGCTGCTCTAAGGGTGTTCTAACTAGAGTACCTCTAGGGATGGTTTCAGATTTTATAAATTTGATTTTGTAAATAGTAACCATTTTAGGAAGCTTTCTGATTCAAACATTTAATTAATTTGTTTTTATCACTTTTGTTTGACTTTCTACTCTGGAAAAAAATTGTAATCCCAAGTCTACTGAGATGAGTTTGTAATGAAACAACATTTTCTAGTGGGTAATTTTTACTTAAATTAGCAAGCTAAAATAAAATTCACTTACAGCATCCAGGGTTGTTATATATCTTTGCTTCTAACATTTATCTTCTAGCTAATAGGCATAAATACAATATTTCTGATGTAAAACACCTATATTTTATATATAAAAAATGCTATAAAGAGATTCTTCAGTGACTGTAAATGCCAATGATAAAGAAGAAACTTTGAACCAACATAGAATTTCTTTGTGCTGTGTGTGTATGTTTATTTTAACAGTAATTCTCTATGTTTAACCTTTTATGTCCGTCTTATTGAGTCCTGACTATGACAAAGTTCTACCTCTCCAATATTGGCACATGTCTTACTCATTTATTCAACAAGTATTTATGGAATATCAATCATGTGCCAGAAATCATTGTAGGTGTTTAAGATAATTCAGTAAACAAAACTGATATGGAATTACACATGCTTTATGAAAATCTTAGTCAAAGCTTTCTAATTTTAGAAAAGTTGTTCCCCTCATCCCTAGAATCTGAGCAAGAGATATCTCCTGCTTTTAGAGAAGCAAATAAGATTAAATAATGCCATTATTGTTTTAAGAGGATTCTCTAATCCCGTGTAGGAAATTAGTATGTAGTATCTGACCTGTGTAACTTTACAAGAACTATATTATTATACCCTAAGGGGAAGAAAGTTAATATGTTTTTAACTTATTTAACTTAACTTATTTATCTCAGCATTGGCACATTATCTTAGTCAGCTTTCAAAATAATGTGAACCATGACTAGAGTACATGAGTCTGGCTAAGAAGAATTCATGCTGAATAGCACAAATGTTTAGACTGCCAACAATCAACCCTTCCATATGTGGCAGTGGAGCGTTTATAAATGATATGATGGTATCGATGCCACTGAAATTAGCTTTATGAATAACGAGCATCGGTTCAAAGTTTCTGATATGGTAAGTTGTATGTAAGAGAAAAATACACTATTCTGAAAGATATATAGAAATTAGAAAAAATGATTTTATTTACACAAGCACATTATACAAAACCACTAGATAATGAGTATTTCTACTTTACAGAGAATTCTCATTGTATTCAGGTAATTGTTACCTGTAAACTTGTAGATGTTACCTCTCTTAATTCATATAATAGGTGACTTTTCTGATGTGATATTTAATTTTAAATTTCCTAACATAAAGTCAACTGAAGTTACCTATTAAGCTAAGAAAAAATTAGTTCATTTTTAATCTTAATATTATATTGAATTTGAGAAAAACATGTTAAGTAGACAGGATTAGTATTTACTGTCATCCAAAACAAAACTGTTTTTTTTTTTTTAATAACCCTACTTAGAATTTTCATAGACTCTCCTGGGATTTAACTCTTTTAATTGCATGTTACGATGTCAAAGAAATATCTCTGATATTATCTCAGGGATTGATACACCTTTGAGTACAGTGGGAGAATTATTTAGTGAAATTAATTAGAGATTAATTTCTTTGGATATGCTTTATCTAGGTCATCTTCTACAATGCTAGATTAATCTATGTCACTGACAATTAAGATTATGAAGGGTGCTTAATATTGAGGTTAAAGTGATGTGGCCTTGAGTTACAGACTCTTTACTGTTTTATGTTCTTTATCTCAGCACATCTTTGAGTTTCAAATACATCATTTCTAAAATGAGAAGATTGGAAGTGATAATCTCCACAGTCTTGTTTTATTCTTAAATGTAGTGCTTGTAAGATGCTGCTACAATGTCTAACAAAAATAACTCAGACAGCTTGAGGCCTTTATGCACTCTGATAAATGGCTACCTCAAATGTGGATACACAGTAGATTATAGTAAAATAAGGGATAATATAAACATATTTAACCATTACAATCTTTAAATAGTTCAGTGTAGATCCTCAACTTAAACAAAATGGTAGACATTGTCTCAATTTTCTTTTTATTTCAGAATGAAACTTCTGTATTTATTTGACTATAATTTCCATATTTTTATAAACCTTGCATACACAAAGGAAGAAATAACTTCACTTATTTGAAACATCATTTTCCTCCTTATTCAGAAGAAAGTCCACAGTCCATCATTGCAGCTTTCCACTTGTCAGTAGCATAATTTACCAAACTTGTTTCTCTTTTTATTTCCATATCCAAAAAAACTCTCAAACTACATAAATCCATCTATTCATTCACCATTTATTACATTCAGAACCAAAATAACTGTTTCACTGGAAAGGGTCAGACGAAAATGCAGATTGGTTCCATTTTAGATTTGTGATTACCAAGCACAAATGCAATCCCAACATGCCCCAGCAATTCTACACTTCTCTGCTCTATTTGCTGTATTACAATCCACAACTGTTTCAGCCTTTTAAAATTCCCTTAAATACCTGTCTTCTCCAATTTCCTAGTTTATTTCACCAGATCATCTTTTCCTACCCAATGTCCCTATCTGTGGCTCAAATTCCATTCTCTCCCTTCTTCTCCTGGCCTTTACATTACTATTAAATATCTAAGTCTTCCTTCCATATTTAACCTCTCTCAATGTGATCCCACTCTTGTAAAGGATCCCTTTGTCCCACTTTCCCCTCAATCACTGCCCTACTTCTTCCTCTATTCGTAGGCAAACTCCATGAAACGTTGTCTGCATTGTCACTGTCATTTCACCCCTCTCTCATATAGAAGACCAAGCTCTCTGAGCTCTCCTAACCTACAGCAAAAATGCTCTCTAAATCCAATGAGCAGTTTTTCAATTGTCAACTTGTTGACATTTTAGCAGCATTTGACATTGCTGCTAACTCTTTGTTTCTAGAAAGACTCATTTTTTTTTGCATTCCATGACAAATATTGCCTATTTTTCCTTCTACTATTTCTCTGGTTAAAATCCCTTAAGGCTCAATGCTGGGTTCTCTCCAGCAATCTCATTAACTGTTGGCTACAAATATAATTCATATTATGACTTATGGTAAATAAAATTTATACTCTATTCTACTTATTTCTCATTTCTACATAGATGCTTCAAAGGCATAATAATATAATTACCAACAAACTTAATTCATAAAATCTGATATTATTCTAGAGTCATTTCTTCAATGGCTCTCACATATATTCAAAGATATACATGACAGAAAGCTATGAGCTATTCAATTTCTTTTTCTCAATTTATGGGATACAGCATTAAGACTTTACTATTTATGTTTCTTGAGAATTTGCCTATTTTTATCCATTCAATTGTCCATACTGCAGACCAAACTACCATCATCTCTTATCTGGACTACTTCAATAGTTGTGTATGACCTACCTTCTAAATTCATTTTTCTAGATTGCAGCCCGCAGTTTTCCTAAATGCAAACATTATCATGCTATCTTCTATTTAAATACTTCAGTGGTTTCCAATTTAAAAAAAAATTTTTTTTCTCTCTCTTTCTTTCTCTAATTCTATCTTGTACATGAGCGCACATGCACGCGTGCGCGCGTGCACATACACGTAACTCTGTGTTTCTGATTTTTTGGCCTTACCTCATACGGTGTTGCCACTCGGTTTCACTTCCCAGCACCACTAGACTTCCTTCAGCTCCCCAAATGTGCCATGCTTTATCTAACACACTAATATGCTAATATGTCCAGACTGCATTTACCAACCTGTTGCCTCTGCCTCAACCACTCTTAAACACATTATTCTTTAAGGCTCTGCTCATCAGTGACTTTCTCAATGAAATGCTCCCCACCTCTCAGACTAAAGATTCTTCATTATATGATTTGAGACTATCTAATTTGTTTACCATCAGAGTGTCTGAGCCAGGCCTGACACAAAATCTATTTTATTATTGAATAAAGGACTGAATGATAACAAATATTAAATTTGAGAGATACTAAAATTCATTTTTATATAATATATATATTGCCAGGTGTTACAGACTGAATAGGCATGTCTTCCCCAACTCATATGTTAAAATCTTAATCCGTCATGTTATGATATTAAGATGTGGGGCATTTGGATGGAAATGAAGTCATGAGGGTGGAGGGCTTATAAATGGGATTAGGGACCTCATGAGAAGAGAGACAAGAAAGAGGATCTCTTCACCATATTGAGGACGAAGGAAGAAGATAGCCATCTGCAAACCAGGAAGAATACTCTCACCAGATGTGGGAACTGCTGGCTCCTTGATCTTGGATTTTCAGCCTCCAGAAATGCAGGAAATAAATGTTTGTTGTTTAAGCCACTCAGTCTATGATTTTCCATTATAGCAACTTGAACTGAATAAGACCCAGACAAGTATAGCACTACTCACATAAGAAGGTAACCTGAGCGTCCCAAGAGAATCCTGAAAGTTCTGAACCAATATTTCTGATGCTAACTGCATTATTATTTTCTCTTACAAAAGTACGTATACTGACACAGACCCAAACTAGCCATGAGGGAAGAAAATCTGAAGTACTAGAGCACAATTTATGTCTCTGTCTCTATTTTGGCAACTCACCACTTCTCCATTAATGAGGGCATTCTCATTTTATCTACTACTTTCCATTTTCCACCAACAGATCCTCCGATGCTTATTATCATGTTAAGCTGTTCACAAAAATGCTATTATCCATTAATTTAAATGGAAGTTGACTCCCAATCTTCAGTTTCTTCCATTTCACTTTCATCCAAGACTTAAGTTATGCACCCCACCCCCATTTCCACATTAGGCCTTTAAATATTTCCTTTTGTCAAGGTATCTGCCAACTAACACTAACATTTCTGGTGCAATCACAAGTTTTCCTTTTTAATTAAAGGACCTTGAAGAATCTTATTATACTTTTAAGTATTGCCGGGCCTTGACTTCACACAGGATCAGGAACTCCTAATTTTATGAAATTTTTCTTCTCAAAATGTAGACATTAAAAAGAATATACACTTTATAATTCAACCTCTAGTATTTAGGAAAGTGGACACATTTTAAAATACACAGAACAATTATGAAGCATGAATACAACTTTATACCAATGCTAATAAGTTTTCCTATTATCAGTGCAAAAATTACCCACTCTTTTCTTTGAACACTGTAAGTCCTTGATTCATTTTATTGTAAAATATTCTAGTTTTATCAAAAATTGTTCAATGTCAAGATAAAAATGAAATTTCATTGTTGTTTCAAAATTTCAATACAGTACAAAATGCTTCTGTGTTGCTTGCTTAATTGAAAAATGATTTTGAAATTAACTTTTGATCATTTAGACATCTGAGTTTAAAATTTTTAAATAAGAAAATGCCAACTCGTTTTTCATAGGATGATGCATTTATTATAAACTACCAAAACCAATAACATATGTCTAACAAACCAAGAGTTGAATGAGGTGAAAAATATTTTTCTTAAAAAACCTAAATTCTCAAAAATATGATAAAATGGGATTTTTGATATTCCCCTATGCAATCTCATTTTAAAATTATTACTATTTTTTAATTCATTGTAAGCATTTTCATCTCAGCCACTTTATTTCTTCTTTATACTTCTAAGTGAACTTTGAAAATATGTAATATGTTCAGAAAAATACACAAATTAAAAGCATACAGCTTGATGTGTTTTTAAAATATGGGACCACATTATCTTTACCTCTTCTTTCCCTATCAAATCTCTCTCCTTCTTATAAAGACCTTTTACATTTAGGGACCACCTGAATAATCTAGGATAATGGCCTGATCTTAAGATCCTTAAATCTGCAAAGGTATTTTTTGTTCGTTTGTTTGTTTTTTGCATAAGGTAACATTGAAAGTCTCCAAGCATTGAGACCTTATACCTTTTCTGGGCCATTTTTAGATTACCACAGATAAAGATTAGGTAAAAGTTTGAAAAGATAAAGAAGATTTCAAGGTGAAGAGTAACCCCTGAGCTAAGAAAATATATAGAACATTTTAGAATATTAAAAAAGTACTTTTACAGAAAATTTGAGAACAAGGATATATAGAATTCTACCTTTAACTCAGCTTTGCTATAAAGTTTACATTATTTAATTAAATGCAAAATATAAATAAAAATTTAGCCACTTAAAGATAGCAACTAGAAGGAATAGTAGTATTTCATATTTTCATATGCTTATAATTGTAATGTTTGACATAATTTTTAAATCACAGTCTGTCTCTATAGAAATTATTGGAGGTAGGCAAAATGAAAAACAAATCTCCATTTTTCAAATAGAACAACTGAGATTCAGAACTTAAGTGAAGTACTCAAAATCAAATGGCCAGTAAGTAAAACACTACCAAGTCTCTTGACTCCAAATTAATGCCATTCCCTTCACCTTCTAACATGTACAGTCTAAAAATATATCAATATATTACAGGGGTTTTGTTTGTTTGTTTGTTTGTTTGCTTGTTTGCCTTCTCACACATCTCCATATCTTTAAGGACTAAAGTACCATAAATGATGCTCCTAAAAGTCAAGTCTGTGGCCCAGGGATAGTAAGACACAAAGTCAAGCCTGCCTATAAGCATCAGTGAGATCCAGAATTGGAATTGTCCAAAGTTTTCAGTTATGATGAGACCAATTCCGCAGTTCAGAGAATTAAGCTCTTCTGAGAACTGAGAAAGCAAGTCAACCTCTGTGGAGGAGGATAGGGTCTAGCAGTGGAGATGCTGGCCCTTCTCAATTTCCCAGGGCATGTCACTCTTACTTTACATGTTCATCATCCTTTCATGGAAGCAAAAGCATGTACCTTATAGAAACACTGTACTTTCTGAAAAGTAATAATGATTTTTAGGGGTAATAACAGAATTCTGAATTTCTCATTTGATTAAATACTATCCAAGATAAAAAAAGATTTTAAATAATTTTTAAAAGCATATGAAAGACATAGGAAGTAAGTCGCTTCATATATGCAAAATGCCATCTCTGCTTAACACATTCAGGCTCTTGTCTCCAAGCATTTTATTCTCAGTGAATCATTTAGAAATTAAAAGCACAATAATACTGTAGACACGGTTGCTAATGTATTATTCTCCCATCATTTTCTAAAACTGATTTACAGGAGAAAAGTAAAAGGTTAATTTTCTAATTACATACTCCCCTGAGGTAAATTATGCACGTTATCACATTCATTGACACACTATAATGGGCACTTTATGGAAAAGAGATTTTCTCTGAAGCTATGAACAATCAACAGTATATTTTTAGGAATCATGTAGGCAGCAGGAGAACCAGTGAAAAGACCTGCCTCTACCAAAAATGTATTTATGAGCAGCTTTGGCCTCCAAGCAAGCTGTGGTGTTTCCAAATCACTCAGTGTAACCAGGCTTAACGTGAGTCAAGAAGAGGCTGCAGAGTCAGGCCTAGGTTTGACTCCTGGCTCCTCCAGAACCAGCTGTAGGACCTAAGAATATTCTTACATTATCTATACATTGATTTCTTCATTGATACACAGAAATAATTATTATGAGGGTGTAATTCAAAGCATAAATATATTAATATATGTATAGCAACTAATACAGCATCTGTCACATGTCAGATTCTCAATACATTATAACTGTGATAACAAGTCATATAAATTGAAATTAGGGAATGGAATATAGGTGCTAAGAATATCTTTAGTCAGAAGTGTCTGAGTAAATAAAATTTTCTCAGATCATGTCCATTTAGCTCATCCTTTATAAGGAAAGGAGTAGAAGTCTTGGAGATAGAGGTGAATAATTTCCTGTGATATTTTTATTCCTGAGCTCAAGTATTTTTACAAAAACAGAATTAGGGAAGAGAGAGCCATTTGTATCATTAGCCTAGTTAGTACATAAACCCCAGGGAGGTTCCTAAGTCTCTTTAGGATCCATCCTATTGGAATTTTCACTCAAACTTACCAGGGACCATTCAGGAGTGAAAAGACATCAATGGAGATAACAAGGAGAAGGGTATTTTAAAGTTGCTCATAAAATTTGATGAAAGAGAAGAAGGCCCAGGGCCAAAAGAGATACTCCAGTGATTTAAAACTGTTCTACCACCATCATTAAGATGTGTTTCTGGGAATTTTTAATTTGGGATTGTGAATGAAAGTAAATTATAAGAAATGTTTGTTCATTTTAAGAAGCAAATTTCTTTCTATTTCATTATAAACATGTTATAACATACTTTCTTATTATTTTAGACAAAAGTAAACTTATCTTTGATGGAAATAATATAAGGTAGTGAAAAGAAGAGGGGATTCAGATTAGAAGCTGGGTTCAATTTTATTTTTTATATAACTCTGGGAAAAATTAACTAACCTCTCTGAATCATAGATTTGTTACTTGTGAAATGGTAATAATGATACTGATATGGAGGGCTGTTTGGCGGATTAAATATTAGCACAAGTGAAGTATGTGACTCAATGTCTAGCCACCTGGTATCACTAAATGAATAGGTTTCTGAGTAAATGAACAAAGTACTCTTTGTTCACCTCCTAAGCACTCTGTTGATGAAGAAGGGACTCCTGCTCTAGGGTTATGGAGATGGCCAAACTCATGACACCTGACTGAACAGATAAAAATCCACAACAGTTTATTAGTCACATATACTCACAGCCTGGAGGAGGAGATCACGCACTTGCAAAATACCTAAGGAATGCACAGGGAATAGAGTGAACAGCTAGGGTCTGTGGGAGGCAAGCTTTAAAATATTAAGAGAGTGAGGTATCCCTGGTACCTGTGAGAAGATACATAATATTGAACCTCGGTTTTAGGCATGATGGCACAGTAAGAAAGTTGAGTCTTCCTGTCATCATCTTTATCACACTTTTTCCTTAAAATAAAAAAAAAAGATTTATATTTTTCATAATGACTAGCAATCTCATAGATAGTATTATAATCCGATAATAATTTTCTGTAGAAAAGAAAAGGAAAAGGAGGAGGGGGTGGAGAAGAATAATTGTTTAAGCTGGAGACTTCTTGGAACCAATGTGAGAATTTGTTTCAAGTGATGATGTTGACTGACTCTGTTGATCTAGTCTTGTAATTAATATTATAAATTTAGATAGAAAAAGGTGGGATAAATGACAATGATGGTACAATTTAAGTATTGGCTGGTTAAATCAAAATAAAAGTAGGAAAAATTATTTTCCTGTATATTGTTTTCCTTATAAAAAGTAATAAATGTCTTTTGGAATAAATGGCCAAGAATAGTAGAACAGTGAAATATGATTTGCTGATGTCCAACTGACTCCATTTCATCCATGTATTGTAGACCACAGCCCTTTGTCCTAACCTCAACCTGTGACTGAAAGTAACTTAATTAATTCAATGATGTGATTGGAAATTTCATCAAAATCTCATTTTCCCTAGTTCAGCTGCATGTTGCATCTCTAGGCCTATCATTTGCCTGGTATTTTGCATATTATGGATATAGCAAGGTAAAATTTTAGATAAATTTCTTAATTTGACAATCATTTTAAATTTAACATCACCGCCATTAACAAAGTAGCAGCGAGTATGCTTTTTTTTTCTGCCCTAGTTTCAGAGTATGAATAAGAGAGGAATACGTGTCCAAATTTTAGGCTTTTGAGCTCTTAAGCAGACTTTATAAAATCTATAGGAAGAAAAAGGTGTCTTAAAATCCACACTTTAAAAAAAAGTTCTAAGATCTCAGAACTTGAAAGAGAAATGTTTTTTTTCTTCTAAATTCCAAATGTTTTGGCTCAGGAAGATCAGGAATAAAAGCCTAAAGAAATACAAAATGAAGCATATCTATTTAAGAAAAAGAGATTGGGAAAACAAGGCTAAAAGTCATGAAAATAATTCCATCACAAAGAAACTTAAAGTTCAACGTCTCAGAGTAAGAAATAATAGGGATGTAATCAATTAGATTAGAAATTGTCTGGTTTCCTGAGAATGAGCTCTATGCCCATCATGATACCCATCTGGACCTCGACTCTAGCCTTGGGGCTAGTTTGAACGGAGTTCATATTTGGTATAATGAGTACGTGCATCTGAAGAACAGAGAGATGCTTAGACCATGGATATCAGCAGAGAACAGCACTGCACAATGATAAAGTCCTTCTGCTTTACATCTCAGCAGAAGTCAGGATGCACAAATGAAGGCAGGTAATGCTGGATATCCCCTCCCCAATACCAACACAACACAAGCCTCACCTTTTCTTACTGCAGTTTTTGTAGAAAGAGAAGCAGAAGGAGAACACTGAGTTGACTGAGTTCAAATAAAGAATCAAATTTTTAAACTCAGGAATAACATAATTTGCATTGAATCTGCAAAATTAAGTTTCTTTTATTGAATGAAATGGAAACTTAATTTTACTAACTTTTTAAAATTTTTTATTGCTATTTTTAAATATTTTCACCCATTCTACCACTCACTCCCATTTGACAAACATCAACTTGTTCTCCCTATCTATGGGTTTATTTATATTTACTAACTTCTTTTAAGCAGTTATTTTTATAAATCTTGTTAATGCTTATCAATTCTAACCCCTTTACATGGATGCTGTCATTTAACAAATAATGTATTTAGTCTCAAAGTTTAAAAAAGCCAAAACAAAACAAAAAGGCACTCTGCACTTGAAATATTTTCCCTTAAATGTAGCTTTATAACAGTACTTGAAACTCTTTCCTTCGGTAATCTATCATTGTCTGAATAATGGAATAGTAGACAAAACATGAAAAATACAGATTTTAAACTTGTAAGAGATGTTTATGAATTTAAAGGCATAAGAACAAAGTACATTCCTTTAAGCAAGAAGTTAGCACATAATATAGGAAGCTTAATAGAATAATGTCATATGGAAGTAAAATAGTGGGAAAGAAAATGGCACATAAAATAGACCTATGACAGAGTCATCTCGAAGGTATGGTGATTTGGGACTCAGCAAGACAGCAATAAAAAGCATGTGAAATCAATAGCTTACGCTAAAACATCCAAAGACACACCAAATTGGTGATAGGACTGCTCCCCCTTTATCTCTCCCACTGAAAAGTTGTTTATTACCTTTCCACTTAGAATGCATGTTTGAATTTATACTGTCTAAAAAATATCCTTGACTTTGAGAATGACAAGAAACTTTAGAAGCCATTTAGTCCAATCTTGCAACAGTGCAGGAATCTCTTTTAGAGTTTAACTGTTAGTAAATAGGCAGCCTTTTCATGAATCCTTCCAATGATGAGTCAGCTCATGACAATGTAGGCTGGTAGTGCTTCAGGGTGTTGTTATAAGTTAATACATGCTTTAGAAAACATCTTCAACTTTTCCCAAATTAAGACAAAACGTAATAACATATAATAACACTATATCATTAGCCTTTCCAGTATGTCAGGCACATGTGAAGTATTTTATTGATATCTTCTTATTTAATCTTTAGAAAAGGCTATAACATAAGTATTATTTTATCCTTTTAGAAATGGAAAAGTGAGGCAAAATGATATGTAATAAATTGCCAATGTTAGTAACTGGTAGATACAAGATTTGAATCCAGTCAGTCTGACTCTTGAGTGTAGTTTCTTAATCCCTAAATCATATTATCTCCTTAGTGCAAAAAAAAAAATATATATATATATAAAATGTCTTAATTATTATTAATTGAAAACACTTAGTTATATAAAGTAGATTCCAATGAAAATCCGACCAGAAACAAATGACATATTAAATAATTTATTGAATTAAGTCATCACGACTTTTTCATAAAAATATTAGTGAAGATTCTAATATTTTCATATATTAAAAATAACTGTAAAATAATTAGCAGAAACATTCTTATTTTTATATTAGAATATAAGATGTTAGAAAATATTGACTATTAATATTCACACAATTCAGTAGTGACCACCTTAGATTTAAAAGCCAGTCTCTTGATTATCTCATCACCACAATGAGAATTCTGTCAACAGAAATCACTATGTACTAAGATATATGGGTTTGATAAGATGTATTTGCCTTCAGGGACATTAATATCCAATTGGGAGAATATATACTCAAAAATTTCTGTAAACAACTACAATTACTGAATCTCTTCTGAGTGATATATGTAAATGATGGAGAGAGTTGTCATATTTGAGTTGATATATATAATTCAGAACAACATCCTGGAATGTGGTAGAGTCAGTTAGTATGCTAGGTTTTCAGTCAACTTATTCTCTCTAAATGTGCCCCAGCCAAATCAGTTGCAAAATAATTGGAATATTTCTTTAAAATGGCCATCTGTAGATTGTACTAAACAGTTTTCTCATTGCTGCTGTTGCCTTAGTTACTATTTTCACCAGAATGTTTATTTTGAGATAGTCTCCATTTTCACATATTTTTGTCTACTTAAATTGACTTACAGTCAGCACCCACTTTAGATGCAATGTGTTCTTGGAGACTGAATCTTCAAGTGGATCAGTAAGGCAAAACCCAGAGTGTATAGATATAGTCTATATATGTGTTGTTTGCCTCATCTATTCAAAAACTGATGACAGTTACTGAATAATGTAGTATAACTAGCAAGAAGTCAACTGCGGGACGTTATCAGGATATTTTGCTTTAGCAAAATACAGTAAATGAGAGCTGCCTAAATTTGTATTTGAGAGCAAACCCAGGTCTATATTTTTATAACAAATTTCTGCTGTTTTAGTTTTATTGTTATTATACAAAGTTTAAAGAACTACTCTGATTTAGGACCTTATCCCCTCTCAATATTATAATACTACAGTCTCAAGTTTCTTTGGTTGCAAATGACGGAGAAACCTAATTTTTATGTGTGAGCCTAGATGATACCATATGGAGTTTAACTCTAAATTGCTAACCCACAGATTATGAGCAAATGAACATTTGTTGTTTGAAAACACAAAGGTTTGAGTGGAAACACACACACACACACACACACAATCTATTGATTAACCCAAAGGAAAAGCAAGTAAATAGGACAAAATAAGTGCAAATATGTTAGAAATAAATAAAATTTATAAAATATATGTTTGCAATAAATGTATATAAACTAAACCAACTAAAAGAAGAGGTCCAAGTTTGGATTAAACAATATAACTAGAGTTAGGATTATCTGAGCAAACTGGCAACTACTTATGAACTATTAGAATAACTGCTTTCAAAATTAAGAATCCTTACTAATACTTGAGATGCACCTAATACCAAAAGGCACAGAAAGATAAAATTTTAAATGATAGACCAAGATGAGTTAATGTAGGTTGAGTCACGATATGACATCAGGCCCAAAATAATTCTATTATGAAAAGAGAGGATTATGTTTCTGCAGATTTTATAAAATAACCAGAATTCCAGGAGGCCTACTGTACAATCCAAATAAATTCTTCCCATGGTGTGTTTTGTGCTATGTAGAAACAGTTTAAGGCTTAAGTAACAAGGGGAATGTCTCTGGGTACTGTGGCTGACTGAGACTTCAGAGACAGAAGCAAATGAACCCCTGTTAAATTATAATTCCTTTGGTTGGTCCAGTAAGAATACCGAGAACTCAGGGACTACAGTCTGCTTCCCCTCTTTTCTATAGATGGTGCCATGTTGTATTTCTTTATCAGGACTTATTCTTCCCTATTTATTCCTCATGCTGTAATGAAGATAAACTAATGAGAACAGATTCTGGAAGAAGAATAGGCAGGAGTCATCTCTCAGGAACATTATATTTAAATTCACATTATTGTGAGAGTGTTTTCATATGATTCACTGTTACAGCAAAATAGAAATGGGCAGTCATATTAATACCAAATTTTAGAGAAAATTAGATATATGAGATACATATGAAAAAAACTAGAAATTTACTCAATTTCATAAAGTTTTACTAAAATTCCATGGCTAAGATGACACTGGAATTTAAAATATTAAAAGCATTCTTTTTAAAATAGGAACAATAAATTGATACTAATGCTTTCACTACTCACCATATCATTGGACAACTTAGCCACTATATATAATAAGAAAAAATACTTTATAATTTTTGTAAAGGAAGACAATATATTATTTTTAATAGATTGCATTATCATCTACCTAGAAAGCATAAAATGATATGCAAAATTTTAGACTTTATAAGATGTTTTTAGTAAGGATATTGAATAAATAAAGGTTAATAAACACATATAAATTGCATTTTCATCTATCAGTAATGCTTGGTAAGAAAACTGATATGTATTTAATAGACGACACTTTTTAAAGCAATAGAAATAAAGTTTATAAAAATAAGAGAAAATATGTACTTAACATGGGATAACTTTAAAGCAAATAAAGTTAATCTTCATAAGAAGTATAGCAGATATACAGTCTTCTCCACTATTTCTAATTATTTTTTCCAGGCCCATAGGAGGATTATACTTTCCTAAATATGTAACTTACTTCGGCCAATGGAATATGACCAGCAGTGGTTTGTACCATTTCTAAGGAGAAACATTTAAGATTCAGTGTTTGCTTCTTCATATCCTTTCTCCCTTCCATCATAGACACTGAATCTTTCTGGAGAGATGGAAATGTCATAAATTAACAAAGCTTCTATATGTTCTACATCTTCAAATAACTACAATAAGCAGAACTAACTATTGTTTGAGGGAAAAAAAAAAGGTAATGTTGTTACTTAAATGGCTGGAAAATTTGGAGTATTTGTTATCCCAGCATAATCTAACTTCTAGCATGATAAACAAAATTCTTTTAGTCTTCCCAAGCCTCATTGAAAGATTTGCAATTTGTATTGAATGTTGCATAGACTAAGACTTCTATTAATCTATGCAATATCTTTTTAATTCATTTCAAATTCAGTGCACTTCAGTCACCATAACAACCAAGACTTTATTTACATCAGAAAATAAAAATTTCTTAGAGTGGGGCAATAGTGGAGAACACACTTCTCTTTAAAAGTCACATCAGCACATTTAATTTCTTAAAGGGGTATTTTGATGCACTGTAGCTTTGAGTTCAGCCCAAGAAGTATCCAGGTGAATTTTGGAACTCTCAATATCTTTGCAATTGAGACACATGAATCTTATATGAGAAAGATTGGAAAAGTAAAAACTGCATTTCTACTATGCTTTATTTATCACAAAGTGAAATATAAAGCAAAAAGGAACACAAAATACATCCAAATTACATTGAAATTTAATTTTATTTGAATTAGGTATTATCCTTATAGCAGCTTCTGACTAATAAAACAAAAGTAGCGGGAAAAGTATACCATAGACAGGTTTCAAGTTCTCTATGTCTTTAAGTTAGATAAAAGCAGTTCATTCCAATTTTGTTAGAATATTCTAGAGAGTGTGTGTGTGAAAGAGAGCAATCTGGCCTAAAATAGGGACACACATTTGTAAGACCCTAAACACTGACTTACATGTTTTGTAATTTAGTTGCATAAAATGAGGAAGCCTCAATATATGGTGTTTTCCATAATGATGCAAATGCCATTAATAATTGATCAACTACACCACCATTTGACTTTATATATTATGACTAACACAATTTATATGTCTTCTATGTAGACCACAGGGGCCTGATCCTGCGTGGGGATTGTGGTTGATACCACCCCAATTATGGCTGAATGGTGTAGAAAAATAATGAGTGTTAGAAAGTTAATCAAACTTTCTGCCAAAATTTAGAATAAATCTTCATTATATGGTTCTCTTCATCTATATGTCCCAGTTATGGGTTGGATTGTATCCTCCAAAAAGATATATTGCAGTACTAATTCCTAGTACCTCAAAATGTGACTTTATTTGGAAATAGGGTTGTTGCTGATATAAATACTTAAGATTAGGTTATGCTGGAGTAGGGTGGGCTACTGACTTGTCCTGAGAAGATGATGCGAAGTCAGAGGATGGAATGTCACGTGACTACAGAGACAGAGATTAGAGTTATGCAGCTGCAAGCCAAAAATGGCAAGGAACACTGGCAACAGCAAAAAACCAGGTCTAAATATTGGGTTTCCAAAGAGTTTCATGAATGTGAAATTCATAACAGAAATTAGTGCTTGAAAGATAAAATATATCAAACACATTTTTTGAGCGAATTTTCATTTTTTTTCTACTCTGGTACATAAGAACTTGTAAGTGTATTTTGGACTGTATTATTTCTTTGAAATAGAGCATCACATATGTAAAATTCTGATCTATTCTGCATTTTAATTATATGCCTGTTATTTTTGTGTCTATTATTTATGGAAGATCCACTGTGTATAAGGTATAGAGAGGGGAAGATAAGAACATTCTCATTTATCAAAGACCTTTTTGAAGATAGCTTTAAGGTAATATGTTTTTATTACTGATAGATGATTATCATTTTCCTAATTAGAGGCAAAGTGGACTACATATACAAAAACAGACCCATGAGTAGAAAAATATATTTTTCCTTTATCCAGTATTCTGAGAATATATTGTGAGACCATCATGAGACAATGTATGTACTTAACATTAAATAATAAGACCTCTCCTTCACAGAAAGAAGCTTGCAAGTGTGCATATATACATACACACACACATACACACACACATATATCCATATATGTAGCCATATGTATATAGATACATTCCAAAACAACCCAGTTTTTTCTAAATTATTTTCTAATGACTTATTTGTTTTTTTTTCCAGAAAAATAACTTATCTTTATTACTGTTGACTAACATATAGTTGTAATTTTATCACACCACAAAACCACTTTCACATTTTTTTTTCATTTTTCTCACTGAAAAATACAGCGAAGCGCCCTGAGTTTAGCTTAACCATAGGACAAGCTATTAGTTGGTAGTCTCAGAATTTAATCCCAAATATTCAAATTCCCTTGACAATATAAAGTAGAAAATTATCCCCAAAATGGACTGTTTGGACACAACTCTCAATGGGTCTCTTACATTTCTAAAGGTTTTATGTGAGCTTTTGTCCTGGGCTTCCCTCCTCCCGCCCCCCCCCCTCCCACACACACAGATGTTTGTATAACAGAAGCATTGGAGGATAGAGATGCTATCTTTCTTTTAGGCAGAAGGAAGATTTGTTTCCTGACCAGAATAATAAAGATAAAGTTTCCTTTCCAGGCAAACACTGGGCAGGTTTTCTAGCATTCCCTTTAAAAATTGGGGTTTCCTAAGCACAGCATTCTTCAGCTGTGACAAAAACGCACTGGATGTATAGCATATCTCTGGGTCTTTCTACCTCATCCCCATGGGACTTGTGGGGCCAAAAGCAACTAATATAAACATGAAGTGCATGCTTCCTATTCCACTGTGGGCAACAAAGTCTTTTGTCTCTGACTCGGGTATCCCAAGTCTTCTGCCAGAAGCCATGATACTTGTTAACTTGAAAATAGGATAAAATAATACAGTCTTTACAGTTCCTGTGAGGCACTATATACAGAAAGGTAGAAGAAATTCATCTCAGATGTCCTGTAGTTTCTAAATAAACTTCAGGAGAAAAAGAAAGTTATTCTATTAAAAGCAAAAGAATTGGTCTAAATTTTGTAAACTCTTGATCTAATCATTTAATTTCAAGAACTTTATTTTAAGGGAATTGAAGAATATATAAAAAGATATAAAGATTTTTTTTTTACAGTGCTGTTAAAAACACTGTTTCAGATGACTAACTTATCAAGGCATTAAGTGGGAGAATCCCTGAGGTACGCAAATTGTGCTCCATTTTCAAGGCTGGACTGAGATAAGCCACCTTCCAAGAGACTTTGATATAGCCATAAGATACTCTTTCTCATACTAACATTCCCAAGAATTAATCCTAATTCAGATCAAAGTTTTTAATCACCTATTGTGACACTCTTGTGTGTGTGTATAGTGAGGGGTGGGGGTGGGAATGTTATTATCTTTATCTTATTTAAAAAAGCAGTGTTTATCAGTACTTTCTAAAGTGAACACATATATTTTGTATTAACTAAGACAATTATCGTATACAACAAAAGAATAGAGATTGTCAAGATTTTAAGGGTTGGAAGTTTAAATGAGAGGAGAAAGCTTGGGAGAATCCCTGTGAGAAATGTACTAGTTATTTCTAGGACAACAGATACACTTTTAAAAGTGAGCAACGTGAAAGCCTACCGAAAGATAATAGCAAGAATTTCCTCAGAAACATTCAATGCCTAAGATTTGAGAGTCTAAAAATGGCATTACCAGGGCCCAGGAGTAGAAAGAAGAAAGCAGCAGAGTGTCAAGGAAATTAAAAATTTTGAAGAAGAAATAAGGTTATTGTTAAATTTTCTGAGTCCTTAACCCAAACTAGGAAAGTAGTGAAAACGGAGAAGGTCTAATGATTCTAATGATTGGAAACAACTGAAAAAAAAGACTGATTAATTGACATTTTATTGAGAATGAAGGATGGTCCAAGTAAAGAGGCAGAGCAAGAGTCCTGCAATTGTGGACATTGGCCACAAGTTGATATTTAAGAGTTTGAACTGTTGCAGAAAAAATAGATCCCCTAAGTATGGAGAGGTCTGAAGAACTATCGCTGGAGTTGGAGAATGCAAGAGAAAGGAGAGGGTTGAGAGAGGGCAGGGTGGGAAGGCAGAGGGGAGGGGAAGAGGGAAGAGGAAAGGAGAGAAGATGATGCATATTTTTCTAGGCATAACAGAATTCTTCATTCTGCTTTCTGTTTTATTTTTTGCCATTGTATCTACTCTATGGAAATAAAAGAAGAATCATAAGGTCATAGGAAATCTAAGTCAATACCTAGGCACTAGCTCTAATTTAGTCTGCTAGAAAAAAAAACCATAAAATGCAAGCACCTACTTTTTTCTCCCCAATGACCCTTGTGTTACTGGAGAAACCCATAAACCATGCAAATACAACTCTTGGTGACTGCAGCCAGATATTGTGAAGTTTATATACTCCAGTGGAGGAAGTGAAAATTTTAAGATTTTTATTGGATTAAAGGTGGGGATATGATTTGTACCTGCTAATTCAGTATTTTCCTAGTCCCATTTAGAACATAACTGAATTCAAATATATTTGCTGTTCTCAGAAAACATGTAAACAATATCAAAATCACTTACATAATAACAATTTTTTTTTTACTGATTTACTTACCTTACTATGTTGAATTCTTCCATAAACTTTAGAGCATTGTCCATGTGACCAAAAAAAAAAAAAAAAATCTCCGAGCAGATTTGCTCATTCATGGTCACACAGTGATAAAGCCATTTTGAATTGAATGATCAGTCAATATTTATGTTCCTAATTCCTACATTCTGCTACTTCAAGCAACTCTGACTTAGGATAAGATCTTTTAAAGAAAAGTCACACATATTAGGTCCAAATTCTAATTCCATTAAGTGCTAGGTAGTCACTATGAGCAAACTTACATATTCATTCATTCATTGTTTCGTTTTTTATTCACTCATTTATATACCAATTCCTTCATCCTTAAACTTTATATATCAAATAAGTTTTAAGCACCTATTATTTGCTTAAACATTTTTAACATTAGTTGACTACCCCAATCAACTAAATGGGGATGCTAGTATACACTTCATAGTATTTTCTTGAGTATAAACAATCCAGCATAATATACATTGAACACTGTAGCTAGCCCATAGTATATACTTAGTAAATGATAAATATTTTATAACAATTATTATTACACCATGTACTCCTTTGCATTAGTACATGTATCTGATAAAGTGACTGGAATTAACAGTTTTAAGTCTGGTTGGGAAGTTTCTTAATTCAGACAAATTGGAAAGGATTTAAGAAGCTATATATAATTGCCAGAAAAAAAAAGCGCCAAATGAAAGATGAAAAAAATCAGAAAATTCCCTGTAGGAGAAAAATCAATAGTTTAAGAATTTAACTCTTTATGAAAAAATTAGTTAGGAAACTAGTTCATTACAGAATATTTGAAAACTTTTACAAATACATATGTTTTACATGTTTTCCAAAGAATAAAATAGATTAATAGATAGTGTGCAAATGACAATTTATATATCTTAAATTAAAAATCATGGTATGTTAAAACATATTTTTACCTAGCTCTCATGTATAAACTCTTGAGAAGTCTCATTACAGTGTATGTGCATATATAATATATATATACATATATATAATATATACACATGCTGTATACTACTTTCGTAATTATTCTTGATTGTGTACATATCTTATTTAGATTTTTTTTAAAAAAATTCTCTGGGTTATTCTTTTTATGTCATGACTCAAAGTTTTTATTAGAGCATCTCTGTCCTAATATTCTCATTATAGACTATGTCTATAATGTAAATACCTTTAGATAAGGATATCATAAATGAGAATTATGTGCCTGTATAGAATTAATATTTTTTGTATGATTTAACCAGTACAGTTTTTATATGTGATCAAAGGAGAAATTCTACAGATTGTAGTCAATCTCTTTAAGTCTTGACTTTGTCGCACAATAGGTAATTTGTAAATTTGGAATTTTGCCAACAAGACTAGATCTAGCAATTAAGAAGTAAATAAACAAAGAAACGAACACTTGCCTTGAACTTCCTTTGACTCTTCTGTTCTTTCCAGTGCATTAGCGTACATGTCTCAGGGCTGAAAATGGAATTCAAAGATCAGTCTGACTTGCTCTATTGCTTATTATAAAAACCATCTCTTAGGCTTAGTACTTCAGTAAAAGCACCTACCTTCTTTTCCCTAGTCTCCTCCCTCCTCTCATGAAGAGTATTTTCAATTGAATGTTAAAAGGTTTTGGGTTGTAAACATCTATGATTCAATAATTATTTATTTTTAAAGGAATTATCAAGGATAAATATGTAAAAGTAAGGTTTTTTATCTCCAAAGAGGAGAGTTAACATTTTTTACATACTGAACAAGAGGTTATCAATCACTTACAAATATTCCTGGATATTAGAATTTCCATGTGTTTTTCACATGGTTATTATACATTTTCTATAATGAAATTTTATCTTAAAATATTCTAGATAACAGTATACTTCAAATCACCACCATTCTTCTAATTTCTTTTCCAGACTGTTCAACATTCGACTCTCTGATGATAACTCATTCCAAGAATACTCCTACAAAAACTTCTTAGCCTTCAGTATATATGTTGAAAATAATGACTCAAATAATTAAAATTAAACTCCTCATTCCAATTATTGTAACCTACTGTAAATGGAAAATCTTCACAAGTGATGGCACTACCAATCCTATCTGCTATTGGATTATCAATTACTAAAGATCTGTCTATGATAACAACAAAAAAAAATTTTGGATATCTATGAGAAATCTCTTTTTTCAAATAGAAATATAGAAATACCACCTGAAGTATATCTACAGTTGTATTTGACTCTAACAATGGCGTTTGGAAAAAAAGGATAACATGTTTAGGTTTATGTACTTCAGGGAGAGGAGCACTTGGATAGAGTGAGCTTGATTCGAAATGCTATGTTATCAATCGCAAGCCAGTGAAGTGTTTTTCCAAGAGTAATTTTTATTGTAGTTTGACTTCAGAGTGTTGAACCTGAACAGTGAAACTCAATGACTATGAAGCAATACCAGATGTTATTCATATGAGATTCTGATTAATGCTTACACTTCATTTAGAGGACCTTAAACATTGAGTTATTAAAATAGGAGGTTGTCAGCTTCAGAAGAGATTGATGGCTAGAATCAGAAAGATTTATGAGTTGGGTTTAAAGCAGTATATAGAACCTTTCTAGAATAGATTTTTCATGTTGGAAAATTATCAATTTATTTATTTATTATTATTCTACAAAATTTGCAATAGGTACCTACTTGAGGAATCTGGATAAAAATTGCATATATATCAAGGATATGTCAATATTGAATAAAATAAATGTTATAAGAAGAGCGGACTACTGAGATAGGTCACTTGCTGTTGGAACTAATGAACTAATAATTCTTGGGTCAGTTTCCATTTGAACTTAGCCTTCTAAGATTTGGTCTTTTAAGATTTAGTCACATAGGCCCAATACAAGAAAAGAATTACTAGATACACAATAATACGAGTAAGGAAAATTGCTGGCCAGAAATAGGATCTTAGGATATTTTTTAAGGTTTTAAGTATATGAGTTATGTAAAGCTTGGATTTAGAGAACAAGATGGTTAAAAGTGATGATGGAGCCAAGATCATAGAAGAATCTGAAAGACAGTTCAGATTTATTTCATTAAAAGTGGGGAACACTTAGTTATCTGAACAGAAGAAGACCACGTAAGGATCTAAGTTTTTTTCACTGAAAAATCCACTGTAGAAAAACAGATTCAATCTTATTGTTGATTTTGAAGATGGCTTTGAGTTTTGTGACAGCCACTGAGGGTAAGCATTCCAATTTATTTTAAAGCTACTGATCATGGCCTCTTTAGTATTAAGGCTGTTATAGTAAATAAAGTAAAATTCTAGAGTATACCAATTTTCATTATAATCATTAGAACTTGATTAATATTTTTGGATGAAGTTACAATGGAGTTGACCTGGAATTGCAGAACTCTTCTGTGAGCATTTAAAAATAAAATGTTAATAATACTTTGATACTAAAGTAATGCCTCTAGATATGATACAGCATATTTTTACTTTCATTGAGATGAGAAATTTATACTATGCAAATGCAACTATTGAAGAACTGACTTTTAAAATTTAAGAAAAAAACAACACCACAAAAACCAGATCCTGATTTAGTTTGCATTTTATTATATGGACTCTATCTAAGTGGTTTAAGTATCTCAACTGAGAAGTCAAAGTTAATATAAAAATATAAAATATATTTTATTTTCCCAGACTGAGTTTTGAAGTTAAACTGTATAATTCATGGCTTCAAACTAGGGAGGAATTGTCCAGTTTGCCTTCTACTATAAATAAAATGCTCCTAGCGTCAGTCCTGCCAAGTCCCTGCTTTCTGGCATTGAAAATAAGGGCCAGATGGCCACCCAGCATTATCAGCACCCCATGGAGACGAATAAGTGACGATTTGCTTGGTGATCAAGCTTAATTTAAAGTCTTTTAACCTTTGAAATCCAAGATATTATAGTGAAAGATTCAATCATTTTTTTTAAAGTGAAGTTACCTGTTCTGCCCCCAACCTTCCCCACTAGCACCAAATAAACACTCAAGCTTACATTGCTGAGGTATAAAAGCCTCTTTGCATGTCTTGGTTATAAATTCCTTTATTAATATACCCCAAATGAGAAAAATGCCACTCAGATCATAGGCAGGTAGATAAAATAGAGACTTTTGTGGCTCACTGGAGCAGATGAGATATCCCCTACATGAAGAAGTATTAAAAAATTGTTTCCTACATAGTCAATTGAGTTTTCAAAAGGTGTCAAGATAATTCAATGGAGAAAATGTGAATCTTTTCAAAAAATGGTATTAAAATAATCGGATAATCATATGCAGAAAACAAGCCTTGAGATACATGTATGTATGTATGTATGTATGCATGCATGCATGTATGCATGTATGTATGTATATGTATATATATATATATATGTTATGGGAACTCCATGGAACCAATACAAGGCATTAGTTTCTCTTTTTGGGAAATAGAGCAATCTCTCCTCTACCACAGATTTGAGCTTTCATGGTTTTAGTATATTAGTATAGAAAAAAATTTCATATACAATCTTTTATCTATATGATGTTTAATTTCCTTAAACGAGGAAATAATAATAATGTGTATTCTTTCCTCCAGGAGCAAGTGCACAGAAAGATTTATTATGTTCTACTGCCTCATATATGTACAAACTATTATGGCTAGAAAAGCAAGCCTTTCAGTAGCAAGATAATCTGTTCTCATAAATCACTGATGGGTTGAGGTTGTAAGATTGTGACAAACTCTGCTTTCCTATATTAGTTTTTGATAATGATCTCCCTCCTATTTGATCTACCTACTCATAAACAGTAAAGTTTATCATTGACCTTATTGTTTGTGGTGACCTCAAGAGCAACAAGAAATGCACGTATTCTTGTGAGAAGAGAGGCAACCAGGAGCCCCACAATTATTGGATGTTACGCCACTGCAGAGAATCAGCAATCATGCTTACTACTCTGCTTAGAATCCTCTTGGAACACATTTCAACTTTAAAATACACACACATTTTCTGAAAGCCCCACTGGAGATATCAGGGGAAGAAAAAGACAGAACTCTAGAGGTAGGTAAATTCTTTCTTTACAAAATTATTAAATTATTGATGTTTCATAGTGTGCTATTGCAAGTACAAACTTGTCTCTAAACTGGATAAAAAGAACATCACCTTCAAGCTTCCTCTCATTATTAATTAATTAATTCCTTTTTTGGTGACAGAAGTTAACGAAATCCAGTGTTTCAGGTGTACAATTTAACAGTAAGGCATATATATTCATTCTCTGTTCCCCTCCCATAGTTACATTTCTTTCTATCACCACATATTTGACTCCTTTTGCCCCATCTACCTCCCTCCTCCGCTTTCTCCCCACCCTCTGGTAACCACTAGTCTCATTATTATTAGATGTGTGTTGAACACCAACAGGGAGTGTTGATAGCTTTAATATCACCTTGAACCCTAATGTTAAAGAAGGTGGGGTGGGGTGGGTGGATGTGCGGGGACTAGCAGGTCCTTTATTCCCTAATGGAGTTAGATTGGTTCCTACTGAGAATTTGAAGGAAGTTTTCCCAGGTTGTATAATACATAAAAATGCTTTCTTGAGTGACCTAATCTTGAACTAACCTATGATACTAACAATCTAAGTGCCTATTCAGATTTAATGTACTTCTTCAGATAACTGTCTTTATGATACTGTCTCTTCCTAACTAAGTCTGTATCCCATTTATCTTTATAGCTAAAGCCATTTGACTCCTAAATCAAAGCCTTCTTTCCCCTAAAGTTCTTCCCAGTGATGTGTACCTACCAACTAAAGAGAAAAAACTCGCTTCCTCTTCACTATTGATGCAACTTGATGTTTTGCAAGACTAACACCACATGATAATTATTATGCTCTATTTTGTACATTCCATCTGAGATGCCGAATCCCAGTAGCATTTCATATATATATATATATATATATATATATATATATATATATATATATATATATAACCTCCAGGTACACCACTCTTTTTTATTTTCCTTAAACATATCATGTTTATTCTCACCTGTTTTCTTTTCCTAGAATCCTCTTTTTTTCAAAACTTTCAATATCCTATTTCTTTTTATTTTATGGGTCTTAGTTGTCATTTCTTCAGAGACTTCTAGGATCACTCAATCTAAAGGTAGGTACTCCATCCAGTCACTCTCTACAGCACAGTATCAATTCTTTCTCATCATAACACATACAAATGCTTGATTCTGCATATATATGTATGTTTTATTTTCTTCCCCGCCAAGCTCAACGGTATCTTCTATTAAAGTACGGACCTCATCAGTCTAGTCATACCTGTTGTCTAGTATCTAGAACAGTGCTTCTTATCCTATGGACATTTTATAAACATTTATTGATTAAGAGAGAAAAGGAATAAAGAAAGACTCTATGGAAATAAGATTTTATCTTGATAAACCCAATATTAGTGAGAGAGCGAATCACAGTGCTTAAAACATTTCTCACAGAAGAAACCATATTTACTTCTGCTTATAAGATAAATAGGAAGTTTTTGGCACAAAGCAATCTGGAGCTTAAAAATAAAGTATCTGTAAATCCTTCCTTTCACTAAAATTATAGTCTAATTGAGGAGATAAAGTATGTTAATAAATGACTATAATATAATGTGTTAAAAGAGAAATACAAGAAAAATCCATGGGATTTTAGCAATGGATGAATCCATCTCTGTTTGGATGCATCAGAGAGCTTGTGCAAGAAAGTATCAAAAATGTACTTTAAAAACAGTGTAAATGAAGGTGATTATAGCAATGATCCAAACAGAGAAAAGGGCAAACCTGGAGGGGAGATGGGCAAACTAGGACTAAAAGGCTTGGTTGTAAGAAGAATATGTATGCTATTGAAAGAAAGAATAAAAGTCTGACTCTAAATAGAATACTGGTAAATCTGAATTTACTGAGCATTAGAGGACCCAAAGCTATATATTCTACATATGCCTCAATTATTAATTTTACTTGATAGTAGTTAATTTAAAATATATATTGGAGAGAGATGCAATGTACATTTAACTATGCATTAAACATAAAAATATATTATGAAATTCACTCCCCCAAAAAAGTCTAGATCATGGAAATTACTTTAGGAGATGTTAATGGAAAACATTTTTGAAAAATAATACTATAGTAGCAGTCAGCAAATGTGCTTTTGGGTTAAATATGCCTTTCTTTATATGAGATTAAAGTTTTATTGGAATATATGCATGCTTCTTAATTACAATATTGTGAATGGATGCCTTTGCACCACAATTGCAGATTTTAACAGCTGTAACAGAGATCAGATGTATATTGAAAAACTTAGAATATTTACTATCTGGCACTTTAAAAAAATTTTTTTCTGTCCCCTGCTATAGGCAATGGTAAGCCACTTAATATTTCTAAGAGAGTGTAAAATATATCATAATAGCATTTTAAAATTTAATGTTACCAAAAAGTGTAATATGATATAAAGGTAAACCTATTCCAGAAGCAAGGCAACAGTTTAGGAAAAAATGAAATAGTCCAAGGCAATGTTTCAAGGATCTGGAAGGAAGTAGTGGCAACGGAGTGAAAAGTAGGGAATAGATATAAGAAATATTCTAGCAATAAAAAAAAAAAAATGCATAAAAATAAATGAATAATGGAATGGAGGAAAATCAAAGTTTGTTGAGTACCAGAGTCTAGATCCCTGAGAAGCCAACTTATGGTGGTCAAAGTAGGGAACTCAGAATACTATTTATGAGAAGGAAGGATGTAATTAATATGTTCGATTGGAAATTTCAGCAGGACACTATTGTGCACATATCCAATGAACATCCGCTTGAGCGGAAAAACAAAACTCAGAAGCAAAAATGGAAAAACAACAGTTTACTTTGATGTATTAATTATAACTCTGAAAATTTCTAAAAAAGAATTTGTATAACAATTTGGCTAGAGGTAGAAAATGAAACTAAATGTAAGGATGGGGGAAAGAAAAAAAAGCGGAGATAGATACCTACATTTATCTTTGACTCTTAATTTATTATCTGAATAGTGGGTCTGTTCACACCTTATCATGCTTCCAGGAGGTGATGTGCCTTTCACTGGGGTAGGCATAAACTACTAAATTGTAAATTAATCCAAGACATATTCATATCAAGGTATACCATTTTGGTGCTAAAAAATGCAAAAGACAATTTTTCATCTTAGACTCAAATGAATTGGTGACTTTCCTGGACACAAGGAACAGAATATTGTATCTCAGCATAGCACAGAAATGGAAGGAAGATGGAGCACTGAAAAAAAAGAAAAAATTTTTTCTACATTTAGCAAATAAACAGTAGATACTTTATAGAGCATACTGAAGAGAGAAGTTCTCCCTAGAAATTCACTGTAAGTAGAAGCGTTCACATCTTCCTCAGACAGAACAAGGGCTCTAAGAAAAAAGTCCAACCTGTCCCAGTGTGGACTGAGTGGTACAAGAATAATTGGAACACAAATAAGTGAAATCTGGAAGAAATGGAAACCAAACCAGAAAAGCGACATGTAACTAAAAAAATCTTCCTTTAACTACTCTGGTAATATTCTATCGGTTCCTTAAAAAAGAGGAACTAGAACTTTATGTCAGAAGTTGTGTAGGTATTTATAATTTGTTAAATATATTTAGAATCAATTCTAGAATTATATTTGTGTATTTCACATGGATTTAGTTGTCATCAGTTAAGCTTTTAGTTACCTTATATAATTATAAAGAAAGAAAAGCTCTAGTCAGTGAATTAGAGCTAACTGGAATGGGTTCAAATTGACAATTGAGCTGACGTTTATGCCGGAGGTGGGAGCCAGATGAATAATAGCCTCTCAGAACAGTCATTATGAAGATCATTTCCCTCTGTGTATGTTCAATGTTTCGTTAGCACAACCCCTCTTTCTCACCTCCATACTTAATTATACAAAGAAGTCTTCCACAAAGTGTTTAGGCATTTGAGTGTGAGGAAATGCAAAATTCATACTTGTGCACAGTATAGCAGTTGCCTGCAATAACAAGAAAATGCATGTGTTGAATTTGTTACCTTTTACAGACGTATTTCAGTTGATCCTTATATCACCCTCCTCACAAGGCACATATAGAATTATTACATTTCTATTTGAGAAAACAGAATGTCTGTTGGAAGAGAAAGACCAAGCCAAATGCCACACACAGATAGTAATCAAAATTTTTGTTTTGATGTCCTTTGAAGTATGTTTGTTGTCATTTGGTTTTGTCATATTTTATAGAGAAATAGGGTTAAAGGCAGAAAATAAAATTAAATTTAAGAATGGGGAAAGAAAAGAATGTGGAGATAGATACCTACATTTATCTTTGACTCTTTAATTTATTATCATATACCGTAACCATAACCATCTGTGGCACATTTCTCTAATATGTGTGACAGCATCTCATCTCTGGAAAGCAATAACCTATGGAAATGAGAGATGATAGATAAATAGATAGATAGATAGATAGATAGATAGATAGATAGATAGATAAATAGACAGACAGATATGATATATCTATATTTCCATAGGCGATGCTGATGCTCTGGAAAGACTGAAAGTAGTATTCACTTTAAGCACTAGTGTCAAATTTGTGAGCCCAGACAGTCAAGTGGGAGAATATCAGGTGAACATTCTAATTCTGACATGAAATATAGCTCTTATAGGGCATAACAGATCACAATTAGCTCAAAGTAAAAGACGTTGACCATGTACTACCTGTGGCCCATGAATAATAATCAGAATCCAAATTTTTACCTGTAGGTATACTATCCTAACCTGATGTTAGTCTTGATGTGAAGGTGTGTAAATGGATACATCCACTAGAATTATTATACTAGTTGCGAAAGTAGTAGCCTTTGGAGAAAGAAAAAAAAAATGAAGGGAAGATAAAAAGGAGTGAAATACGTACACTTCTAACTGTGGATATTTTCGAAGCAAGTAAAATTATCAGTCCTTTCCTTCCATTTCATTACTCAGTCCAAATGGCATCAAGCTAAGTTGAGTGAGAATTGCATACAGGAATGGAATTACCATGGCAACCAGCTTAAAATTTTGTTCCCCTGCTGAGAATTTAGCTCACTGGATAATACTTTGTTTTTACCTTTCTGGAAAATTAGATGGAAGGTAATTTTGGAACCACACATCAGCCATCTCTAGGTTCAAGCTATTACTCTGGTTAGTTTTCCTAAGGGTAAAGAATATGAATAATTTTATGTGCCCTACAACATAAAATAAAGAATTTGAGAAAACTAGAAATTCAGTCTATTATCATCTTTACATCACCAGTGTCTGGACAATATCCCAGATGCTGTTTGATAACCTATAGAAGGTCTTAGTTTTCAAGAAGCATGGCAGGAGGTGGTGAGCAAGAACACATGTAAATATATTAGAGAGAATGTAATCATGATATCAGAGAGAATGAGATGGTCTTCTGTTTCCAATGATACTGTGGAATAGATACCCCAACTGACACCTTACTGCAGTCATCTAAAATATTGAGACAAAAATAAAACTCTAAAAAATGCACTAATGTATATTTAAGTATTAATTTCATTGCCACAACTATCAAAACTAACAAAAATACATAAATAAAATTTAAAGATAAATTTAAAGATTTCAGAGAGCTGTGGATATAATGACCTCTAAAGGAACTAAATTGTAGAGAGCAATGATTCCTTCCTGGAGTAACAGAAATCTATTGCCACTGGGGGGAGGCGGGGCATGTGTTGACTTTGCACAATAATAATGAATTAGTCTGCCATAGGCAGAGGAATTCTGCTGGACAAAAGAGAAAAGAGTAGACTTTTAATGGCATTGAAAAAACTTGGAGTATATATAGTAAAAGAAAAAAAAATATATATATATATATTGCAGAGCATAAAGAGAGAACTAGCACTAGTTAGTAATGTTTACAACAGGTGTGAATAAACTAGTAGCTTCTTTAACAAAACAGAAATAGGTTTGCTAAATGCCTCTATCATTAATAGGTTATATTGTCATTACAAGTAATAATAAGTTTTAGAAGCCTATAGTTAAATTTAAATCTCTTTACCTCAGATGTGATTTTCTGTCAAAGGCGTCTCATATGAGTACACATCTTTAAAGTAGAAAAGATTATAAAAAGAATAGTATTGAAATTAGAGTATCAGCAGAAGAATGATGAGTTCTTTTTCTTATTCTCTCCTACTGCAGTAGTTAATTGGTATTCAGTCTTTTATAAGCCACATGAATGTCAAAACGTCTTTAATTTAGTCTAACAAATATATATCTTAAAGATGTAACTATAATAAATATATAAATATATAACCAAACTGAGTGTTAGAGAAAGGAAATCATATAGAGGTATATTCCCCCCAAAAAGTATAATTTTAAAAAGATACTTTTGTTTTCTTTTACTCACAAAATATCTTGCAAACTGTTAGCTACAACTTAGGTAACCATTATTAAATATTAAATAATTCATCCATAAGTCTAAAGGCTTATTCTTTTAGGAATATTTATTAGAATTGGCAATAAGCTCCCTCAAATGATTGAGTTATTCTTCTTTATTCTTTTTTTCCTACCCAAAGATCAAAATTCAATTTACATCCAGCACTATTTGAGCTTCTGTGTCATTCAGAAGACTAAATGCCAAGTTGAATGTACCACTTGGTAAAACAATTAGAAACCTACATTCAGGACCTACATTTCGTCTATGCCTCAAACCACAAATCTAATTTTTTGTTTAGTTGATTCATTGTGTCTTGATGACTGATCATTTATGATTATTAGTAAATGAGATTAGACTTACATGTTATGGATATGAATGCATTTCATGTGTTGTTTAAAGCTAACATTAATCAGTATCACAAGTTTTCAATGTTGTCATTAACTTGTGATTTAAAGCAAAAGAAGACCCTTGGATAATTTGGAATTCAATCTAGAAGATGCTTCATGATTTATGTTATTTAAATTAAATTTAGTCAGTATTGAAATATCTAATTACGTTCAACTCAAAAAGACATTCCTTTTTTATTCAATTTTGTTATTTTTTAAATTTTTTTCTCAATAGATCCAAGGACTTTAGTTTTCTATTTAACTCATTAAGAACATTTTAAGATAAATTATATCCCTAGATACTTATTCCCAGATAAATTATTAGCCAGCTTTGTATTTTTATAACCCTGACTTAATGGTCAAATCACTATCATTTGGTTATATCGCTACTGAAGCTACAAAAGCAAAAGAACAACAGAGAGAAGGAATAGTAACAAAAATTCTAAACTAAATGTTAGCTCCACACTTATCAATATTAATGATTCATGTATCTTGATATCAAGACATTATTCAACAGTTTCAGTGGGTTTCCACTATGTTGTATTCTAGGAAATGAGTTAGAAAATTAAAATAAAGGGTTTTGGAATAAATAAAATTCCAATGCATTTTTGAGATTTAACCTGAAGACTTTCAATTAGATAATCCATTAAAATATGTTTTTGTAAATCTTACCATATGATATTACTCCTTTATAACATTTAAAATAAATTATAATATATTATGATTGAAATTTCGATATTTTTGAGAATTCTTTAGAGAAGAGATATAAGTTTCTTGCCTGTTATATTTATAAATACAGATGCTTCTAGAATTATGATACGGTTACCTCCTGATAAACCCACAGTAAGTTGAAAATATCATTAAGTTGAAAATGCATTTAATACACCTCACCTCCTGAAGATCATCACTTAGCTTAGCCTACCTTACATGTGCTTGGAACATTTACATTAACCTGCAGTTGGGCAACATCATTTAACATAATGTATACGCTATAGAAAATCAGTTGTTTACCATATCGATCACAGGCCTGACTGGGAACTGCAGCTCACGTGAGGGTATCTATACAGCATATTGCTATCTTGGGAAGCAATCAAAATCCAAAGTACGGTTTATACTGAATACATATAGCTTTCATATTATTGTAAAGTTGAAACATTGTAAGTCAAATCATCATTAAGATGGAGACCATCTGTAAACACTGAATCGAATTACTTTTATGTTATTTCAGCACTAGGTGATATTTACTTCTACTTGAGATCTTGAACAGAACAAGAACTGGCTTCAAAGTCAAGCCACGACCATATAGAATCATAGAAACTCTGAGACAAACAAGCAGATTTTCTTTATTATCGCAGGATTGTATATTTTGCCACTGCCAAGCAAAGAGACTTTGCACATGCCAGTAGGATCCCTTTTCGTAATAGTGACCTTATGTGCTTTTGACATTCTTTTCCATTTGATGAAGGGTGCTACTTAAGTCAGTTTTGGAAGAAAAAAGCTTCATAAATAATAGCTTGACAAAAGATCGTCAGATCTAACATATCATGCTGTGATAATCAAATCCCCCTGGATTTGCATCATCCTTTGATTTAAAGTAGAGTGAATCCCAAACTCGAGTGCATATTATTTATCAAATTTTCCTTCTTCCATATGTTCCCTTTTTAAAGTGACTATTTTGTTTTTTGCTATCAAATTTAAACATTCTTTACATTTTTCCATTAACTGATACAAATGTAACCATATTTTATATCATATTCTGTACTAGGTATGTTTGTTTTAATGTTATCGATAATGCTCTTAGCTAATTATTACAAACCTGCTTTTACATATGAGTAAACTCAACCCTAAGTCACACATTTCCTGGGAGCACTCTCATCTCTCATTCAGGAAACTCCTATTTTGTGTAATCTCGGTGGAAAGTAATACAGAAATTCTTCACTCTCATGCTCGAGGTGAGCAAATCATGTGAGCTCCCTGTAAATCCAAGTCTTGCGTAGGGACATGGGGAGAACTGATAGACAATCACTGCAGTGGCAATGCCGGTATGCAGACTAGATCATCCTTCACTCTGGTTATAATTCTTGCTACACAAGTTTTCCCATCTCCCTTTTACTGTCCTCCTATTTAGATTGCGACTTCTTGTCCTCTGGACTATTAAGGATAAACTAGAGTTAATTTCTGAACTTGCAACAAACGTACCCTGGATGAAGCTAAGGCTCGCAGAGAGGTGCAGTAGTACCCTCATCCATGGGGAATATGTTCCAAGAACCCCAGTGGATGGCTGAAACCATGGTTAAGTACTGAATCTTATACGCACTGTTTTTTCCTATACATATGTACCTATGATAAAGTTTAATTTATACATTAGGCAGCATAAGATATCAACAAAAATAACCAAAAATGAAATAGAATAATTATAACAATATACTATAATAAAAGTTATGTGAATGTGGTCTCTGTCTCTCTCAAAATGTTTTATTGTGCTGTACATAGAGCATACACACACTGGACAAAGGGATGATTCATACCTGGGCAGGAAGGAGCCAGACAGTGCAAGGTTTCATCACACTAATTAGAATAGCACGAAATTAAACCTTATGGTTTATTTCTGGAATTTTCCATTGATTATTTCAGACCCCAGTTGACCACAGAGAACTGAAACCATGGACAGTGGAATCATGGATAATATAGACTACTGTATAATTGTTCCTGACATGCATGGGTGGTAATGGCAGAAGAAAATTATGCGGGTAGGCCAGTTCTAATACCAAACTAGTTCTCTTTCCCTTACATCAAAGTTTTATTATCCAGAAAGCTAGATTTTGTGTAAACCATTTTTAACTCAATAACTTCTTAACAGGGAAGGCTAGGTCTCCTAATAAGAATGTTGTATCTTTGTTTTTTTATTTAAACATTTTTTAGAAAACAAACAGAATTGATCGATATGGTATGTTTTAACTGTTATCTGTTTTCTCTTGTCAGGCCTAGAACCAAATTGATAATCTTGAAGTCATCAATAAATATAAAATTGAGAGAAGGTTTATCACAAAGTTAAGTAAAACTTTAGTAATGAATAAGTAAATTTTAATAATGTGAAGAAAGATAAGCTAACATACACATTAAAATACAGAGCTCTCTTTTATTTGGTGTATTTAATATGCACAAAGTAGAACACTATTTTTATTACTTGATCAAAGAAAATCTAAAAACATTTTCTATATACCTATATGTGGGTTTATCACTAGAGAACATAAATCTAAATTCCTGGAGGAAATTTTGATGAAAATACTTTCACCCTGAAGAATACAGAATGGGTTTTTGTTTGTTTAACTAGATAAATAAATACATACTAAAATTTATAAATTATAGAATTTTAATCATGTGAAATTACATGCAAAAGGATTTTATTTAGAGGCGTATGTTAGTTTCAATTGAGGTCAACTTAGTTTGAAATACCCACTGGCTATCTTTCAACAGTTCTAAGACTTTGGGTACATACAAATTTTAGCAACTTTAATGTTTTCCATTTCCTGTCCACTAAGTATTAATTTGATCACATCACAAACTCACACTTCATTAAAGACTTCTAAACTTATTCAAATTCAGCTAGCTTGCTCTATCCACACCATATTTCTTGATTTAAATAAATTCCTTTAAGGAGGGGATTGCCAAGTCTTTGATCTCACGCAAAATAAACACGGAAGTTTAATCTAGTACACACCGCCTAAGATTTTTGAATAAATAAATAAATTTTATAAAAAAGTATATATCAGCATCTCAAAGATCTGTAAGAATAAATCAGAATGAATCTTTTTAAATGACAATATTCATGATTCCGACTTCTTTTAGAAGTCCAGACTATATGACTATAAACAAAATTCTGTCCTAAATTTAGAAAACTTAAAAGTGAATTAAATCTAACCTGAAAATTTAAACTATAAATCGAGGCATAGGTTTGTTAAATTATTGCAATAAAATTCTAAAAGCAAGGTTTATAAATAGATGAATATGATCAATCAAATAAATACATAAATCAGATTTTTAAAACAAAATTGCATACTTTCCAATTGGCATAGTAATTAATTTAATTTTAAGGAACTTTATGTATAGTGCTATTACTTGTAGACGTAGTTTAATTCAATCGTTTCCAAAAATTGTTTTTTTGCAAAATTTATATGTCTAAAGCCTACATTTACTTAAAGTTTTAATTCTAGGAAAAAAAAATGACACTTTCCTCAAATATAAATGCACAACTATTTATTTAAACCAATGCACAGAGGATAATGGGTCAAATCAGTCCAGTTGCTGCCCTTACATTGTAGTGATTATAAACCACAGTGGTCAAAAATAGTTAATGTGGTTCTTATTGTGAAAAATTAAAGAACGCTACACAGTTATGAAAAGCCTCAGGATTTCTTTTACATTTAATGTCTCGAAGTTTGTTTTTACCCTAAGTTAAAGATTATAAAACACATTATAATTTGTTAGTCAACATCACATTTTAAATAATCTTTGTTTTATGCTTTGTTTAAAGTTTTATCAGATATATATAAATCACCTAAACTTCTCTAAAGCTGACTATTTTTTTTTCCTTTTTTAACAGCTAACTCACGTGTTTGCTAGTGAATAGGTCTAATTTGCAAATCTCCATAAGATTCACAAATTAGTCCATGTAAATACAAATTAATTATCAGTATCCATTAATTGCTCCAAAATATGTCACTTATTCTAGGGTACCGTTTCTCTATAGGCTGAAGAAGCATCATGGAATTATGTAAACTGTGAACAAAATAGTTTGAAAAGGTATATATTTGTGTTTAAGATGACTATGCCCTTTTGGAGCAGTAGACTAGCAATAACTGGTTGATACACTGAATCAAGAAACTTTCTTGGATGAGAAATAAGTTTTTTTTTCCCAAGACTATTTGTTCAAGTTGCTCATGCTCGAATTTTCATGTCTAACTTTCTTAAATTTGTGATGTACTAACAGATGTACTAACAGATATAAACTTTTCTTAGTCTCCTTCCAAATACCTAAGATTACCGGGGTAACTACGTGTTAGCTATACTCCACCTTACAACATGTCCCAATCCATACAACTGATTTTTTTCCTTCTAAGTTCTAAGACTGGAGTTTCTTACTGAATTCAACAGACAAGGCAAACTCAATGTCCTGCATCCTTGTTGCAATCTTTTTCTTTCCCACCTACTGTTAACTGGTGACATGACATAAATAATCGGTCATAATCCTTACATAATTATCTATCTTATGTTGCAGCTTATTCAACTATTATCTACAAATTAAACCCTCAAAGCTGAAGTAAACAGAGACATGTCCTGTGAGCACAGAAGAAAGAGAGAGCACTAGCAAGGACACACCATCACATGTTTTAGCTAATGGTGTCGGGAGCGGTGAAATCTAATCAGTTGTTTCATTTGTTGCCTTCCAAATATTCCAAATCCTTGTGAAATTTGTTACATCCTTTAGCTTTTTCTTATATATTTTGAAGAAATGAACATGGAAGATATATCACTTCCTTAGAGTAAAATTATATAAAAATTGATGAACAACTATGTGGCAAGATTTGGGGGAGGAAGGAGTGAAACAGAGGAGCAACCTAAAACAGTTATTCAGAATAAAAGGTGGTAAGTGGTAGATAAGATATATTGACACTTTCCATAAAGGCTTTGAAACTATTTGAAAGGGACAGGATTTAGATGCATGAGTATTTAAGCAAACATCATTTTTAGAATAATGCTTGGCAAACAGTCAACACTGTGTATGTGGGAGCTATTTGTAATATTCTTCTTATTATTATTACTATTCTTTTAATTCCTAAAGTCACCTCAGATACTGGACATGAGTGTTTGTTTGCCTTATTTTTTGGATATTTAAAAAAGGGGATGCCACAGAAAACTGGAGTTCCTCCTATTAAATTGGCAAATTATCCATTTAAACAAATTAATAATATATTATCTCAATTGGGAATAAAATTATGTAGTGAGTAAGAAAATTCATCCATATTAGAGTTGTAATCAGAGCTTTAAATCTCATGAGGTCTGTGTCTTATCGAAATAAATAAATACATAAGTAAAATATGTTCTCAGACCCTCAGTTTCTGTATCATAGGCCTATTATGAAAGCTAATTGGATTAACTTCATGAAATAGTTTTTATTCATGTATTCATTAAGAAGTAATTACTTTATGGTGGGTAGTATTCTAGGTATAGGAGATAAAATTATGAAAAAGATAGACAATGTCTTCCTCCACGGAGCTTCCGTTCTTGTGTTTATGGAAATAAATAAATAACTTTAAAAAATAAACAGTGTAATGACAAACTGTGGTGGTGTTAAGAAAATAAATAGGTTTAAGTGATAAAGAGTAGTGAGAATGTCACCTATAGCAACTCTGAGAGGCAGCATTGGAGCTGGGACTCGAAATGTGACTAAATGCCTTTCAAGGAGAAAAATAAAAATCGAAAAGACTCTGAACGTGAAACACATATGACATGTTCAAGGAACGACAAAAAAAAATAAGTAGCGCTGAAACGAAGTGAACAGCAGAGTAGGTAAGATAGATGTAAGCAGAAGGCAAAGCATATTTAAGCTTTGTATAAAATTTCACACATTTATTCTAAGTCCAAGGGACACTGTTGAAGGGCTTAATGTGAGTGGCGGGCAACATATCTGATTTTCTTTTTTAAAATCACTGGCTGCTATAAGGAGAAGGTCTTACCAAGAGACGAGCACAGAAGGACACTAGTTAGGAGCCCAGTACTGATGAGCCATGAAGTATTACTACAGATAAAGAAAACCTAAGGGAGTATATCTGTATTTTGGAGGTAGAACCAACAGGGAAAAATGAGAAGAAGAAAATAATCAAAGGTGACACAAAGTTTTTTTAACTTAAGGATCTCTATGGTTGATGGCGTCACTAAAAAAGAGTGGAGAACTCTGTGGAAGAAACAAGCTTTGCTTTATGTATATATATTATTCGAATAGGGGCTTGTGGGTTTGAAGACATAGACAGATTATATTTATGATGTTATACTTCAAAGAGAAGATGCGTGTGGCACTCTGGGAGAACTGAGGAATGCTGACACAGATTTCTAATAGTAAACTGCTAATTTTCCAAATATTGCAACTAAATAATATTGACAGAAGAAAGTGATTCAAATTGAACTCTGGAGTATCCCAAAATTTAGACCAACTGTAGAAAAGGAGGACCAAAAAAAAAAGGGAAACAAACAAACAAAAATATCTGATAAGAAAAACAGGAAATTGTAACATGCCAGAAACTAGGAGAAGAAAACAAATTTAGAAAGTATAAGGTAGAGGAGAGTGTAATGTAGAGTTTATGAGAACGGAATGTAACCAAAATGCCTGGGTTCTAATCCAATCTCCACCAACTACGTGGATGGTCATGAGAAAGTCACTTTCTTTGTGGTACTCAATTTTCTCTTCTGCAAAGTGTGATGATAGCCTTACTAACATCAGAATGTTGTTGTGAGAATTAAATGAACTAATATGTTTAAAGCTCTCAGAATGTGTTTGGTACACAGGAAGTTCAATATTAGAGTTTGCTTCTAAGGAAAATTTGGAGAATAATTTTAAGTGCCTGAGAGGTTGAGTTAAAGGAGAATCTGATTATTAAATTAACTATTGATTGTCCACACAATAGTTGCTGTTGCATTAATGTGGGTATTTCAGCCGAGTTGTTATAAGTCAAATTAAAGTGCATGAAAAAGTAAATCGGAGCTTATTAATTGTAAAATAAATAGTAAAAAAAATAATTAAGCTCTATGTAGATAATTCTGTTGAGAAGGGGTGTGTGTTGTGTGTGTGTGTGTGTGTGTGTGTGTGTGTGTAGGGAGGTGGTTGGATATGGGTTTAGAGATAGGATTATTGGAGATTTTTTGTTGCATGTTAAATATTAAAATAAAATGTGAATTTTGGAGTGAAGCCCTGAGGAAGAAAATAAAATGTCTATTACTTAATGGGCTTCAGTAAACCAAAACTCGTTTTCTCATCAACTCATTTTATTATCATTATCACACACACAAAAACAAACTTCATTGATTAAAGAAGTATACTTCCCACTACAAACACAAGAACTGAATTTATGCTACCTCAAGTTGAATGAGAAAGAATAGGTTAGCTCACATACCTCAATTCTATGAGTGAGAGGAGTAGCTTAAGTATGAATAAAAGTTCACAAATAATGAAATCAGATCCTTGTCTTTTCTTCCATTGCTCACACACACATACTCTCCAAGTGGTTAATATAATAATGGTGACCAATAGTCTAATATGCTTCTACCTTAGAGAACTTTGAGGGGGAAAATAACTAGTCTTTGTTAATATTTCAGGTAAACACCTTTGGAAACCTCTGACGCCCTGGCTTGAATCAGATATGCATCCTGAATCCTTAAAAGCAGCCAGGAACATAGAGAGTTTACATTAGTCAGCACTGTGTCAGTTTGGGGATTTAGGAGAGGTGGAGCCAAGTCCAAACTAAATGAATGGGACAAAACAATGACTTTCTTTTAGAAGGCAGAGGAGTGGTTTTCAAGGAGATACTAACAGATCAAAGAAAGCAAAGTAAAACGAAATGTGTCTATTCTAGTCATCCAAAAAAGTTCATTGTCTCAGTTGTACTTTCGTGTCCTCTTCAGCTTGGTCTATGATCTCTTTTTGTCCTTTCTTATACTGACTAGAGGACATGTCACCGTACTCTGCGCACATATTTTATTCCAATTATATATTTCTAGGGCTTTACTTCCTTGACTGCGAATCATTATGCATTTGAATTCTCTTTCAGCCTTTCTTAAACAGTGTTTTTTTTTCTCCCCTTAATTATCCTCTTTCTTTTTGTTTCATTCTGCAGTTGCTGCATTTCTTTCCACTCAATAATTACCCTCTTTTGGGATCGATTCCAGTGAGGTTATATTCATTATGTTCCTTGTTTCTCCCTCTTGGCTGCTGGCTTCCTACCTCCTACCACATTTTTCTGTGGACTACTTAGTCCTAAGGAGAGGTATCAGATCACATCCCATAATTTCCTGGTCAATAATTTCCCTGGAACAGTGGATTCTTCCCTCTATACAAGATATATGTTTTTGTTTGTGCTCCACCCCCAAATTATGCATTTCGAGTATGAAGATTCTGACTTCTCTGTTAAAGAGCTTCAAGGGAAGGAAACTCCCACACTCATTTTTAAGGGAAACTCTTACAGTAGAATAAAAATGTCCTTTAAATAACACCCAGGTTTCCTCATTTTTATATGTTCTTCTAAACAGTATTAAAAAGAGAATCTGGTGTGCTTTCAAGGCCTAGCCAGAAAATGTTAATCATCTTTTTGCAGAATACTCAGTGGATTTGTATTGCCTTTCTCTTCTCCAATATTCCAGTTTATTCTTCCTGTGAGAGGAATATTGGTGACTACAGATGGGACACAGGCTTAATAGTGAAATTTCTACTCCTAGTCTCTGCTTAGTGAGTCAGACCTGTTCTACCAAAAAGTTCAGAGAACCACTGTAAAACAAAAAGCTCAAAAATATATTAAATACATATTTCAAAAAACACACAGTTATATAAAAAGATAGTCAGCCTATTTCTGGGTCATGTTTGCATTCTTTAAATGATAACCACAGATTTATGTTTGTGTATTCACATCTATGATCACTTCTGACTCATAATGCAATCGTCTTCCCAGAGGAAGTATTGAACAAGCCTTTATTGATTCCTCAGTGGAGATCTTTTTAATATGAAAGTTTGGCTTCAGTACAATCCTAAGACTGTTGGAGTTTATTCAGACTTTTGAATAATAAGATACTATACCTTTAAAAGCTCTTTATATACTTGAGGAGAAGGGAAAAGAAGATATTATTTTAAAGGATTCTTATGGAAGGGAGATGAGTAAGATGAAAATCATGTGGGGATCTACATGTCCTTTAATGATCCTGCCAAAGGTACGTTCTGTTATCCTTTGAATATTCCTCCAAAACCTATTCTGTTTATTAAGATAATGATTTACACACACACACACACAATATCATTTGTCTGTTCACTCATTATTTCTCTTCCTTTCTTTTCTGATTTCCTGATCGTTAATGGAACTATGGCAGGATAGAGCAAAACACGGTTTTATTTCAGCTCCCAGGAGTTAAGGGAATAAGGAAAACATGATGGGATATACAGGTCTCACGATTCTGAGAACTCAACAAGTCAATTCTTCTGTGAAAAGCTTCAGAGAAGATGGGCCCCACCACCAGGAATTCTTCAGACAAGATCACTCTCTCCCAGACTCAAGGCTCTGCAGTGTGAATAAGTCCCTGAAGGAAAGCAGGATCTCTTCTAAGGGCTTTAAGGAAATAAACTGATGTCTTGTCACTTAGGGATGCATTATAGTTTTACATATCTGAAAACTAGATGTATCAATGTAAAGAGACTTATGATACATTATCCCATTTACTTCATTTACTTTTTCCTTTTACGTATGAACAAGAGTCACATATGATAAATCTATATTTGAGTAAATCTGAAATGGCTAATGTTATAATAAAATAACAATTCTAACTAATTATAAAATTTTATTTTATAATGTAATTAGTGGCAAATTTTTCTTTATCATTGGTGATCAAAATAATAGTGTAGAATGTTTTGAATTATCAAGTGCTGGCTCTATGAAAAAACTGCAAAAATAAATGTTGAATAAGCAAAGCTGAGATCCTACCTCAGCAGTAGTGTCTTGGACATAGGGGGCAAAAGTAAAATATTAAGGAAGTCTTAAGGGTCTGGTTTAAGGTAGAGGTTTGATTAGGGTTGGGAAAATTAGTGAATAAGAGTTAAATATTAGTGAACAGAATGAGGCAGGATTTAGAAGTATATCTTAAAGAATAACAGATGTTTACTACCAGGAATTGTTCTGGGAGGAGATAAATAAGAGTAAATTGAATTGTTTGTATGGTATGGAAGAGAAACAAATTTTATTCTACCCTTCTAGGTTCTTTTGGCTGGTCTAAAAATTAACAAGAGAAAATAACCAAATTTAAATACATATTTACTTATGAGAATTCCACATACATGAACAGTTCAAAGATAAAAAGGTAAGATGAGGTATATACGCTATCCTGAGCCAAGGGATGATGTAAGACACTGAAGAGGTTCAGAATAGACCTTCCCAAGCTGTGACTTGGGCATGCGAATTATTTCAAGCAGAAGGATACTGAGACCCTGTGAGCTCTGGAGAAACTTCTGCCCCTTTCTTAAATACCAGGAAGAATTTAATTTTGGGCTTTGCCTATAATAAGTGTTATTATCAGAGGTAACTTGTTATGACCTATTTATAGGGCAGGGCAAATATCTAATTGCTGAACATCTGCTCTTATCATTTTGCTAATGACCTTCCTCCCCTCTGAAGCCTCAAAGTATTTTACCTCATTCTTGCCATATACATCTCATTTTCACTTTCTCTGTCTGCACTTCTCATGTATGTGTGGTCTCTGATTTTCTCATGTATGCGAGGATCCCACATGCACATATGTAATTAAATTTATTTATGTTCTCTTGTTAACCTCTCTCATGTCAATTTAATTATTAGACCAGCTGGAACAACCTAAAAGTATAGAGGGAAATTTGGTTTTCACCCCACAATGCTTTGGGGCAAGAAGTTCATTCTCAGAACGACAAGAAAAGCAGATGTTTAGTATCAGCACTTCTCTCTAGAGAGGTCATAAAATGTTATTTCTAACAATAACTCTTATGGACAAGAGCCCCAATTTACATTCTTCTCGGTAGCAAAGGGAGAAACAAGTTTCTCCTGAGCCCACAGGGTCTCTATTGCCTGCAGCTCAAAATAATTCACATACGAAAGTGGAACAGCTCATTCCATGGTGTCCAAATAAATGGATTTTTAAAAAGTTCCTAAAACTTATGATGTATTTTATTCCTCTTGGTAGAACAATGCCATAATTCTTATACAGGTTAGGATTATAACATGCCCAAATTCCTAATTTACACTGATTAAAACAAATAAACAAATACAAACAAAAATAATTACGATTAACAATAATATGAATCTTATATTCTTTAGCCTCAGGCTAGGGGGTGCAATTTTTATTACACTTTAGGCTTAGCTAATACCAAGGGAGAGAATAAAGAAATTGTATTATATCATTTCCTACTCCTCTACCAACACAAATTCTGCATTAACAAATATAAGTAAAATATTTATTACTGGTGCAGACTTTTGTATACCTTCCAATTATACTCATTTGGTAATGCTCTGACTTAACAGGAATAAAATATAGTAAGCAGAACTCTAACAATTTCAGAAAATATTTTAATGGCTTTGGAAGTTTTATAATTTCTTCTTATTACTATAAGTGTTGAAGGGGAGAAGAATGTGTCACCCCAAAATATGCCACTTTGGCATAAGGTTCATCTTGATCTAATTATTTTTAAGAAATAGCAGACACAGGAGAAGCTCTGAAAATTGAATAGAAGTTACCCATTTATAAGAGAAACTTATATTTATAAGGGAAATCTCTATTTGTAAGGGTGTCTCCCTATTTGTACCAGGAAGAGGAGGATAACTAAATCTCTAGAAACTCTTGTCCATGGGGAAGGCAAAGACCTAAATATGCTCAACACCTTACCAGTGTTTATCACATTTTTCCTGATAGCCTTTCACATAATTGGCTTTCCCACCCACCAACATCTCATCCTTAGCTGGTGATGGTATTTAAGGTGATGGCTTGGGCCATTTCAGAGAGTTATTAAGTTTTCTTGGGTATCTCTGTTTGCTTTTCTCTTGTTAATCTATCTTTTGCACTACAGGGGACATGTTGGGGGCAAACCTCAGCCAAGAACCCAAAAGTGTCGCAAGAAAATTTTACCCCTGACCACAGTGTTGTCAAATAAATGTCTACTCTTAGAAAATTTCAAGTTATTGAAATTCTGAACGTGGAGCTAAGGAATTAGGTATCATTTCTCCTTCAAAGACATACTTGAAAATTGGATACACATGGAAGTCAAGCATCTAAATAACTTTTCATTTGACACTCAAAATAAACATGCCAGTCTCTTTACTTTAAAATATGAAATCTAGTAAATATTAAGACTAGCAGAATAATTTATGGTCATGATACCCTGAACAAGCTTGCCCGTCTGACCTCAGAAGGAAAGCAGAGTCGGGCCTGGTTAGTGCTTGGATGAGAGACAACCTATGAGAGACCACCTAGGAAAACCAGGTGCAGGAGGTGTAAGTAATAATAATAATAATAATAATAAGGGATTATAAACTGACAAGGTCCTTGCAATCTGTGAGGTCAACCAAGGGTCACCTCGCCTAAAAAAAAAAAAAAGGAGTAACAGAATAGAATCCTCAAGACCTAAAGGCAAGCCTAAACGTTGGCTTCATAATCCAACTGCAAATTCTCTAGAATGAAGGGAAGAATAAAGGGGAAAGAGATTGTCTTTTTTCATCAAACACAAACTTACTGCTAGGCAAAAATTCATTTGTCTAACATATTTATTGCACATCTATTATGTATTAAGCATAAGTGAGAGCTTATAATAAATAAGCTAATTTATTTATTATAATTAATAAGCTAAATAATCTTTATTGAGATTACATTCTAACTGGGTAATAAAAATAAGCAAATACTCATATTTCTATAAGAAATCACGTATGGCAGTTAGTACTATAGAACAAAGAAAAATAACTAAGGGAGATAGAAGGCAAGAGAGGAAAAGAAGAAAATCCATAGGAAATTTATTTTATTTCTTTATATTTCTTCCCATGGAAGGTATCTGTTCTCTAATCTCTCTTTCTCATTGTCCAGTTAGACAAATTGTTCCTCCTAAATTAACCTATCAGTTATCTTAGTGTTTGCTTTTTATTTTCCATGGCCGTGTCAATTCACTTTATGTTTTGGGAGATTTCTTAACTTTTTTATCTAATTCTTCTTTTACTATATTATTCAATTGTAGTATTTTTAATTATCAAGGATCCATTTTTAATTTGTGATTGTTCTTTTTACATTTCAGTTTATTCTTATTTCATGACTGTAACATCTCCTCATATTTTTCCTGAGAACATTAATTAAATACGTACTTTTAAATTTTGCTTTCTGAATAAGTATTGTTTCCTCTTTCATCAATTGTTTCATCTGGTGATTTTGATTCTGATAGTTTTGCTCTTGTTTCCAAAATAATCTTGGTTGTTTTCTCATGATTATGGACAATGTACTAGATTTATTTATACATTTAGCTTGTAAGGTCGGTAAAAGAATGGTTTCTGAAAGATGTCCATGTGTAATGCATGGAACTCTATATTATATTACATGGGAAAGGGGAATTCAAATAACAAATGGACTTAAGGTTGCTAAACAACTGAGCTTAAACAGAGATAATCTTGGGGTATCTTGTGAGTACAGTATAATTACAAGGGGTCTTAAATGTAGAATGAGGAGGAAAGGAGTGTGTCAAAGTGATGCAGGGTGAGAAAGAGTGAAGGGAGTCACGAACCAAGAATACAAGAGACCTCTAGAATCCAGAAAAACAAATTTAAAAGAAATCGAGGAATTAAATTCTCTAGAACTTTGAGAAGGAATGCAGCCTTTTTAACATCTTGATTTTAGACCATTGAAACCCGTTTTGGACTTCTGACCTCTAAAATTGTATAAAAATTAATTCGTATTATTTTAAGCCACCACTTTTGTGGTAAGTTGCTGAAGCAATAGAAATCAAGTAAGCACACTACTGGGTCTTCTCTCTGATTTTCTCTCTACAGAGCTGTAGACATTTTATTGAAGAGTACTAATTGCCAGTTTTAACTTTCAGATGGGCAGGATGCAGGTAGATCTAAATATGAGTGCTTTTATTCTCAGAAGCTAAAATCTATGCTAGAAACGGTTAGCCTGATTCAGGTGGATTCAACTGTTAGAATACATAGCTAATTTTAAACCGATGGTAAATGCCGCTGTTGCAATTACAGAGGTAACAATAGGGCAGTAAAAGATACTTGGCATGGATATTCTGTAGATATTGGCTAGGAGTACCTTTTTTGTTTAATATTTGTTTGATACATTCCACCTACTTTTTATTTTTTGGAGTCACCAATATTAGTTATTCTGATGTTTCATCCTGCCATTCAAATTTTTAAGGCTCTATTCCTATTTATACTAGTTATTCAGGGAGATTTGCAGGTGGAAAGATCACATGTAAAATCATATGTTTAGCCATCCACCTTGAAGTAGAAAACAAATTTAGTCCTTATACATAATTTTTTTTTTTTTTTTTTTACCTAGAATAAACCACCTCTAGAATGTAAACTAATAGTTGTGTTCAAGAGCTCAATAGTTGTTAAGAGATACTAGTCAATGCTCAGAAAATAAGTATCTTCTCTAGGGGGCATCAATTTGAAGAAAGTGTGTTTCTTACACACTTTCAGAATGTCTTATAGAAAATATCAGAGAAACTATCATGCCTGAGTAACTAGCTGTAGAAAACAGGGCTGAGGTAGTTGGTTTTTGCTTCTCTTGCCCTCAGAAATTCTTAGAGTGACACTCTCACAATCTCTCTACATATGCAACTAATACCTATGGACCATGGATTAATTTGCTGTGGCAACTTCCCAGTCTTAATTCTTTTCATATCCCTGTGGATTTTATAGCCTCTTCCTCACATCAAAGACTACAAAGCATTATTTTGCATGTGAGAGCTGACTTCAGGATGACTCACCTACCCTGTCCTTTATTATTCTTTTTTTGTTGACTTAATATTTAAACCTTCATGAAGAAATGTGATGATCTTCCTAAAAGCATTACCAGCTTTATCACACCACTAATAACTAATCAATAAGTTTCAGGTACACATTAATACAGACATCCCTAAAAAACACCACTAAAACTTTATTTTTTAGATATTTCCTGATAGGGAAGTAACTCTGACACCTGTTAACAATATATTTTAGTTCTAAGTGATGGCAGATTAAAACATTGCTATTAAAAGAAGAGCCACTCTAGCAGAACTGGTCCAGATTTTACATATGCAAACAAAACCTTATTTAGATTTGGTTGATCATTGCAGTAAAGCTGTTCAGATTATAACTTTTTTGATTTTCCACATTTCCACTCATTTTGATGGATTCTAAGATATAGAGCTGCCTTTTTAGGCATTATCTGCCAAAGGTAAGTTTATCTCCTAAAAGGCCATAATGTCAAATTCTAGAATGTATTTATTCACGTGTGTGGAGATTTCTAGAACTAAACATTCCTATGATTACACCCATGTGATTGCGCTTGGCAAAAGACTTTTTTTTTTTAACCAATCAAATGGGTACAAATAATTCTAAGCAGGTAAGATTTACCCTCAAAATAAACCAATACCTTTGCCCAACTTAAATATTTAAAGAGCCAAATTCTTGACTTTCAACCATGTAAAACCTGCCAGATTAAGTCTGCCTGCCTGTCAGAGACCAACCTGAAATGTCAGAACAATACTTCAGAGATATGCCTTACATTGTGGCAGCACATTGATATTCAAAGTAGCTAATAAAATAACAGATATGCTAATTCCTACACAAAACTGGCACTGCTAATTAGTCTCTTAAGTCAGACCATTTTAAATGTAAAAATGTATGTGCATCTTTCTTGCACAGGCTTTGCAAAATGGAAGATCTGTATCTAATGACTCTAACTTATGATGAAGGTATAAATGGTATGTTGGAAGATGACTTCAGGAACAGTGAACAGTAAGGGATCCTTTTAATTTTTAAAGGAAGACTAATTGGATAAGGACCTAATGAAGGGCGCCTACGGGCAGCAGTACAGCTTAAACTTAAGCTTAGCAATAGATTTTGTCTAGGTCTTGTCTCTTTCATCAAAAGCTCCTAAGTTTAAAAAAAAAAAGAAAAAAGAAAAGAAAGAAGGAAAGGAAAGGAAGAAAAGCAAAGCAAAGGAAGTGAAAAAGGAGAGGAAAAAGGAAAGGATAAAAAAACTGATAAGTCAATGTCATTTGCTTAAATAAGTAGTTTCAAGAGGGTCTCTATACTCAGGTTACGAGCGCCGAGCGCCAATTCAAGTAATGGCTAACAGTAATCTTTGCAACATGCTAAAAAACAGCAAGTACTTGACCTTTTAATGTATCCGGCTCTAATTTTGTTTAAAACCATTGTTACTGATTTGGACTAGGTAATTCTAAGACGTTTAAGGTAGACAAAAAGTGTATGTGCGATGTGTAAATATAATGGGGGAGGGGGAGAATGAAGAAGAGAGAAAAATATGAGGAAAAGAAAATAGATGGAAATGATAGGGCCAAAGGAACCTTGAAATATATAAATATATTCAAGGACTTAAGGAAGTTTGCCAAGTAGCGCCAGTTCTTAGAGATAAATTAATCAGTTCTCATCATTTAGACTTGACTCCTATCAAAAATCTACAAAAAAATAAAACCGTCATGACAAAGAAATGCCAGAAGCTTAAAGAAGACCTGAAAACAATTTTATTAATTATAGAAGGAAAGAAAAAACAGCAATGTTCTGTAATAGGAAGTCGATTCCACAAGACGATAAAAATTTAGCAGTTGCAACATCCATGTAGGCAAAGAACTGACTAGTAATATCTGAGTGGCTATGTGACATTTGTGTGACTGTAACATCTGAATGAGCACATATCGTTATGTAGAGTCAACAGATTTTTAAATGTGTAGTACCGACAATAATTTAAACTATCTCAACTTTAATTGCACAATAATTTGTATCAGCTGATAGTATCCTTTCTTGTGGAACTAATAATATCCTGAAGAAAAATTCAATTGTGGTTTCTGAAGAAAAATCTAGATTGTTATGAATATACTTGACACCAAGTATATTTCCAGATACACATAAGGATTTGTTTTCACTTTCAGTAACGATTAAGCAGTAATGATTGTTTCCTTTTAGAGGCAAACCAGGGTGGGATTAAAGGCGACAAAAGAACCATTGCTAGGGTAGTTTGGTTACTGAATCATTTTAACAACTTTTATCTTCCTTCTTTACTTGTCTAAGAGAATGAATTCTTTACCAATGAAGATTTGTTCTTATCCACAATATCACCTTTGTCTCTAGAGAAATCTGTGACTTTTAGAGCATGACAGCTTCATCAAATTTTCTCAAATTGTATTTTTCTCTTGATTTCAAGAGCTGGGGAGTCTTACTTCTAATTGGAAATGAAGCTCTATGCTACATAACTGTATCTGACAGCATGGACATTGTGATCTCACTAGAGTTAGAAATATGTCCTTTTATTTCTTTCCCTGCCAGATACAGATACTAGGATTAGATGCCTTATTTTTAGAAATAAAGGAAAATATTAAAAGACGGATTCAACAATGGATATGAGAATGGGATTAGGAGTTTATACCTCATAATGTGATTGATCTATTATAAAAGTATTTTAATTCACAGGTAAATGTTCAAGAATGTTCCACACAGTACTAAGCTAGGTCCTGTGGGAATTCCAACATGGTAAACTGGTCCAGCTTTTCTGCTATGAACACTGGGACCCTTGTTATAAACATCACCTTCCCTGTGCAGAATTTCATGAACTTTTGTTTTGAAATCAAATCTGTGCAAAAACATTAAAGTGGATCTAATTCATAATATATGGTCATCTTCCCCTTCATTTCCAAATTTGCTCTCCTATAGCCTCACACAGCCAAATTTCCAAATTCCTTACCTGGTATTTATTATTATTATTATTATTATTATTATTATTATTATTAATCATCATTGTTATCATTAATTTACCTCATTAAATGCATGATTTACATAGTAATTACTGTTAAGAGCCATCCAGAATACAACTTCAATCACTACAGATAAAATGCTCAATGTAAAAAGAGGCTAGTTATTCAAAAACTACCACTGCATTTGTGGATTTTGCTGGAATCATGCCTGGATGTTATGCCTACTCAACCATGAAATCTCTTCTAGAAGCCAATTTTTCTTTCATCTATGTACCAGGTCTATGTAGCTACCTATTTCTGTGCAACAAATTATCCCAAACTTAGCAGTATAAATAAAAACGATTATTATCTCATTGTTTCTGTGGTTCAGGTATAGCTTAGATGGGTCCTCTGGACTAATTGTAGCCTCTCAGGCTACAATCAAACTGGGGCTGGAACTGGAATCAGTGGGAGAACTAAGTTTTTCCAAACTTTCTTACATGGGTGATAGTGAGATTCAATTCCTTATGGGCTGCTGAACTGAGGGCCTCGGTTACTTGCTGGCAAATGGACAAAGGTGTCCATAATTTTCTTTCCAGGTAGACTACTCTGTAAGACAACTGAAAGTATGGCAGCTAACTTCACCAGAAGGACCAAGTGAAGAAAACCAGAGGGGGAGTGGGGAGGGAGGGAGAGAGGAAAAGAGAGAGAGACTGAGAAATATGCCATAATTTCATATAACACAATCTAGGTAGCAATAGCCCATTACTCTCCTACTGATGAGAAGCAAGTCATTAGCTTCAACCCACAGACAAGAAGAGGGGATTATATATGAACATGAATATCAGGAGGTAGGAATCACTGGGGTTCATTTTTAAACCTGTTTACATTTGTCCCTGAATGCAGGTACAAGTTCTCACAACTTTTCTTTCTTCTTTTAAAACTATCACAGCTAATTCACTTTCTCAGAGTTCCACACCCATCCAGTTTTTTCCTTTGCTTATTTATATTTGCATGCATGTATGCATATGTTTATTCAAATCATTCTATTTATCAAACCTCTCCTACATATCAAGTTCAGGGATAAAAGTCAAGAAGACAAAGAAGGATGTGACCCAGTTCTTACCACAGAGAACACATACCTAAATAGGCATCAACATACATAGTAAAAATTAAACATGAGTAATAGTTTTCAAAATTTTGTAACAAGGATTCCCAATTGGGTATTCTATCTTCCTTCTGAGTTGGTACTTGAGCCCCAATATAGGGCTCCGGTAAATCAATCACTCACTCAAATTATAAAGATTTCTTTTTTTAGTCACTGATGATATAGAAAAATGTCAATAAAAATGGAGTAATAGTGTTTGCTGTACTTTGTTTACCATTAGCACTAAACTTATTTTTGAGTAGAGGATGGGCTATATTTACTAACTCTTTAAAGCCATATCCAAATACACAGCAGTGCTATTCACCACAGCCAAAAACTGAAAACAACCCAAATACTCATCAGTGGATAAGTAGATAAACAAATTGTGGTATATTTATACAAAGAGATGTTATTCATCAGGAAAAATGAAAGGAATACTCATGCATGCTACAATATGGATGAATCTTGCAAATATCATGTTAATCGAAAGAAGCCAGACATGAAAGGTCACATATTACATGACTGTATTTATATTAAATATCCAGAATAGGCAAATTCGTTGACACGCAACGGGAGATTGGTGGTTGCCAGGGGCAAGGGGAGGTGGGGAATGTAAGAAACTCCTTTATAGGTATAGGTTTCATTGTGTGGTGACTAAAAGTTTTAGAACTGCATAGAGGTGCTAGCTAGTTTCACAGCTCTGTGCATGTACTGTCACTGAATTGTACACTTCAAAATGCTTAATTTTTTTTTGTATCATGAATTTCACCTCAATTTTGAAAATGAGAGGAAAAAAAGAAAAAGAAAATGCACTCGAGTAGAGTATTTCTTTTTCAAAGGGCCTGATTCTCAAAAGATAAATAGCCAGAAACAGCAATATGAGAAATATGTTAGGTTTTCTTTTCCTCAAGTGGAAGATTTGTGGTTCTGAGAGACTTTAACCTCAGAAGACTAAGCATAGCTTCAAAGTGGATCCTAGAATAAAAATGCTCTATTATAACAAGTTGTAGGTTTTAAAAATTTCTTATCAAACGTTCTTCAATTTGGTGTACCTCATGCCATGCCCTCCTGACTCTAATTCCATTTTATCTGTAAAATTCAAATGATCCCTTTTAAATCGCAGTTAATAATCATTTTACATTCATTCATTCATTGAATTTTTATTAACAAATGTCCTAACAGCTGGTCATGAAATAGTTAACAAAACAGAGTCTCTGTCCTCCCACTTTTAATATTACATTGGGGGAATCTGAAAACAGTCGATAAAGAAGTAAATCAGTTATTCTCAGAAAACAATCTGTGTTATAAAGAAATTAAAACTCAATAATAGAAAAAAATGTGTGACAGACAATATTAAATATGGTTTTTAGCCAAGTTTCTCTGGTGAGATGATATGTGAATAATGATGTGAATGACTAAAAGAAGCAAATGTGCAAAGACCCAGGGGAAGAGCAACCCAGGCAGGCAGAAGAGAAAATCTAAGCATTTTCTCTTAGAACAAGGAGCTGGGCCTGTCCTAGGGATATAAAAAAGGCCAGAGTGACTGGAAGCTAATGAAAGGAAAAAAAAAAATGTATAAGACAAGGATAGAGAATAAATAGAAGCTAGATCGTATAGGGCAGGCTTAGAAGAGGCAGTTCAAAGTTTTAATCTTCCCATAAAAACTAGATACAGGGATTAATTACTAAACCTTATCACTCAGTCATGCTACATAGGGAATTGTATACTTGAAACTTACTGGGTCTCAATAATCAATGTCACCATAATAATAATTTTAGAAAGAAAGAAAGAAAGAAAGAAAGAAAGAAAGAAAGAAAGAAAGAAAGAAAGAAAGAAAGAAAGAAAGAAAGAAAGAAAAAGAAAATGAGGCAAGGAAGAGCATATGTTAAATAACTCGGGGGTAAAAGCAGTATTTGACTTATGATTGGCCCTAGAGAAATACTTTAGGGAGGAGCAATACAAACTGATTTAGATAGCAAGGATAGTTTTCCTCCTTCACATGACTTTATTTTATTGTACCCTGCTTTTTGACCAGTCTGATTCTTCTACTTAATTTTTTGTTTTGGGGTTCCATGCTACAGTTCAATCCAACTTCCCAGTAACAGACATTTGGTTGCTATAGTTTCATTTGGACAATGTGTGTCAGAGAATGTAAGGCAGTTCATTTAGGAGAACAGCCATTCGATTCTCTGCTGACCAAAGGGGCTGTATTTGCAGAGTGGGTGCTCCTCTTGGAAAGTTCAAGTTCTCCATTTCGGCCACCTCAAGGAAATGGTCATTACATGTAGACCATTCTTTTCACTTCTCCATGGCATATTTTATCTCAAAGCGCTTCCCCAAAACTCTCTCATCCAGCCATATGCTAGAAACACCTACCAAAATAGGCAAGATGAATGACCTATCTTGTGATACAGGAAGAATAGCCTTCGGAAATAAATCAGCACTCTGCAAGAACACCAACTACATCTCTGATTTTGGGCTACTGAATCATTTCTCTCAAGCTGGAGAAGATCAGATTTATTTTTAAAAACAGAACACCATGGTGTATTTTCAAAATGGATTTTAAAGTGGCTGTGTGGGTGACTATCTTGACAGTATGTGACAGATAAGGATTGTCAGTTTGAGGTTTTATTTCAATATAAGCAGGCTCTTACTTCTTTGCAGTAAAAGTTTAGGAAATTGTACACCATCTGTATGATTTAATTTTTATTCATTGTTTTTATAACAAATATATCGCATGACTGTTTGCTGATTGTGAAATAATTCAAACATTATGCAAATGAACGAACTAAAAGTTAAAGCTGATTTTCACTTCCAAATTGGTCACATAGCAATCCCATCATCCTGTCCAGTGGCAGCCATTAGTTACAGTTTGATGTTTCTCAATCTTTGTGTATACACCTACAAAAGCATGTAAATACACACATACATTCACACACTGTTTTATGTTGTTATTTTTGAACATCAATTGAAAAGGTTGCCTGCTTCATATTATGAGCATATTGTGAAGATCTATGAAAGTAAATATAATTGACTTCATTCCTTCAAAACTTCGCTTGAAATGTCAGCTGTGAAAGTCCCATGATTTATTTACTAATTAGTTAATCTTCTATTGATAAGCATAAAACTCGTTTTAAACTTTTCTTCTGGCAAGACTTCTTACATCATGCTTTTATATAATTTTTCTCCCTAAATAAAATTTAAAACACTGAACCCACACTTCTCACCATAATCATGTCTAGCTTTCTAATTCAATGGAAGTAAAATGGTTCTATAACATACAGAAATTTCACATAACAAATCTGCTAAATTACATCACCCATTGTCATCATATGTTAAAATCTAAAAATCCTATTATAGAAATTCTGCATTTAGATTATTTTATTTTTTCATAAATATGTTTATTATAAATTGTTCTTAAAATGTTTTATAAATATTATGATGTGGGCTGAAAACTGTATATAAATTTTTTACATGAGAATTATTTTGCCTCTACTACTGTCATATCCAGAGATGGGAGATACTGGACAAGTCAATAAAATGAGAACATTTTGTTAAGTTTAGCAGCAAATACAAAGGTTACATTACCAGATAGATACTGGATCTCTTATTAAAACTAAATAAAAGCAATTACTTAAGAAAGCAAAAAGAACAAACAATTAATACTCTATAATGGAGAAGGGAAAGCTCACATAATGATCTACCCTGGTCACCAAAAGACTAATCTTACATCTTAGGGGTTTCCTTTCCAAATACCTGGCAGACAGGAATCTAGCCTGATGCAGAGCAAAGACATCAATGAATTATCCCCTAATAACAACAATAATTATTATTATAATATAATTATTATTATTATATAGTAATAACTTTAAACAGAAAAATATATAATGTTTTATAATTTTTATTAGATATTTAAAATATAGAAGTGTAAAAGAATATAAAAATGCTCTATAACTGTCCTCAGATATTTTGATTATTTTTCAAAATTAAATATCAGAAATACATTCAGATTATAAAAAATACATTACGGAACAATATAAAATAAAAGGCAAATACATTCTTGCCTCTCCTCTATCACAGTTTATCTGTGTTCAGAATAACCACTCATAAGAGAAAGGTTTCGTTTATTCTTCAAGAAAAAAGCACATATTGGTATAGAAATATATTAACTCATATACACAAAAACATGCACACACATACATACATACATACATATCAAGCATATAATTAAATATGTATCTTAATATACTGTCCTTCTGTTGAAACAGCAAATACCATAATTTTACACAAGAAACTTAAAAAATTCTACAACATATTATCTTACTAATACACACACATATCTTGGTGGATTTCTGATTTATGGGATATACATATGTCTAGCTTGAGGAGTTAAGGGCAATTTTCCAAAAGACGGTTGTAACAATTTACATTTCCTTAAGCAATGTACTAATTTACTCCACACACTTGTCAGCACTTGATATTCTCAGTTACTTTAACTGTAGTCTTTGTTGGTGGGTGTGTAGTGTTATCTCATTGTGGTTTTAATTTATCTCCACGATGACTAAGTACGTTGAGCATTTTAAACAAATATTAGTTAACTTTTCTTATAGTGAATCTGTTCAAATTTTGGCATGTTTTATATTAGATTATATGTTTGTTTCTTATAGATTTGTAGGAGTTTCTTATGTATTCTGGACATAAGGAGTTTGTTGAATATATGTAATAACAAGAACTTATTCCTTTAATATTTCTTAACTCTCCATTGCTTCTGAAGTCTCATAATTTTCTTCTGAGTGAATTTATCTGTTTTAGGAACACATATCTTAGTAATCCCTCTATGGGAGAAACCAAGTACCAAACTTCCTGAGGTCTTGTGTTTCTCAAATGAGAAAGAAATATAATTCTAAAGTTAGAGTCATTTTTTCCTCAGTAACTGCATACTAAAAATTACTATGAAATAATTGCCATGCATGTATCTGACAAAGAATTTGTAGCAAGAAAATATTTTAAACACCTGCGACTAAATATAAAAAGAGAAAGACCTAATTTTAGAAAATGGGCAGAAGATGAACATGAGTACTTCAAGAAGGTATACACATATCCAATAAGAAAACAGCATTAAGTTAAATTAAAACCACAATGTTATACTAGCTCATACCCATTAGACTAATTCCAATTAAAAATCTGTCAGTACCAAGTATTGGTAAGAATGTGGAGCAAGTTGAAATTCTTTTACACTGAAGGTGAGAATATAAAATTGTACTACCACTTTGAAAAACAGGTTAGGTTCTCAAATAGTTAATTATAATTTATAAAAAGACCCAGCATTCTTCACTTGGAAAAATGAAAACACATTCTCACACAAACTAATGTGTCTGAAGATTCCTAGCAGTTTAATTTATGATGGTAAAAAGCTGAAAAACAATTAATGCTCAGATAGAGGTAAAATATTAGCAAAATGGTCAATAATCATACAACAGAATATATAACAGGGAAGAAATTGCTGACACATACAATATCATGAATAAATACCAAAACCTCTATATTGATTGAATGAAGCCAGAACAAAAGAAGAGCATATATTGCATCTTCCTATTATATGAAATTCTTTAAAATGCAAACTAACCTGTAGTGACTTAAGGCAACTTTGTGGATTTCCCAGAGATGGGTTGGAGTGGGTAATGACTGCAAAAAAGCAAAGGAGATCTTTTGGAGGTGATGGAAGTGCCTTGTGTCTTGATAAAGGAGGTAGTTTCACAAGTATATGCATTCGTAAAACCTCAATGAATTGTATACCCTAAAAATCATCTAGTGTATTGTATATAAATTATACTCTAATAAGTTAAGTGGAAAATAAAAGATTAGAAGAAGACATTGCATTAACATGTGTAAGGAACACATGCAGAAATATAGATGCAGAAAAACACTTGAGATTATTTATTCAAATTATGAGAAAATATAGAGATCAAATTTATGTTATTAAATTTGAAAACCTCAATGATGTGATCTCCTTTCTAGAAAAATATATAGAAAATATTGAAATGAAACTAATTCAGTGTGATTCTGAATCAAAATGTCACATTCAATCCACTATACCAAATGGGTACTTGGTTTAAAAGACTTAGTTTATTGTAGTAGTGATTATAATAAAGAATTACACTGAAGAAATTACAAAGCAAGCAGAATCAGGCTGATAGATGAAAATAAACTGGATGAGACAAACAGAGAAGTAGACCTTTTAGTCAGAGTAGTCTGCATATTACTAAGAGAAACTGCTGGAATCACTTGTGTACATACGTTTATGTGTGTACATCACAGCTGAGCCTTCTTTTTCTAAGAGCTCTACATTGCCTTCCTTATTCAGTGTGCACAGTGACCCTATGTATTAGTTTCTTGGCGCTGCTATAACAAAATGCCACAATCTGCATGCCTTAAAACAACATAAATTCATTCTCTCACAGCTCTAGAGTCTAAAAGCCTAAAATTAATTTTTCGATGGGTCTCCCTATCTCTGAAGCCTATAGGGGAGAACACATTTTTTGCCTTTCCTAGTTCTGGTAGTTGTCTGAATTTCTTGACTCATAATCCCATTACTCCAGTCTTTGCTCCTATGGTCAGTCACACTGTCTCCTTCGCTTCTCTCTGTGTCAGATCACCCTTTGTCACATTCTTATAAAAACACTTTGGATTTAGGGCTGACTCAAATATTCCAGGATGATCTCATCTTGAGATTCTTACTTTAATTACATATGCAAAGACTTTTTTTTTTCCCAAATAAGGTAACATTCACAGATTCTGAATATTAGATGGTGGACATATCTTTTGGAGGACTGCCATTCAACCCAGTTCCTTCTGTAAGGGTAGCTATAATTATTACTGCTTTATTCAAGATGAAACTGTAGCTTATTGAGGTTAAGTGACAAAAAGATTTTGAAGCTTTTCTGAGTCAAAATCAGATTTTAAAATCTTTATTTTGTCAAATTCTAAAACTTTTACATGAAAAAGATACTGATCATCAATTAATTTCATGGTGTATTGGGGGTAGGTGGGACAGTGGGTTCTATATCATCAAACAGTTCTCAAAAAAAAGGCATTCAGCTGGGTATCCTACAATTCAACTCAATTCAACACTAGCTACCTGGAGATAGTGTCAGATCCACAGAGTAAGGGCTCAGTCCTCTAAGAGTTCCACCCCACAATGAAAATGTCAATCACAAGTCCAGATGGTTACCTATACTTCTGACTGAATTGCTATAGACCGAACTACTCCTCAGGTTTGATTCATTTACTATAACAGCTCACAGAACTCAGAAACATTTTACCTACGAGGTTACTGGTTTATTATAAAATGTTATAACTTAGAAACAGCGATATGGAAAAGGTGCATAGGGCAAAGTATATGGGAAGGGGTGTGGAGCTTCCATGCCTTCTCCAGGCTTACCACTCTCCCTACATCTGCCTGTATTCACAAACACAAAAGCTCTTCAAAACCCATTCATTTGGGTTTTTACAGAGGCTTCATCATATAGGCATAATTGATGAAATCACTGGCCATTGCAGATTGAATTAACCTTCAGTTTAGAAGATATTGCCTGCCTTATTCACTTGAGTCAAAATTTTTATTATAGTTTATTTGTATTTTTTTCCTATAACTATGTATCTTCCTTGAAACGTTACTATCCAGAGGGATCCTTTTCTGATGTAATTCACATTTAAGTCTGAGTGCTTATTTACAAAACAATGATATTCAAGGAGACATTCTAAAAGAATGATTCCATGTCTTTGTTTAAACTTTTTCATCGACGATTTGGGTTTTATCAATAGAAAAAATATATAAACTGGAAAAAAAAAGAGGAAAGAAAACAAAGGAGCAGAGAAAGAAACCTAGGGTTAATAGTGATTGCCAATTTAAATCTTGTCATTGATGAGTACATGAAATGCAATCAGCAAAGCCAAATAAAAGGAGTATAATTTTGGTTATGTGATCAACATATCAATACTTGGATGATGATATAATATCATACTGGGTAATCAAAAACAGCAAAGCATTATTTTTGTTATTTTTTTAACTCCACCTTCCACTTTCCTTCTCAGACTTTAAGATATAAGAAAGCATCCCAGAAATGAGACAAATCTACCCCATCCTTGCTTCTACCTTTCCTTTCTCCTGCATTTGTTTTCATTAATAAATAGCATACCAGGTATAAATCTCATGCCACAAACCAGGTGTATGAATACAATTGTTTTATAATAAAACTGTGTCCCTTTTAAGCCTCAGTTTCAGCAGGATTTGAAAATTTAGTCTTGGCAAGTTTAGGGACCCAATAATTTGAGGGTTTTCCCTTGCCTTTCTCTAAATGTTAGTCTAAAATCTCTTGGGGACTATTTGATTGCTAAGACATTGGGTAGGAAGGTAGCCATTTGATCCTCAGTCATTGCCTCTATGGTGAAACAAACTGAGGTAAACATTGTCTCTTTAATAAACATATTGCCCCTCTGCATAAACAACTAAGACAACCTAAGTTCCACCCGGTTTTTAATCATTGGTCTACAACTATACCTTAAACCACAGGCCTCTCAGCTCTGATGCTCTCTCAAGCACTGCTTATCTTGAGCACTCAGGTAACACATCACAGTTTCCACAACCACTGGGGTTCAGGGAAAGCTAACTATGTGACAGACCCATTGCTTGTGTATTTAACTCAGCCATCTCTCTTTCCCTGCTCCTACACCATGCTGTGTATGCAGGCATTCTGTGAGGTCCTTACTGAGTTCTCCTAGGCTGTCCCCTGTCCCTATAGTCTCCAACCTATTTGGAATTTCTATCATTCCTCTCGACCTCTTACCTGGGTGGAAAGCAAGGCATAGGGTCTATTCTCGTTGATTCTTATTACCCCCACATTCAGCCTATGGAATTTTTAGCTAATATTGGTTAGATGGTCTTTGGTATAGCTTGTTAAGGGCAAAAATAAAATGTCCTGAATCCTGTGGAGTTTAGGAAGGGAATGCCATTAGTTCAAATTTTTGTATTCTAATTCATTTTTTTTTTCACTAAAAACTATTGTCATGTTAGTTTCAAAACAACTTAAAAATCCAAAAACCTATGGTGATATTCCAAGTGTGTATAAACTTGTCAAAATTCACTGCACTACACATTTAAAAAAAGAACATTATATTGTATGTAAATTGCACCTTAATAAAGTTCATTTTAAAAAGACAAAACTCAAAATTTAGTAAATGTTTATTTCTTTGGTAGTTCCTCTCAGGCAATTAGCAGAAAATACCCTAAGCACTGTATTATCTAAGACTTGTAATAATCGAGGTAAGATGTGGGAAGGGCGAAAAACAAACAAACAAACAAACAAACCTCAAAATAATATCTTATGCAACAATAACAGTAATAATAGTGATGATGAGAACTAATACTTATAGATTCGTAACACGTGTCAGAAAACAAAGAATTTATATCAGTTAATCTTCACTAGAATCTATAAAATAGATTTTATAAATAAAAGCACTGATGTTTAAGAGATTAAGAAAAGTATGCAAGATCATGCAGCATGTTTCAGAAGAGGAGTGATTTAAAAGCAGGCAGTTTAAATTCCAAATCTTTATTATTGATCACTAGCCTATGTCAATATTTAAAGGTAATTTTTTCTGTCAAAATAATGATTATAATCCAAATGAAAATTACAGTGATAATGTATGATAATGATAATGATGAAATGATGAAGATAGACTGATAATGGCAATTTTTAACATTGATGTCAGTAATTCTTAGTGTTTAATGTGCATTGACCCATTCACTGCTCACAAAAGCATATGAAAATGTTGTTGCTATTACTGCAATGTTTACAGTGAGGAAACTAAGGCACAGAGAAGATAAATAACATGCTTAAAATCATAGAGCTAAAAAGTACTACAAGTTAAATAGAAATATAGGTTTGATTGGCATCAGAGCTCACTTAACCAGTTTGATTCAATCCTCTCAATAGCTTGTTTTTCTCACTTTTTAAAATAAGCACATTAGTTCTATTGTTACCATGTTTGGATCCAAACACTGAATAATTTAACAATATTCCATATTGTCATTCATCTGGGATCATTAACTAAATAATAAATGTCACTGCTTTTTCAAGAAAACTACATGTTCTCATCTGTATAAAGAAGGGAACTGATAATGGAAGAAAATAGAACTAATCCCTTTATGAATGTTGGTTTTTATCAATATATTCAAATTTTTGTGCACATTCAGCTATCTATCTCTTTATCTCATCTCTATCTCTATCAATAGATTTGTTCAACTTATATGTTATTATGTGTTAAGATGACATTTGGAGATGGGATGAAAAGAGGATAAGATATAGCTCCCTTTTGTTCTTCCTCATCACCAGTTGAAAAGTGATGTATTATAAGTACTTCCTAAATCCACAGGTGCACTAATAAATTCACAAGCAATTATTTCCCAGTCTCCCATGGGTTCTTAGTACTTAGTGTATAAATACATTGTTCTACAAATTCGAAATGCTCAGGGAAAAAGAGCATCTTTTTTTTGCGAGGTTTATGAAATAACTCTAGTAATAATATTCAGAGACTTACATGGAATCCATTCTGGTAGCAAAGAAGTGTTGGTCAGCATTTGAAGGTCATAATGATATTAAGTAAATAGAAATCAACAATTGGACCTTTAGGTTGGTTGGACATGTGTATTTGGGACTAAGACATTAAAGAGCCCTTGAGGGTAGAATAAAGAAAAAAGGGAAAACTTGAGAAATACGCGATGAGCTTTGATGATCTCCAGGCAAGCATGAAACTAGAGACAGTGGTAAAGCTCCATTTAAAAGTTGTATTTTCTGAGTTATTTTCTTCAATACTGCTTAACACTGTAATTTTATTAGTCACTGGACTGAGACAAAGATGACTTCAGCAATTCAGTGTAAACTGAACACATTTTAGCAACTCCTAGGAAAAGCCACTGCATTCTAAATGACACATCGCCACACATAGCATCAAAAAGAAAAATAATTTTGCTTTAGGGAGAAAATCATGCTCACCCAAGAATATTTAGTATTTGCATATTGTTGGAAAGATCTTTATTGCCTCAAAGGCTAAAGCCCTTTTACCCAGCCAGTAGTTTTACAATAATTTGTAACTCTAGAAATGTTAAAATTAATTTTGCTTCAAAATGTGAAAATCTACAGGAATAAATAATTTTTTCAGCTACTGCTATTTGTATAAAAATATATCAAATATATAAAGTGTGTATATTTAAATGTTTAAATTAATATTACTTATTTTAAATAAGCTTCATATATGAAAAACCAATTCAAGAACTCAATTAAAGCATGACTTGGAATAGTGAGTTATTTCAAATATGAGTTGAAATAACCAGATGATATAGAGTTAAATATTTTATTCCAGGATATAGAAGTTATACATATCCCAGAAATACCTGCATTTTATTATACCAGTGCTTTTGAAATTAAAAAAAAACAACATCCAGAGTGAATTAGAATTATAGGTTTGTCAAAGTTTATACACTGCTTTATCGGGCCATAGCAGCATATAATAAAGCTATTAGGATACAGTAACTACAAGAGTAACAGGGTGCAGTAGCTGGGGAATTCTGAGCCATAGTGAGAAGGTGGTTACATTCCTGTTTTTATTTACTATGTCAACTTTTGACTGCCCAGTAGGTACACACAACAATTAGGATATACAGTTGAAATATTTAGGTGAAGCTGCATCATGTTTGCCATTTTGCAACTGCTTGAGCCATTAAATTCAACGGTGCATTCCATATGCCATTGCATAAGTGTATGGCAATAATAATATATATATATATACATATATATATATATACGTGTGTGTGTGTGTGTGTGTATAACACACACATAGATAACATGACTCACCTAAGGACCTAAGGTATAGAACATTAAACCTATGAGGCCCTAGAGGCCATGGAAGCAAACTGAACTTTATTGTTCCCTCTTGCAAAGTTTTCCTTATTTATACCTTTCTTTTCTCCCAGACTGGGGGTGGGGGGGGGGGGTGGGGAGGAAGTGAAAGTTGACCACAGTGGTTTTGGGTCTGTGAAATCCTCGTATCTCTTTAAATCTTTATAAATAACAAAAGGAGATGGGTATTCCTCAAATAAAATAGTACTTCAATAAATACTCATGGAGAATATAAATATGTATCCCTATCAAATTATTGTCTTAAATTGAAGTGATATTTTCTTCTCAGGTAACCACCTTTGATAGCTTAATGAAGAAATAACACACGGTTGTCACAGCAACATTTTTTTTTCTTACATATAGTTAGGCAATCTTTTTTTGCCTTTTTCCATCTCCTTTGCTTTGTTTTAATAGGCTAAAAGCCTCTAATAAATGCAATTTTGCAATTTCACTAGTTTCAGTTTCTGGTTTTGCTTCATTATTATGAATAAATTTGGAAAAGGCTATATGTCCCAATAATGGAATATGTTCATACTTAATTACTTGGTGGAATTATTGTGAAGATATAATGCTGCTGACAAATACAGTGTTTCCCTGCTTCGTGAAGTAATTAATAGTGTTGTTTATTGTTCTGTAAGTTTTCTCTCTTGTCAGACATAATTTGTTAAGTAAATTAGCCCCTAGAATGCATATGGACTTAACAGATACCAAATAATAAAGTATTATCAAGAATTTAATGATACAGAAATAGCTCTGGGAAAAAATAGTACTCTGATGCAAATAGTTGCCATGGTGATAGCTTGAAATCACTATGTGATTTTTTTTTAAAAAAATATATTTTAAGAACTTGTGAATTTTACTAACATCAAAAAAATCCAGACTATATCAGATTTACAAAAAAAAAACTTAAATGTATTTTTCCAGGTTTTCATATGTTTCTATTTTACATCAATCATTTAGTTATTGACTTGTCCCACCAGTAGAGATATATATTCACAAATATGAAAATTTTATGAAATAGTAGAAAAAACTGATGTTGTGATTCAGAGATAGGTCTAAATAACTTCATGTTATTACTAAACTAAGGCTCTATGATTATATATGTTTACATAACATGTATATAATTATAAATATATATTATAAGGGTAGTAGTAATAAAAACAAATATATACATATAATTTAGTTGATCAAAAGCAGGAAAACTAACAGTGTCAAAATCAAGATTAATTATTAGAAGTACCTACAAAAATTTTAACACATAATTAAAAGCTCATCAAGAGTGTCACAAAAATAGTAGACAGTCAATAAGGATTTGTTACATGAGAAAATTATCGTTCACATTACACCATTTACCCCAGACATTCTTATTTCCATAATATATGTAGATTCCTGCACTAAGAATTTAGAAATATTTCCCTTCACTATTTCTAAATAAGGTTGAAAGCCATGTTATTTAAACCTAATAAATTAATTATACTTATAGAGATACAAATGCTATTGTTGAAAAGCTAGCATTACCTATAAAGAATAATAATAGACAAACAATGGTCTTTCATTACTTTTTAAAACGCAAGACATTACTTCCTAGACCAAATGTTGAAAAGGTCATCTAAAAATATTGTACATAGAGGAATGCATATATTGGACCTTAGAAGGTCCTCTGTAAGAACTTTTTGAAAGCATAAACTAATGAGAGAAAGCTCTTCCTCCACATCCTATTACATTTATTTATAAACTAGTCTATTCTTTGTTTCCACTGACAAGTAGATTGATCCCAAATAAATAACTAATGATTGGGTTACACACACACACACGGACACACAGACACACACACACAGACACACAGAGCTATCTTAACTAATAGTGTTATTTGGTTAACGTTTGCTTATATGTTTAGAATTTATCTATCACATTCTTGTTGAACAATTCATTCGATTTCTATTGTAATTCTGAAAAATATCATAACTTCAATTTCACAGACTGAGACTGAGAAGCAAAGTAGTTAAGTGTCTGAACCAAGGCAAGTAAGGACTCAGATTTGGGTCTTGTAATTAGAGACCCCACATACTTGCAAATCTACCCTTTCTTTCATGTCACTTTAGTTTTATATATTGCACTTTATGATTAAACATATACTTTAAAATCACCCATGCCTCTTTATCAAAATTGCTGTGTAACAATCTCTTGGGTGGCTACAAATACTTCTGAGTCGCCTCTGATAGGTTGCTGCTTTGGTAGCATGTGTTCAGGAGCTACCCAATCTGTGTGAAAACCTGTAGGTCTTGGCTGATTAGGCAGTTTACCCAAATCTTTTCAACAAGATTATTACTATTAAAGATAAATAAATTCATTACTAATAATAGACAAAAATAACACATAGGAATACATATTCTGAGACTAAAAATTTACTACTACCCTGTGTAATCTCAGGCAGAGATTTCAAAAGATAGTGATTGGGGATGAGAAAGAAATGAGATTAATTTGAAGAAAAGAGAAAGAGAAAAACAAGATAATATTTGTCGAATATTAAATATATGTCTTTCATAACATTAAGCTTTTTCTCCACAATTAACCTTTGAGATGATCATTTTGACACTCATTATGAAGACAAGGAAAATAAATGGGGCATAGGGAGATGAAAGTGACTCATAATACATCATCCAATTAGTTGGTAATGGCCTTGAGATTTAAACCTAAATTTTTCATATTCCAAAGCTCTTACCTTGATAGCATGGTCACATGTCATCATTTACGAAACATGAGTGCATGTGTGGGAGGTTGGGGGTGAAGGGAGGTGGGGATTAAAGATGTATATAATTTATTTAATCTTCACGATAATACTGAGAAGTAGGTATTTCAGTTTCCATTCCCAATTTATAAAAGAAAAAATTATAAATGCAGATAGAGTTATTCTGCTAATAATTGAAAAAGGCTATAATAAATCTTCTTACTATATTAAAGACACTGATTTATGATAAAACTGTATTAATAACCTACAAGAATGCCTGAAGTTCCCCAACCCACAGTAAGCATAGGCAGAGCAAGCATAGGAATGGTTAGGCATTTATAAAGTTTGCATCATGATATAGAAGAGTTTTTATGAATTTATATCTTTATAATTTGCAGATATTTGACACACAAAAAACTGACACAAAAGCTAAAAACATATTTCTTATTCTTTCTTTTACTTTTTATAGTTACAAGACACTTAAGACTGATTTCTAACATAATTCTCTATATTCATTCATTTACCCCAAAATATTTATTTCATATTTAAGTTACTAGGAATCTGTAACAGACTAAGTAAATGAATATGTAAGTGTAAGATCCTGGAGCCTATATTTTATACAGAAACAAAATAAACAGTTAAATAATTAACAATATATAGCATGGTAAATGATTATATATGAATGGAGTTTACTAAAACACGGACATATGGTGAAAGCCAGAATAGGGAAAGGATTTCTGCAAATTTATGTGTATAATCCAGTGACTACACTAGATAACTTGAAAAAATTGGTGCCACCAGAGTCTTGCAGGTATGTAAGCAGATAAGTTTCCAAAATAGAAGGAATAGCAAATAATACTAAAAACAAACAAACAAACAAACAAACCTCCACGAGAAACAAGGAAAAACACAGAGCGCTTTGAAATGGACTACTCCTGAGTATTAGGAGAATGGATCGGAGAGGTAATTGTGGGAGAGGAAGACTTTATAGACATTCATAAGCTATCCCTCAAGTTTATTCTAAGTGAGATAAAAAGAAAATTGAGTGTTTTGAGCAGAAAAATGTCATCTGACATATTTTAGATGTTCACTCTGGCTGCTGTGTTAAATAAACTAAATACATTTTTCATTTGAAAGATAAAGGAGACTCAAACCATGGTTGTAGTGGTGAAGATTATAAAGATGGTTTGAAATCTAAATATGTCATAAAGGTAGAGATGACAAGATTTGTTCATTCATAAAATGTAAAACTTAGGAGAAAAAGAAGCATCAGGAATAAGTCCAAGATATCTGGTCTGAGCAACTGTAAGAATGAATTGGCTATTTATTGAGATTAAAAAAAAAAAAAAGAGGGTAGAAGAAGCAGATTGTAATGGGATTGGGGAAAGACTGAGGGCTTAGTATTAGATATATGTAGTGTGAAACACACATTATATATCAAATGAATGGTTAAGTAGACAGTTTGATATCTGGATCTGAAGTTTAGGGAAGAAATCAGAGCTGGAAATATAAATTGAGGTTATTTAGTAGATTGATGGTATTGAAAACAATGAGAATAGATGAAAGCACGAAGGGAATGCATTTTAATTTTTTTTAAAAAATGAGAAAAAGTTGAAAAACTGAGCCTTATAGAGATTTTGGGAATGCTTACAAACCAGCAAATGTTGGTGACAAGGATAAGTCATTAAGGAAGAATCCTGGGAATATGTTGTCTTGGAAATCTAACAAAGACAGTATTGCATGGTGGAAGTGATGAACTATTTCAAATGCTACCATTATATCAATGTCAAGAAGGAAAGTTGCCAAGAATTGACCATCAGATTTACCCTCATAGACATCATAATTGGCCTTGAAAATAGCAGATTGTATAGGGAGTAGGGGGTTAAAACCTGACTAGAATGATTTTCCAAAAAAAAGGGGTGGGGAGAGAGAGGAGAGAAATTTGAGAGAACATATATATACAATGCTTTTGAGATTTGCTCTATAAGAAAATGGAATTGATGATGATGATAAGCAAAGTCAAGAGTTTTTGTAGATATGAGAGAGATTACACCTTAGCACATGTGTATATCTATCAGAAATATTTGCCTTGAGTGAAAAAATTGACAACACAGAACAAAGAGAAATGGGAAATAATAATGTCTTTGAGTAGAAAATAGGCAACAAAATCTCATGGAGAGTTGATCTTCAAGAGAAGCAATAAAATTAGCAGGAGTAAAGGGAAGACCAGTTGTATAGGCCCAGATATAAGTAGGTTGATAGACATAGTGGTGGAAGTTTGAGGATTTATCTCAAGAGGGTTTAGTGTGTGTGTGTGTGTGTGTGTGTGTGTGTGTGTGTGTGTGTGCGCGCGCGCGCGCGCGCGCATGTGTGTGTAAATACTTCAGTTCTACTTTCTTAGCAAATTTCTATTATACAGTACAATGTTATCAACTATAGTCATGTTTTTCTTTAGAACCTCAGCTATTTATCTTATTGCCAAAAGTTGGTTACCTTTTACCAAATTCTCTCTATTTTTCCCACACCCAAAGTTCCTGGCAATCATTTTTCTACTCTTTGTTTTTATGAGTTTGACTTTTTTTTTTTTTTAAGATTTCATATATAAGTCATACTGAGAAGTATTTGCCTTTCTCTGCTGGTTTACTTCACTTAGCATAATGCACTCAAGATCCATCCATGTTGTCACAAATGGCAGAATTTCCTCCCTTCTCATGGCTAAAAATAGTTTAGTAATGACAAATTGGTGAAGAATCATGTCTGGAATAAAAAACTAAAAGTCTCATCACTTTTCATAGAAGTGTTATTCTGTCTGTGAGTTTGCTAATCAGAGAAGAACTACTAATTGTTGCTGTTTTAATTTGTGTTTATTTGCTTTTATTGAGATTCTTGCTTTGTCATTCCAATGGCCATTCAGTCTTCTATTTTATTACCCAAGGGCAGTTCTTAAAGTTGAACTTTTCCTGGGTTGTATTGTTTCTTCCACCTTCATATTGGAAATAAAAATTCCTCTTTGATTGAAAAAGTGTTATATTTTAGAAAGGAGTGAAACAGTTTCATTCTTATCTTTGTTTATTTAGGCTTCTATAGGAAAAATTCCACAGACTGGTGGCTTACAAAAAAAATTCATTCTCACTATTCGAGAGACACAGAAATCCAAAATCAAGGCACAGCCAAATTTGGTGTCTAAGGAGGACCAGGTTGCTAGTTTAGAGATGGCCAACTCTCTGTGTCCTCACATTGAGAAATGGGCAAAGTTCTCACGGTTATCTTTAATAAGAGCACTAATCCCATTTAGGAGACTCTGCCCTTATGATCTAAACATCTTCCAAAGACCTTATCTCCTAATATCATCACACTGGGGAACAGGTTTCAACATGAAAATTTTGAGGGAACAGGAACATTTAGTATATGGCAATTCTAAAATCCAGATGAACTAAAATGTGTCTTATTAGCATGTCTTCAGTATAGACATTCGCACAATTCTCCCTCTCTACTCTGGTGTTGTATTTGGGCTTTCTCAGAAATAAGAAATATATTATTTGACTTGTTGACCAAGAAATTAAAAGTGGCTTAACAAAATCATTCATTTTTGAAATGATAAATCACACAACTTACTGCTTGCCATTCATCATTATTACCAACTGGTCTTTTTTTTTTGTATTTCTTCTTCTTAAGAGTAATCTACTCCTTGTAGCGTTTTCTTGTAAAAAACAGTTACAGTAGGTCAATATGTATACCTGCTATATTCATGTACAAAATACAAAATACCATATCCCTTATGATCTATAACATTGGAAACAAATAAACATAAAAGCATTTGTAATTGTAATCATAGCTGTGCTTTTTATTGTCATGTTAAGTTCTCAGAAGTAATGGAGTTCTGCAATAGTATAAACCTCCTCCGCAATTTCCCAAAATAAGATGTGTCCCCCACTAACAAAATGATGTTCACTGAAGTGAGGGAGAAAAAATAATAATAAAATTCAAACCGGATGATGAATATACTTAAACAATTTTGCTTTTGTTTGAATTTAATTGGTTTTAATTATATTCTGCCTTACATTATCTATCAGAGATGCTTTGAAGTCAGATTTGAAAAGAGAATTCTGAATTATTCTTTCAAGAATATACTGATGCATATATCGACTTCAGTGAATTTGGACTTTTTATTTTCAGAAAATAGATGTCCTATTACACTGGAAATTCAATTAAATTACATATTAAATGCATACTAGAACTAACTGAATCTATCATGGTGTCTGATTTCTTGGATATCAAACAGCAAAATGAATCAAAGATTACTGAACAAAACTGATATTTTTCTGAAGTCCTTCCAGATGTTTCCTAATTTCTTTTTGTGCCTAATTTCCACTTAGAAGGCTGATAAAAGTTGTTTGCCTTATTGAAGTTTCTTGACTTGGAATCTATTTCTAAAAAGACCATATTTTTCTTTTAGGGTAAAGATATACAATTTAATAGTTGCAGTAGCATGACAGCTGGAGCCTTGGTGATGACTCTGGCCTAGGACATTATTCAGTCTTGCAGTCTTTGCCACAGTGGCTCCATTGCCTGTACCTCTACAGTGAGGGGGACCCACCTTTTAGTCTTCAGTTCTATGAACTATCATTACATGACAGTCTGTTTAATAAAAGGTCACATCTTCTACAACCTAATTGGGTATAAGTTATTAAAGCTTTTCAAAATGAAACGACATAAGAAAAACCCAAATTATCCTTTTGGCTAGTCCATTGATAGTGTCTTAATCATCCTTATGTAATATTCTTTTTTTCTTTTCAAGGTGGGGAAGGTTACAAAACACATCATTATAGAATGTTTAGGAAGTAAAAAAAGAACTAAAATTGCAGAACTTTTTTCTTTATTAATTGTAAATCTCCTTAATGGTAACTTCTATAAACTAACTTGTTTGCATGTTTTATTGATTAATGAGAAAAAATAAATGCAAAATTGATATTATATTATAATCCTATTTTATATTTTGATTATTTTACTTTTACTGAATATTTTATGATATTGAACAGTCTCTTGTATATTACATCTCCTATAAAAATTTATTAAATTATCTATAGATATACACTAAATTGTTTTAAATTTTTCAATGTATTAAAAATTTTGGAAGAAATTTTTCTGTCTAATCATTTTAAAATAAATTTGTAAAAGATGACCCTCTGAGACAAAGACTAGTAAATCCTTTAAATGATTCCAATGAATTTTGCTAAATTTCCCCCCATATTTTTCATCTATATACTTTCATTAAAAAAAAATTGAGACTATCAACTACCCTCAAAATTCACAAATTGTTAATGAAAATTGTTATTTAGATTTTTAAGCTTTGTTTTCTTGACTACTAAGTTGAACATATCTTGAACAAAAAAAGAACAACAAACAAACAAAGAAACCAGAAACAAAAACGTAGTTCTGTTATTTGGAGCCACTGAGGAATATATCATGAGCAAATTTTACAGGCGAGAAATGGAGCTCGAGGAGTGATGCATGGCAAGGAAAGTGCAATGTCTCGGCATTACAGCTTTCAAACTTTTTTTTATAGAAAACTTTTGTTAACAACAACAAAAAATATGAAGAAGCATATATCGATAATGGTTGAAGTCAAAGTGGTGAGCCTGCAGTATCACTGAGCACCTGGGTTTATTTTCTACATTCCCCAGCCCTGAGAGGTTTCTGGAGGTGTCAATGTCAAGCCCTCCCCTGTGCATCAGCTGTTTGCCATGGCTGAGAGATGGTCATACTACATTTCTGTGTGGAGCCGCAGAGGAGGAAAATGTCTTTCAAATGAAAGTCTTCCTGAAGAAGGAAGAGTAACTTCCAAAACAAAACTAATAAGCCAACTTTAGCATCTACACCTGGCTTAGAGTACAGCCTTGAGTACATCTTCGTTTTAGTTTTAAAGACGCTATATTTCCTTCTTTAATATTTTGGGGCTTTTAAAAATGAAAGAGCAATGAGGAAATTAATTTGGCTTATAAAGAAAACTTATCAGGTAGTATTTAAAGCAATCAGATGCTTCAAACAGTCAGAGAAACCAACCCACTGATCTGTCTTATTCAAACATGAATTTTGCTAAATTAGCACTACCCATTAAGAACATGTCATTAGAGATCATTTGAGAAGACAATGATCAATATAGCATAATCAGAGAACTACATGACTGATTGGGTAAGCCAGAGGCAAAACTCAGGGGTCTATGGGTCACATCTAAATCCACAGCCTAGTTCATTCAACTAAGGATTTGGTAGTACAGTGTTTATGGTAAAATTATTTCACACCATTGAAACACTTAGAAATTTTACAGAAAACAAGGCATACCTCTAAATCTTTTTTAAAAATTGGTAATAATTGGCTTGAATGTCTATTTAGCAAAGATCAGTTGCTGCTGAAAAAGGTTCTCATTTGCATACAGGGCACACCTTTCTAGTTACCACAATTCTTACCACAATTTATAGCTCCCCTGACACTGAGACAGCATGTCAATTGCCACTTGTCATTTTACCCATAGCCCATTTTACTTTCTTTATAATACTTCTCAGTCCTCATAGAATAATACTATTAGTTCATTCATCAAGAAGAAAAACTGTCCAGAGTACCCCCAAACTTGAAATAATACATTTTGAGAATGAAACAAGACAATTCAATTGGGAAGAGTTCTCATGCATTCTTTAATTCATTCATTCATTTACTCTCTTATTTATTCATTCTATATTTATTGAAAACCATCTATACACTTGGCATTATGTAGATTCTTAGATACTGCCACAAACAGTATCGGTATTGTTCTTCAAGCAGAGAGAAAAATTACACACTTGATAAAAGACATAAAGAAAAATGCAAGGTGCTGTGCAATTATATAAGAAAGAATATGGATCTTTTAAAAAAGAGAAGCAAATCATCCAAGTCTAAAAAGAGCCAATTTATAATCATGTGACTGAAACATGATTGATGAAAGTTATAAAAAATCTAAAAAATTAAAGATGCATTAATATAAAAAGAGAACATTTACTAGAGATCTGAATATGATAATATAGAAAAAGAATTTCTCTGTGCCTATGGATGAAGCTAGATTATATAATAATATATTCCATATAGTCAATATTTATATTCAATATATAATGTGTGTTTACACATACATATACATTAAGTAGACTTATCAAGAAAACTTATCAGGTGGGATTTATATCTATATATATAATATATATAACATATATATACAAACACATATATACAAACATAATTATTATTTGGCAGGCACCAATTAAATGCTATGCTATGCATCATCTCATTAACTGTCTTAACATCCTTATGAGGCAGCCAGTGTTATTATTCACATTTCAGAGATGAATCCATCGAAGTTCAGAAAATTAAACTTACCCAAGATTATACACCAAACGGCAGGACGAGTTCTCAAATACAAATTCTTTGATTCTAAAATATTAAAACAAAAATGAAACATCTCATCAGAGTTTTTCTCGACCTAGATGTAATGTCCCTTAAGATTATCTAATTTGATTTGTTTAAAATCCAGACCCATCAATCAACCTCCTACCTAATTATCCACATGCTCATGTAGCCTTATTCCAGAGAACATGATGCCCTAGACAGTAAACATGCATTCCCATTCGTAAGAAAAGCATATCACATTGTACATTCTAGAATTGGCATTTGTTTATTTAACCACTCTTATTTGTTCTTGGATGCTTGAGTCAATACCCTAGATTTTAATTAACTTTAGATGACTTGAAACAAGGAGTTTGGGACCTTTAAAAGTTTGAAAGTATTGGACTTATTCTGTGCTCATAAAAAGTGTGAGTCAACCTAGTTAAACGAATGGGGATCAAAGTGTCACTTAGTTACATTTAAAGCCTTTAAAGTGTGTAGCTTTAGATGTGCAGATAATTTAACTTGCTGCTATCAGCCTGAATTTGACAGGCTCTTGCACATAGTGGCTGGCACAAGTGAGCAACCATGGGGCTTCCTGCAGACCCAGGTGTCATTCCACATGGTGAAAAGCGATTCAAATTGAGCTCCGTCCACAGCTTTGAAACATAGAACTATAGAGGGACTTAGCCAGGCATGCCTACTTTATGCTCCTATACTCTCAAAAAGGGCTTTACATGGTCTTAGTTCATTTAAAGGTAGAGGGAGCCACATGGAAAGAGCGAGAAGGACTATATATATAACGTTATTATTATTATTGTTATCATTAGTATTTTAAATCTCTAAAGTAACATAACTGCTACAGGGAGATTTAGGTGTTTTCTTAATGTGTACTTATTGGTAAAATGTTTTGTACAAAGCAGAATGCCTACGGAAATATTACATTTTATCGATTAACTCAGTTATGTTGGTGTAGAAAATAAATCTTTCACAATAAAGGATATTTATTTTCTCTTCTACAGATAACAGAGTTAAAAGAGATTAACAGTATTAGAATCACTTTCATGGACATCATAGGAAAGAGGGCAATTAATTATATGTCCTAAAAAAAGCTACTTGAAACTCATTTCTTTCTGATAAATATGTAAACATATTTTCAAACTACTTACTGTATTTGCATAAAAGATTGTATCCTCAAGAGAAGGCCAATATATTGTTAATAAATTAGAACATTACCCAGATCTGTTTAATAAATACATTTTATATATTTTATCAAAAATATTAAAATTCATGATTAATTTTATCGAAGCATAGATCTCTACGACTACCTGGATAATAAACTTCCTAAGTCAAATATTTATATGAATAATACACATAATTTCTGTTATTGATTTATTTTTTTCTATTAATGGAATTACACTGGTCGAAACTACTCAGAAAAGATGAGATATTTGTAATCAAAGCGTTAAAAAATAAAGACAATAAGATATGTTGTTAATTTAGAACCATATGTAGTCATATGAAGAATGCTACAAGTATCTTCAACATTCATGAAATCATGATGGTATGTACATGGCTTTATGAGGACAAGAAACAATGAAGAAAAGGATAGAAAAGATGCTTTGTGACTTCCAATTAGAGAAAACATCAAGAAACAACAAAACCTTAAAAAGGAAAATAATAGGGTAGATGTATGGAGGGAGGTAGGTAAAAAGAAATGAAAAGAGAAAAATAATACCATCTTTTTAGAATGATAATGGCAGGTATTTGATGATCAGAATTTTAAGTACCATGAAAGTCTTAGCAAGAATTAAAATGATATTGCTCCTAATTCTATAATAAAACTAGAGCACATTACATGTTTAAGCCCAATAAAGTATTTCCTAATGGCGTTAATAAAATACTTATAAAATTATTCATTCTAAAACAAGCCCAGAAGTTGAAAAATGCACATAAGCTTAACAATATCAGGAAAGTTCAAATTAACACCATTGAATAGATCATTATGGAAAATTAACATATTTTGATTACATCCCATTGTTAGTTATGTATTTTTCCATGTGTCACTTAAATACCTCTGTCAGAGAGAGAATACAGAGGTAGAGAGAATTTTGTGGCAGGCCTAGAGCCCAGAATATTTGCACAGAAGAAAACCATTCACATGTTTTTCTTTGATTGCTATTTTGACCAATAACGTGTTTGAAAATAGTGCCTAGCTAGGAACAGATTGTAAATTTTGTAGATAAGAATGTATATTTTTTTCTGTGTGTGTTAAATTATCACTTTATCTAGATTGTGCAAAGAAGTAGAGTTTTATTAAACCTCACTGAAAAAGGCTGACCAAGGTGTATTCAAAATGAGGGGTGGCCAGAGGGAGAGAATTAGGATTATATACTAAAGAAAATCACACTTTACTCTTAGAACTTTTTATGCATTCCAGAATTTCGCACTATAAAAATAAACCTGTCAGTCAGTGTTCAGAGAAAGAAAACTACTGTAATTATGATGGAATGAAGGATTTATTGTAGGACTAAGAAGTTACACAAATACTGAAGATACGGTAGATGTAAGGGTTAGAAAGGGAAGGCTGAAGGATCAGAGAAAAATTCGTAAGCTGCCTTCCTTGAGCACTCTCAGAAGTTGGGAAGGACACCTCTGTAGTTACTTGTAACCAGCTGCCACCATGGGTCTCAAAGGAGACATGGTGGAGTCGTCCTTGAGAGAATGTTGCCTCTTTATCTGACTATGGACCTGGGGGTGCTGCTATTCAGCCCCTATTCAGAGAGAGGAGGTACACACTGAATGCAGGGCTGTGAGAATAAGCTGGATTCATACAGCACCTTTTCATCTGTCTGCTCTCACGTGTCTCATACATCTGAGGGCTCTACTCTTCCAGTTTGCACAAATATCCCAACAATTTATCATTGGGACAACTCTACCTGAAACCATTCAGAGGCGGTGATTCAAGAAAACGTATTTCCAGTTTAGTTAAATAAACGAAACCACTACAAAACATATCATAATGCTTCCTCACCTTGTCCCTAGTTTTCTGTTTCTTTTTTCTTATTCTTCCTTTTAAAAACATTCTAAATCTAAATCACTTTCTAAATATCAGTGCCTATCCTAGGTGTTAGGGGACAATGATATGCTATATATACAAAAGGTCTCTGACAATATGTAACTTAGTGTCTAGTTTTTCCATACCTTACTTATTTGAGTCAAATCTCTAAAATGGGTTGCACTGCATGAGATAAACCTACCAAGAGAATGGATTCAAGGGTCACATGCTGAAATACCTTCAGGTTCCAAGAACTTAACTAAAATGTAGCAAGATTCTTGGCATGTAAGCGGGAGTAGAGGGGCTCATAGGAATTCGAGAGTCTCTCTGAGGCTTCCAACTATAAAACTTGGCAACACATAGCATCTAAAATTGGCAACACATAGGACAATATACTTTTTCTTTTGTATGCTAAAGAAAAAGAGCAAAATTCTGCAAATGAAGTGTGATTTCTTAGAACAGCATGATTGAAATTATCCATAAAGGGCATTTAAAAATGTTGCAAAGTATAAATTGTGGCACTAGACCCATAATTGTGAGAAGCCCACCATGAGAGTGTTTTACAAAGCTCTGATGATAAAAGGATGAGAAGCCTTCTCATGTACTTAAAAATTATTTGATCATGAGTTGAATCAATTTAGCAAATTAAGAGTGAGAAGGCATACTACACTTTTATTATTCTCTTTTGACTGAAAAAAAAAAAAATCATTAAATGTCACCATTACCAAAAGTGGTGTTTCCTCTGCCATGTGCTGAAGCACGAAATTGAGATGCAAATCTCTCTCTTTGTACTTTTACTTATTTGCTGCCTAGTGATTAGATTCTTCCAAGTCTAAACAAGGGGCAATGTCTCACTTTTTAAACCCACAGGTTAGCTGATGGAAACAAAACTAATTTCAAAACACTTGCTTTGTGGTCTTACACTTTGCTATTAAATCTCTGAGTTAGCTAGGGCCCTCAGAATGATAACCAAGGGAAGGGAGTGGTCCTAGTCTTTAGTTACAGTGAGAGGTTACTTAAGTGGAAAAAGCTATTAGGACCCAAACAGGGAATTCTGATGCCTCTTACTTATTCTATGGGGCCTTGACTAGACCCGATTCATATGCTAGTGAATTGGGTTTTTGTGGTCTGCTGAAAGCCATAAAAGATTTGATAGCAAGAATGACTGCATCTCAAATGAGCCTTTCTCTCATTTCCATCTCTCCTCTCCCCTGAGACTGTCTTTATAGTGAAAACATGGAATGTACTAGCTTCAGGTTCTCCTTTCTTCTTGATTCCATGACGCATGCTTTCACTGCTTCCTTTCTTCTACCTGGAGTCTCCAAGGGTATATTATCCAGGTACCTGTTTTTGGTCAACACTGTTCTTTTTTTCACTATGATATGTTTGAGAAATCTGTTGGCTTTAACAAATGTTTGTGAAGGAAACCTTGACACTAGTGTAATTTGTCCATCAGAATACTTAACAAATTTCCAACAACTTACACGGACTCACACACACCCAGCATGAAGGTTTCTGAAGAGTTGTAGTCAGTTTACATTTACAAAGTAAATTAAGCGTGGAATTTTAACTGTGTTGTTTTTTCTTTTTTCTTTTTCTTTTTTAGAAAAAATACTTAACAATTAATTTGGCTTGAGAGAAATCTTTATTTTTATCATTTTTAGGGAGCAATGAATTCTGTTATTATTTATATGATGTATACCCATGATTTTAAAAAACTACATCATGTGTACAAACATAAAAATAATAATTCACAAAATGCTACCATTAATAACCATTGCTGAGTTTGGTGAACAATGTCTGAAACATTTGTCTATGCCTATGTACACATACAAAAAAAAAGATGAGATGCATATTTTTAAAAATAGCACTCAGGGATTCGTTTCACTTAAATTTAATCAAATGAGAAGAAACCAAATGGAACAGAAGATATATGTCTTCATAAGCTCTAGAAAAATCTTTCTTCACAAGAAGGTATATAATTTTTTAGAAAATTTCTCCAAAGATAAAGAAAATCTTGACTTTTTAATGAGACTGGATATCTTTTGGTATAACTTTATATTATCTATTGACCTTGTAATATTGAAAGATGATGTCTATATTCCTTCTATTGATCTATTATATTTTATTATGCCATTTTTGCATTGATTATGTCATTATTAAAGTTTATTACACAAACACTGAAAGTTTGTTTAATTTGGTACATAAATCACTTCAGTCTCTTTCTCTGGCTCTTTACCACAATTCCCACTTTCTAATATCTTTTTTAATGTCTCTTTTTCATTGGCTACATTTCTTCATCAGGTAGCTTTTCTGAAGACAAATACATGGGTGCAGTAATTCCTGAGGCCTGACAAATTGGAGGGTATTTTTCTATTCCCCTTAGAGTTTAAGGCCAAATTGACTGTATATAAAATTTTTGGATTATACTCTCTTTTCTTTGGAATTTAATTTATTATTTTATCTTGGGCTTCAGAGAAGTATGAGGAACAGCTGAATCCATGCTGTCCAAAAAAATTTACAAGTTATTTTTCTTCTCCTCGTACATGTAAATAGTACTTTTCCTTCACCTTTTATTAGTTTTACCAAGATATGTCTTACCGTGGTTGTTTCTACCAATTTCTCCTAGAACACAATCACCACTTTTAATTTAATATATTGGTCTTTATATATCTTTATGTTAGAAAAGCTTTATTTTATGTTTAATGTGTTTTTTTTCTCTTTTACTTTTTTTCTTAGTAACATTTATGGTTAATATAGACGGTGATTCTCTTTTGTCTCCATGTAGCACTCTCCATATCTTATCACATATATCACTGTTTTTTTTTAAGTTCTTATAATATGTTGTCTTTAGGCCGTATATACCTCATACATACATGTATGTGTATAAGTATATGCATATTATTTATATTTAATTGTTCTCTGAGTTTTTCTACTTCACTTTGCATCTCTTCATTTTCTTCTATTTGCTTTTTGAATTCTTATAATTTTAAGCTCTGTTTAAAGATAGTTTATGCTGCCTAAAATGTTTGAGATTATAGATAATATGTGATATATATATTTCACTCATTTTTTGCTTATGATCTTTTTTCTTTTTTACTTTTTTAAATTAATTAATTTTGGGGGGGCGACATTAACAAAATCCATTGTTTCAAGTGTACAATTCAACAATAAGTCATGTATATGTGGAATTGTGCATTCATCATCCATAGGTAGATTTCTTTCTGTCACCACATATTTGACCCCGTTTAGTCCTGTGTACCTCTCTCCTCCCCATCTTCCCTCTGGTAACCACTAGTCCACTGTCCATGCCCATGAGTCTGTTTGTCATGTTTGTTTGTTGCTTTTAGTTTTATATCTCACATATGAATGAAATCATATGGTTCTCAACTTTTTCTATTTGGCTTATTTAGCTTACAATGATTATCTCGAGGTCCATCCATGTTGTTGCAAATGGCAGTATTTTATCTCTTCTTATGGCTGAGTAATATTCCATTCTACATTTGTACCACATCTTCTTTATCCAATCACTATTGTAGGACACTTTGGTTGCTTCCATATCCTGACCAACAATAATAATGCTGCTTGCACTTAAAAAATGTTTAATTTTTGCAGATATATTCACTTAGATTTTATTTTATTTATGGGAATATGTTGGTTCCTTTATATTTGTTAATGCTCTTGAAAAGGACCAGCTTCCTTCTAAGGAATAATACAAGGAATGGAAAGACTGAATGAGAAACCTTCATCTTCGTTGTCTAAAAAACCTTTCATCAAATGTTATTTTCTTCACCCCAGTGAAGAGAGCATGTTTCCCTTTGGTTTATCCTGTTCAAGAGGGTAGTGTCATTATACCAAAGCCCTTCATGTTTCAGATTTCATGTGATACTTAAAGCCTCCTCTCCCTTCTTTACTCCACTTTAACTCCTACAGTCACCCTCGGCTAGGACATTGGGTTATAGACAATAGAAATATCTTTTTTATATGTTTTCCTGTTATCTCACTTCTACCTGACATTTTGTCGTATTGAACTGTGTCTCTATAGGGACATTTGTCACCTTTGTAGTGGCTTCCCTACAGCATTAAATCACCTTCTTTAAATCAAAGCTTCATTGAAGATGCCTTCAGGATGGTGACACTTACTTTGCAAGAATTCTGTGTGCTGCCGGTCATCCAAAGTGCCATGTATAAGCTCTCAGCATGTTCCCTTGTCACAGACATTACAGTATTTGGCAGATGTACTTCAAGGTTACTGACTTAGGCCTATCACATTTCCCTTGCTTTGTCAACTTCTCTCTTTCCATCTCTCAATGTTTTACTTATTTATTATTTATCGTGGCATTCAAAGATACCAGTAGAGTAAAAAGTTCCTACCTGATAACCATTAACTGAAAATTACCCCAAATATTTTCAAACGGAAGACTATCACTTAAATATTTATAAACCTATAAAACAGAGACTTCTAATTCAATTTAAATCAATTCACATTTACTGGAGTCCTATTGTGTTTTAGCCACAGGAGACAGAAAACTGTACTAAGGAGTGAAATAGGGAGAGGTTGGTTTTCCCAGAAGGTCAGTTGACAGGTTGACAGGGACAGTGGCTCTGAAAAAGGCATAAAACTTACAGAAAAGATATTAATATGATAGCGCATACCGGCAAAATCAGTGGTGTCTCTTTCTTGCTAACTTAAAAGATTTATTGTCATGTGTATCTCTAAGGAACATTTTGCATGATAGGACCCAGGTGGCATATGGCTTATAGTTTATGCAGAAAGAAGGCAATAGCCTGTACAGTGTGAGAAGAAATGAAAAATTTTTATCTGAGATTGTCCTAAAAGATAATTATGTTATTTCCAAACCGTTGCACACTAAGGAGTCCAGTGTAAACTTGGAGGCTAATTATGAGCAAGTCCCCAATTCTTATATAGTGTCACTGAATATGAAGTAAGCATTAGTAGTTGCAAATAATAAAAAAAATAATTGGCATTTATCAAGTGCTTCTAATATATAAGGCCTTCCTCTAAGCACTTTACTCATGTAACCCTCACGGAAGTCTTGGAAGTCAACAGTAACATGGTCATCATTTTGCAAATGAGAACATTGAGGCAAGGGAGCTTAATTAACTGTCACAGGTCGTTGACTGAGAAAGTGGCAGAGATGAGAGTTAAACACCATTCTGACTAACTTTAAAGCATTAATTTCGGTCACGATATTAAGCAATTTCATCACAGTTTTTTACAGTTTTACTTAAGCCCAACTAATTCCCTTTGTTGTGGGTACATCTATTTTGTAGGGAATGCAAAGTAATAAATAACTTTCATTCTCAAGTCGGTCCTAGAAATAGCTAGAAAGAAAATGCTGGTTGTAGTATTTATATATGGAGTGAGCTTGCAGGTCTTTGCATACTTTCACATTCTGCTCCCATTCTTTTGTTCTATATTGTGCCATATGTTGTGGGTATAAAATCTCTTATGTCATGTCTCTTGCTTCAGCTTGTCTCTGAGGCTCAGATTGTAGAGAAGGTCTTGCTTCAGTCCCTTTTTCAGAATCAACAAGCAACTAGGATATACAAAGGTTATTTAGCCTAAGTAAGCCTTTCTTCATAGGCCTTCAAATATTATATGTCAATAGTAATATTTTTACATTATTTTTCCTGCAACTGTATCACTAGCCAAACTTTTCTTAGTCAGGAAAAGTCAGAACTGCAAATATTAAATGTGTTTTAATTTCAAAAATAATAGCGAGCAGTTAAAACATTTTGCTGTCTTAACTGTTGGGAATTTGGAGAATGCAAGGGAGTGTTAAAAAGCTTTATATAACCTCTACATGTAGGAATATTTTATTTTTTAGAGGAGAAAAAGCCCCTCTCATTTAGAATTTGACAGGAAAAAGTAGGAAATAGAATCTTGTAAGGGTGCTTGGGAGCTGGTAAGAGCCACAATATTTGTTAAGAGTACACCAGTGACTCCAACAAAAGTGAGAAAGAGAAACTATGATCTATTTTATTATTTTTAGAATTAACATAAAAATTGACATATTTGTGTACATTTCTGTCAGTTTTAACATGTACAGATTTGCACGATCACCACTATATCAGATTATAAAGTAGCTCCATCACCCCTGAAGATTCATTCTTGTGACCCCTTTATAATCAGAACATCTCCCACCTCCTAACTCCTGGAATCATCGATCTATCCTTTGTCACTATGGTTTTGCCTTTTGTGAAGTTCATATAAATGAAATCATACAGTACACAACTTTTTGAGACAGAAATTTTTTGGACACACCATAATGCTTTTGCGATTCAATTAAGTTTTTGTGTGTTGTCAATATTTCAATCCAGTTTATTGCTGAATAACATTCTATTGTACAGATATATAACAGTTTCCATATGTATTCTGTTATGAAAACACATTTGGGTTGTTTTACAAAAAACCTTTTGGATAATATGAATAGAACTGCTCTAAACATTCATTTATAGGTTTGTGTATAAACATGTATTTTTTTTATTTCTCTAGGATAAATGCTTTGGAGGGTCACTGCTGGGTTAAATGGTAAATGTATGCTTAATTTTATAAAAAATTATCATATTAAAGTAACAATATTTTTGACATAAAACCATCAATAAGGAACAAAAGTAGAGTGTGAGATATTGGACACCAAAATTTCTCTTGACCCAGGTATCTATATGGTAGACTTTTGCCAATGAGAACAGCTGGTTGAATAAATCTATAAGGCTCTAATATTGGAAGATTCAAGTGATTGTTTGATTGTTTCTTTGGAAAAAATCCAACTTGATTCAAAAAAATGAATCAAGATATAGATTTTATGCCCTTCACAAAAATTACCTAAAATGGATCATAAACCTGAGTGTAAAATGCAAACTGATACAACTGTTGAAAAATAAAATGGAAGATCTAGGTGACCTTGAGTATACTGATGACTTTTTAGATTTAACACTAAATACATGATCCATGAAAGAAAAAATGAATAAGCTAGACATCACTAAAACTAAAAATCTCTGCTCTGTGAAAGACTATACCAAGAGAATTAGAAGGCAAACCATTAACTAGAATAAAATATTTACAAAAGACACATCTGATAAAGAGTTGCTAGTCAAAACATACAAAGAGCACTGAAAACTCAGCAAAAGAAAAAAACATAATTTAAAAAAAATGGGCCAAAAATCTTAACAGACACCTCACTAAAGAAGGTATACAGATGGGAAATAATCATATTAAAAGATAGCCATATTGTCATCAGGAAAATGCAAATTCAAAAAACAAGGAAACATCATTACATTCCAATTAGAATGCCCCAAATCTAGGATGTAGAAACTAACAACACCCAATGCTGGAGCAGAGTTTGGTGAAGATGTGGATCAACAGAAACTTTCATTCATTGCTGGTGAGAATGCAAAATGGTATAGCCACTTTGGAAGACAGTTTGGCAGTCTTTTTACAAAACCAAATATACCCTTACCATGCAACTACTTTGTATTTACCCAAAAGTTTTGAAAACACATATATGGATAATTATAGCTACTTAATTCATAATTGCCCAAGTTAGGAAGCAACCAAGATTTTCTTCTGTAAGTAAATGGATAAATAAACTGTGATATATCTAGACCAATAAACTATTATTCAGCACTAGACAGAGAAAAGTTGGCATGTTTTTGTCCCCTGCTGTATTTCCTTTGAATTTATACTTGTCTCTCCTGTAGGACTTTGAACAGAGTATTACTATTTTCTTAGATAGCATCTAAGTTGGATATTTTTTCTTCTTCTAGACTCAAATAATGTGGAACATATTACAAATTCAATAAATATTGTTCAAAAATAATGAATGCATATGTGAACAAAATGAATGCTTCCTTATAGAGAGATTTTTTTTAAAAATAAGCCTCTATGACAGATAGTATTTTCCAGTAAAACAGCTGCAATGACATTTCTAGTCTCACATGTTTTTCTGTACCCATGCTACAACCCTCACAAGGGTCAGAGCCTGGGTACTTTCCCCTTGGGCGAGGGCAGATCTTTGTGACCACATTGGCTAATAAATCATGGTCAGTATAATGGTATATGACCTCTGAAGTTATGCTATAAAGGAGGTACAGTATCTACCTGCCCCTCTCTCTGGGAACACTCATCCTTGGAAGCAAACCACCATCCTGTGAGGAAGCTCAGGCCACATGGAAAGATCACATGTAAATTTTCAGGTCGACACTCTCACTAAATTCCCAGAGCACAATCACCATTGACAGCCAGACATCAGAAAACCCACACGAGAACACCAGTACTATCCATTTTATGAATACAAGTGTATAAGAGAAGCCTTAGAAGGAATCTAGTTGAGCCTAGTTAACTAACCAAACTTTACGAAATAATAATAAATGAGAGAAGCTGTGATTTTTGCACATAACCTTTTCTTCTACTAGAGGGCTTTGTAAAACTGTTGCTATTATTTTATTATGTAAGCGTCTAAGTTGTGTCTTATTTTTCTATGGAGCTAATATGGCATCTGGATCATAGCACAATTTTAATAAGAATTTGATGAATAAATAATGAATGAATAAATAAATGAATAAAAATAAATGCTCCTTTATGTGAAGACAAAAAAAAAAACTTCTGGCAGATTGTATTTTTCAAAAATTTACTGAAGTTTGGGGTAATTTGTTATGCAGAGATAAGTAACTGGAATATCTTCCTATTAATACCAATTTGTAGTATCTCTTGAATCGTTTCTGTAAAAAATGTTTTTTTTGTTGTTGTTGCTTTTATTGTAAGTTCATTCAAGAGAGAGAAAACAGAAATCAACCCCAACGTATCAGAGTTTACTTCTTGACGCTGCCATTTTTTAGTTATGAAAATTTGGACTTTACATAATCCCTCAAAGCCATAAATTTATTGTTTGCCCCAAACAATATTATTGTGTGTTCTAAGTTGAGTTTATTAGATAGATGATAGATAGATACATAGGTAGGTAGGTAGTTAAGTAAATAGGTAAGTATGCAAATTATATAGATGTTAGATGATTAATAGGTAGATAGATAGATAATAGGATATAGACATATATAATCATTTGCTAATGTTTAAACTTCAGAGGTTTCATATAACTCCCTAGACTCATGGCTTAATTTTCATGAAAATGAGTATAATATTTTCTTTGGTTTGGTATAGGCTTGCTCCTCTTTCAAGTTACTTACAATCAGCCCCTTAAATTCATTAATACCTTCTTGTCTGCATGGGCACTTGACATTATGACTATGTTTCCAAATCATTAAAGCCAGTTAAATATTATTTTTATTCATTCCACTGGGAAAGAAGTCTCAACAATTGCTACAAAAAGACAATTATTTTTCTTTAAGCTGGTATACTCATATTTTATTAAAACTACTAAACTTGGCTTTGAATTAATTTACTCACTCATTTATTCATTGAGTAAATACTTTTAGAGCTTCCTATACGTATCAGACATTGTTAAGTAATCTATTGAGTATTAGAACATCACCTTGCAGATATTAGTTTGCTCCCCAAATACAAAGTCACATTTTCAGTAGTTCATAGATAGGACAGAAACCTCAGGCACAAGGATGTTGCTCCTTTTTTTGCTTAAGATTAACAAAGGACATTCCAGTGGTAGAAATGAGAATTGATACAGGCCAGTGCTTGCAGTAAAATGTTTAGTACTTGTGTTCAATATAGTAGCTGCTAGTCACATGTAACTTGTGGCAATTGAGGGCATAAATTTTTAACTTAATTTAATTTTAATTAACTTCAATTTAAATTTAATTAGCCACATGTGGCCAGTGGCTAAAGATCTGGACAACACAGATCCACACTTTATTAACTTTTCTATTAACTTACACAAAGAAGCAAACCCACAATGATGCTATTGCCAGTCTCAGAGTTTTGGGACTTGAACATAATTTTAGAGATGGGACATTGATTATAACAGAAAATGGGATCATAGACAAAAATATTGAGCTTCAGATGACCAGCAGGGCAAAATGGGACAATGAAATCAATTATTCATTGGGTAAAACCAGTACTGGCCTACGCAGAAAATGAAGGAATGTTAAAGAAACCCTTTACATATCATCTCATTTAACCTCACTTTCTAGATAAGAAAAAAGTCCTAGCAGCCATGACTTGACCAAGATCACAATACTAGTCTGCAGCAAAACCAGGACAGAAACATATGCCTCCTGGTCCTTGATCCAGGGTTCTCACCATGAATGTTTTCTGCAACTTGGAAGCATAATCCAAATGCTTTTGCAAAACTAAATTGCATATATTTATTCATTTAAATTGTGCATGCAATAATTTTAAAAAGCATAATGATGCATTGGACATCAAAATTATTTGAAGTACCCCACAAAAATTCTTAAAAAGAATAAATAACATAGGCTTCTGATCATTAATAAACAAATGTTATTCTGTGTATATATATGTATATGTGTGTGTGTGTGTGTGTGTGTGTGTTTTCCATTAGAAAAATAATCAGAGAGAACTAGAGATATGGACAGCTCTGTCATATGCAAACTTCTCAGGTAAAGGCAGCTTTCAAAACACACTTCAGCAGAATCCCAGTGATGCTGTTACTGTGGAGACAGCAAGCATTGAGAGAAGGCTTTAAGAGGAGGTGCAGGAAGACACACTCAGAGCCCTGCTTTGCATGCAGAGCCCTTATTTGACTCTATTTTATGCAGCACTGCTATAATTTCTGATCATACAAGTGCAAAATGGTTAACAGTCTTGACAACAGCTCTGTACAAAAGGTCAGGCAGTTTCTGACTATGCTTCTTGCCTTTTCCCTTTTCTTAATCAGAGGCTGTAGAAGAGCAGGAGAGGTTTCCTTTTGGGTCGTCACAGAAAATACTTTAGGCACAAAGTGTGTGTTAATTTTAATCAATTCTGATTTGTGGAGCTTCTAGCTTCGATTCCTCAACCCTATTGCAACAATGAATGGTATAATAAAATCATGGGCCTGCTTTCGTATTTGTTAGTTTCCTTAAGTCAAATACATTGGGAAAGAAGGACATCAGATAATGAATTCTTTCACATTTCTAATGAATTTGTCTGTAAATATCAATTCACTCAAGAAATATGAAGCAGTTTTTTTTTTAATACGGGCAGAGTTTCATTACAGAAATTATGGAGGATAGAAAAAAGTACCCCACTTTCCTCTAGATTTTTTTTTGGAAAACAGCAGTTCATACATCTGACTACTCCAGACACTCTGATGTTATCGGTTCTCATAAATGCGGGGCTTTGCACAATGTCACTCAGCAAATGTTTCTCAAATGTAACCACTGAGATACAGATATAGTTTCTACTTACAGGGCATTTACTATCTTGGTAAGCAATCTCTAAATATGATTTTATCCCACTTGATGATTTTTAAATGTGTTGCCTTTGAATGACTTACAAGTGAATGAATGAGCTAGAAATCACCACTTAACTTATTCATGGATCTATTCATTCGTTTAGTGCCTAAACTCCAAACCTATATTTTCAAACTCCTTTTGTTTTCTCTGATGTTCAACCAAAGTTGGCAGTGTAAAACCTTCCTTGTAGAGAAAATGCAAATAAATGGTAGTGCTAAGAGAAGAAATGAGACAAAGCCTAGGTTTTGAAATGCACAGCACCAAAAAAAAATGGCATTCTACTCATTTTTATTTCTTGCCCTGGGAAAGAATAGGCAACTTAAATTTAGGTCTCCCAGGGCAACCGGGATATGAATTAACACAGTACCACCTACTCGAGCTAATCTCTGCCATCAGAATCACGATGGCTTCTATGTAAGGATAATGCAAAATAAAAAAAAAAAGAAGAAGAAGAAGAAGAAGATGGCTCTGGGGCATGGTTATAATTTGCTTTATACAATGAAAACCTCGTTTTAAAAAAAGAAAAATTAACTCTTGATTTGACTACTGTAGCAACTGACACCTTCTGGGGGCAGCAAAAGACCTTATCTTCAGATACTATTTCAAGGTAGGCTGACATTTGATCTCTGACTTCTATGTCAGTTCTATGTTAAGCAAGCAGGATACATAATGTTGAAATATCCTTAAATAGAGAAAAGATATTCAAACTTTATTTGTAGCCATGGGTATGAAAGATGTTCACTCTACTACCTAAATGACTTACAAAAACGTAAACATTCAAACCATCTAACAGAAATGTCAATGTCCACGTCCCCCTGGCTTTGTCAAACTTTGATAAAATATTTTGACTTCTACCAATACTAATGAAAAGAACAAGAATTATATTATTAATTTTCTAACTTTGTTTAGAAAACATTAGGTACCATTTATAGATTTACAATGCAATGATATATTTTCTTCTGTGAATCTTTTTGCCTACAGCTTTCATAAAATTTTCTAAGTGATAGTTTTTGTTTGTGTGTTTGTTTCATATTAAATGGCAGGTATTTTTTGGATAATTTAGTTATTTGTTATATATTTTGTAATCAATTTTTCCCAGGCTATTGTCTGATTTAATGTCATTTATATTGGTTTATCTTATTTGATATACTTAAAAGTTTGATGTGGAATTTATTAATTTTCTCTTTAATAAATTTTATTTTTCGATTTATAAATGATACCTTGATTTAACCAATGTGTTAAAACTATTCTCTGATATTTTTACCTGATAATTCAAAAAAAGTATGGTTTTAAATTAATTAATCAATTATTTTACATTTTTGCCTTTAGTTCAACCAGAATTACTTTTGTTGTTAGTGAGAAGTGAGAAAAAAGTTTAATTTTTCAATGTCATTATCTGATTGTACTAACATCATGTAATTGAATATTTAACTTTTTTTTAACTAACTGGAAGTGCTCAAACTTATTCTTTTTTATTTTTCTTTTAGATTTCACTGAAAATCACTAGATGGTCCTTCCATCTCCTTTCTACAATGCCAAATTTAACAATCTCCTAAATTAGGTTCCAATAAAAATTGTACCTTCTCTTGGAAATTTTTTTGAAATATCTAAGCTAAAGTGTTCTTTCCTATCTTGAGCGTATCTTAGAGTTTGACCCAGTGTTGATTATCCTTTTCCATTCTATGAGAACATAGAAGTAAAGCATTTAACTTAGAGAAGGACATCCAGTAAGGCTTCTTGGAGAAGGTGACAATGAGGTGAGAATTCGAGGACAGAGAAAACACATGTCAGGCTAAAGAAACAAAATCCTCAGACATTCATTATTTTGTACAGTATTCACTTAATTTTATGCATAAGTTTTTGAGCAAAAGGGAAAAAACATCTACAATTTCAAATATCTGCATAGCATTACCCTTAACAACTGTTTAATGAAAGTTTCCTAATTAGTTTGCTAATTAAAGCAGTCATTCCATAAGGTCACTATTCATCAGAGGGCAATATCCAAAGAAAAACGTAGTAAAACCCCTTGTTTCTATTGGGCAATCAGATGCTAACTAAACACAAAGCAGAATTTACCTTTCTCTTAATAAAAAAGTGTTTCTCACGTTTGTTAATTTGAGAGGGTTCTGAATAGCTATTATATCCTTAAATCAAAAAAAAAAGAAAAGAAAAGAAAAAATTGTACAGTTGTTTCTACTGCTTGTTACTTGTACTTGCTCTGTGGTCGTTAGAAGTATTTATTTTCACCTAGTATTTTGTAAGTATCCTTAGTATTTACAAAATTTTTCTTTTAACTCATGAAAGTATCAGATAAAGTCATTTTCTGAGGAGGTATTGTCACGTAGAGAGCTGCAAAAGTAGAAGAGTTTAAAGCATGTGCATGCCATTCCCATATTGTGTCCCAGGAGACCAGTCTTGACAGGAGGTGCCAAAAGGACATTTCACTAAACCTTATCTATCTGAATTGTAGAATGTATTTACATGAAATCTGCACCAGTAAGTGGAAGGGGAGAAAGTAAGGCAGAGTGGTTGGTGAGAACAGAATAAAACGTATTGGGCAATTCACAAGTAGAACTGTGTAATCCATACATATATATAACTGAAGACACAGCTGCCATGAAACTGTGAATATTGACAATGTTCTTATGACTCTCTGAGGAAGAAAGGTTACTTTTTCTTTATTACATAATGTTGTAAGAAAATATTCAGTTTAGAAAACATCATGATTAATTTAAATGAGAATGAAAACAAGTTCTATCATCAAGAAAGGAAATCTACCATCTCAGACAATGATTCATTAATTAGCTGGGAGAATGAGTATGCAGGTAACTGCAGTCTATCTTAAGTCTACTTTTCCTAAACAATGAGAAAATCACATCCATTCTTATAGGAATACTAACTATCTGATTTTCACACTTAGATTTGTGTTCCTCCAACACTATTAACCTTAGGTTTGTTCTCAAGACATGTATCAGTTAGGACTCAAAAATATTGAATCCATTGGAAAAATATAATAAATCACTATTTGTTGTTTTAAAGACATTTATCTGTATCAGTGATTATGGTGTTTGCATGGTGGTTATTATTATGGTTGTTACTATTTAAAAATTGCCCTTGGGGAAACAGCTTCTGAAAATGCTACGTATCTCGTTTTCATGAGAGAGTGAAGGGGCAGAGAGTACACAAGCACCTATACAGCAAACCATCATTAGAACAAAGGAATATGGACCGATATTATAAATCATAGAGTGGTAATGGACCATGAATGCGCAGCCTGGAAGGTTAAAAGCAATTAGTAAATAGCAAAGGTGGCTTTGAGGCTGCAGAGCTCACTTTTTGGCTTAGCTGGGTAATATCAGCAGTGGAGTTTAAGTCATGCTTTCAACTAGTGAGATTTATAGACTGTAACATTGGGGTTAATGCTGAGTATCCCCTTATGTGGTGTACTTGTATTTTCTATGATTAAAGAAGGGAAAAGTCTCAAAATGAAGAGAGACCATGAGTGCGCTTATTTCTGAGTAATCTGATATATAATATATTCCCAGTGTCCATTATAATCTCTGGACAGACTAGATCCTCAAGAAATATTTTCCAAATAAACACATAAATGAAACACAAACAAGCGAACATGTGCAACAAAAAAAAACCCATTTGGTACTATTATTCAGGAATTTTTAAGAGTCCTTCCATTTGTTTTTGATTTGTCCATGGCTTTACGTCATCACCTTTCACTAACTACTCAGTTCACCTCAATAGCAATTTTTTGAGTTCCTACTTTTTTGTCAGATACTGTGCTATTTACCAGAGACACAAAGATGCATAAAACAATCCTTAAGAAGCTTTTAAAAGAATTCATAAACCATAATGTAATGCAATAAAACTGTAATAGATCTCAACAGAAATTTCTGTGGTGGTCCAGAAGATGGAGCAACCAAATCAGATGAGGAAGGTTTGGCAGAGAAAGCAGTTTTGAGGATAGGAAGATTTGCCATCCTCATGTGTGTTGCTATGTGTGTGCTAATTTGTAGGACATCCCACCTAAAAAGCACAGCATGTACAGTCATGGGATCCTCAGAGAACATGATGTTTTGGGAGAACAAATACTAGAAACAAAGAAGTTTAGAGAGCAATCAAAAATTTTAAATGTTTACAACCTATCCATTTCCCTCATAACTATTCCCACCCCAAAAGCACATACATAAAGAATTAGTACAGAACCAATGGAATACAATTTGGTGGTGAATTGCAATAGCTATTGGACAGGGCTATACTGGAAAAGTGTATTAGGTTTCGAGGTTTTAAAGCTCACAGAGTGTATTTATATGCTAGACAACCTTATCTGTGTCTGAAAAAAAAAAGGTAACTCACTCAGTTCCCCACTAGGTCATTCTGTTTCTAGTGTGGTTTCTTCATCCGTCAACATTTGGTTTCATCCAAGCAGAATCTTTTGTTCTGTTATGAGAAAGCGTTTCATGGTTCCTTTAAACCACAGAGAAGCATTCATTTTGTGCTACAAGGAAGACTTTGTACTGTTTCACTCCTAGTGGTGATAAAAACCTCATGCGATAGACAGTGTTGCTGAGATGCCAATATCACAAATTCCTCATCTTCCTATGTCCTGTTGTGACTTTTTTTAAGAGACAGATTTAAAAGTAAAAACTCCAGTTCCTACACATTTTCTATTTGATAGTGAGTCTAATCCTCATGGAAATGAAGAATTAACAGCCCTGAACCGACTGACTCAAAAGCTCACTAGAGTGACTTCAAAAGGAAAGCAGACTCAGGCCAGACCCACTGCCTGATGAGCATGAAAAAGGAGAGCAGCAGGGAGAGAGGGACGTGGCCCTGGGCACCTTACAGTGTTCTCTCTGCACCTAGCCTAGGGTATCTCTTTCTGGCGTACACTCAGCTGATTCCACTGTGGCTCAGATGGGTTCCAGGCCTTTGTAGCTTTTGAAGACTCTTTTCACTAGTTACTTCAGAATGCTCTTATCTGATCAGCAGTGTGTTCCTTAGAAGGTTGAGATCCATTGTTCTATTGTAGTCACACAGGACTGTATACACCAATAGAGCATGCAAATCCCTGTCTTCTTCTTTTCTATCTTATTTTATCGAAAAAAAAAATTTAATGAAATTTATTAGGGTGACATCGGTTAATAAAATTATATCGGTTTCATGTGTATAATTCAATAATACGTCATCTGCATATTGCATTGTGTTCATCAATCAAAGTCGAATTTCCTCTCACCACCATATATTTGACCCTCTTTTCCCTTCTTCAGTTTCCGCTTCCCTGCTTTTCCTCTGGTTACCACTAAACTGTGGTCTGTGTCTGAGTTTTGATTTGTTTGTCTTGTTTGTCTGTTACTTTAGTTTTACATCCCACATATGAGTAAATAATATGGTTTTCAACTTTTTCTGTTTGATTTATTCCACTTAGTATGATAATCTCAAGATCCACACATGCTGTTGCAAATGGCAGTATTTCATCTTATGGCTGAATAATATTCCATTCTATTTATTTATATATATATATATATATATATATACACACACACACACACACACACACACACGCATTATATATATATATATATATATATATATATATATATATATATATATATCACAATTCCTTTATGCAATCATCTATCTAAGAACACTGGTTTTTTCAAAGTCTTGGCTACCATAAATAATCCTGCAATGAACATTGGGGTGATTCACAGACAAATGTTTTCAAGTTTTTTAGGGGGAAGATACCCAGAAAAGAAACTGCTGGGTCATATAGTAATTCTATTTAGTTTTTTAAGGAACCTCCACACTGTTTTCCAGTACTATACTGATTTACATTCCCACCAGCAGTGTATGAGGGTTCCTTTTGAACCCAGAACCTCAATACAGTTTAAAAAAATCCTACTGGGCCAATATTTAGAGGGCCATGTATGTTCATTACCTCTGTAAGAACAGCGGAGAACTAGTCTCTAGATCTGGTCCTACCTATTTTTATATATCCATGAAAAAGAATAGAATACAGTGATTAGAGAAGTTAATATCTATACCGTGGTAATTAATAAGCTGACTCACTAATTTTATAAAACAAAGATCTATGCATGCTGACAAAACATATCAGTAGGGATTTTTAAAAATCAAATTTCGTTCCATCAATTTTTTCTCTTTAAGCTTTCTTAAAAAATCCATTTAGAGCTTTAAAAATAACAAAAAAAAAATAAGAAAACATTCTTAGTAAAAACAGACATGTTTAAGAGTATATTTCTACTGTCTATTCAGTCCTTGTTTGTCTGTGAAGTGAATTTTTATGTTCTTTTATTCTTTTAGCTTGCAGGAGGTACATGAGAACCAGGGAAAAACACCAAATAAATAGACAAAAAGAAAAACCAGCCTGACAATGCAACTTAAGAAGTGAATTAATGCAAAAATAAAAATTTGTCATTAGAACTTATTTAGCATAATAATTTGGGGCATTTGCCGAGGAAGGAATACTAAGTTGTTTTTCCTCCCCTCCCAATTTTAAATGAACATAGGGAGTGTGTAATCTTTCAGATGTTCTTGTTGTCAGGTTTTCAAAATGCAACAGGAAATACAGAATTGCTGTATTCTTCCCATCTACTTATTCACAGAGTACTTTTGTGCTATACTGAGGAATTGCCTCACACCTACCCCTGATTCGACAGATTTCAATTTGCTGTTCTGTTGGTCTTGAGTTCTATTTAAATTGATAGATATCCACTGTCCTAATAGCCTCTACACCAGGAACTCAAAAGCTGAATTCAGGAAAAAGCTGCTATACTCATTTATTTTTAGAGTATAAACAAACAAACAAAATTCAAAGCATTATTCTATCAAGGAATATTTGAATTGTAATGAACATAAAAATCCATTCAAACAGACTTTTTCTAATGGTGCATTTATAGGCAATAGGTAAAGGGACTTCAGGTGGGGAGACTCTTGGGGTTTGACTCATTTTAATTTTCCTGAAGGCAATCTTATCTTCTAGGAAAGCCAGTCCTGAGCCTGTGTTGTGCCAACATTATCTGTACTCACCATTTAAAGCTAATGTTTTCTCCTTAGACCCTATATTAACCTTCTAGAAACAACTAGTGTTATGGGTTGGAATCTGTCCCTCAAAAAGGTATGTTCAAGTCTTAAACCCGAGTAACTCAAAATGTAAACTTATTTTGAACTAAGGTTATTATAATGTAATCAGTTAAGCTAATATAAATACACACTGGAGTAAGGTGGGTTCTTAAGCGAATATGACTAGTATCTTTATAAGAAGAGGGAACATGGTGTGAAGATGATACACAGGGAGAATGCCATGTGAGGAGAGGCAGAGATAGGGATGCTGCATCTACAAGCCAAGGAATATCTAGGACGACCAGAAGCTGGCAGAGGAGAGGCAGCATCTTTCCCCAGAGGCTGTGGAGGGAGCACGAGGCTGCCAAAACCTTGATTTCCAACTTCTAGTCTCCAGAACTATAAGAACATAATTTCTGTTGTTTTAAATCACCAAGTTTGTGGCACTTTGATTTGGTAGCCCTAAAAAACTAATACAATTGGGATTTATTTTTGCTTTCTGTGTTTTTGCTCTTCTTTTATTTCATATTTACTTATTTATTTAACATCTGCTCAGGATGCTCAATGACAAGGACCAGAGGAACTGTGAGAAAACAAAGTCCCTCCTTCTTTACCATTAAAACATTGGAAAACCTATTTATAGTCACATCTCCTCAGAGGGCTTCAGGTATTTATAAAACTAGGTTAAAAATTTTTTGACAAGTTTATTGCTTTCAAACTCTTTATAATTGTATAATTCTTAAGTCAAATGAAAGAGTACATGGCTCCTAAGAATGTAAAATAGATTTAGAATGTGCACATTCCAGTCTATAGAAGGTAAAGGGCCCCAAATCATATAGTTCAGCTTCCCTTTACCATCGCTTCCTATGGTAATGCCACTGTTACAGCTATTTTATTGGAATAATGTTTTCAGAAATTAATCAATACGGTTGGCCCACAGATCTGTGGGTTCCACACCCACAGATTCAACCAACTGTGGATCAAAAATATTTAGAAAACAAATGTTATGTGATTGCTGACATGTACCATGTAGTTAGGCTATGGTTGCATCTGTACTGAACACATACAGACTTTTTTCTTGTCATTATTTCCTAAACAATACAGTACAACAACTATTTACAAAGTATTCGTATTACATTAGGTATCACAGATACTCTAGAGATAGTTTAAAGTGTACATGTACTGGAGGATGTGTGTAGGTTATATGCAAATACTACACTATTTTATATAACTTCAGCATCTGTGGATTTGGATATCTGTGGGGGGTTCTGGAACCTATCCAGGATACCGCGGGATGGTTGTATATAGTCAAGAATATTTTAAGGAAACTCTATTAAGGATGAGAAAAAATAGTGGTTATTACTATTCAGTGAATATACCTGAAGACTAGCACTATAAGAGGTACATGACTAGTCCAACTTACATAACCTGGCAAGGAAAAAAAAATACCCCTAATTTTAAGTATTTGGCCATTTGGAATAATAGCTACTCTTTCTGATGAATAAACAAGGAGGGTTCAAGTCATAAATTTAATACTAAACAGAGAAGCTGATATTTGTTGAATGTTGAAAGTACAATGTACTACGGGTTCTCATTGAATCTTCCAGAGTTAAATATTATTATCCCATTTTATGGAATAAGTCTCTGAGGCTGTGACTCGCATTCTGTACTGTGCGCACAATCACACAGTGAGGCAGAGAGCCAGCCAGGAAACAAAGCCAAGTCTATAGAGTACACATTGCCATGTACTATGCTCTCATAATGTGTGGCGTGTAGAAATCTTTCTTTCTGTGTCATTTGCTTCCATCTCTCCTTTGATCAATATTTTGTCAGAGTTAAATCTCTTATTTGTGCTGATTGAGATGAACCCAGACAAGAGAGTAATTATGGCTCTTCTGAGACCTTTGCAGGAATCACCAATAGAGGGTGGTGGCTACAAATGCTACAACAGGTGATGGATATAGCAATCAGTGTGGGCAGATGCAGCCGAAGAGACAACCGACTTTATTTTCTCCTCATTGCACAAAGAGTTTGGTATTCACCTTTAACCTATGAGGACGGGCATCATATTCAGAAAGTATCACCACTGCAGCATGAAAGCAGCAAGCATTTCCTTCCCTCGCCCCATACTTTCACATTCTATATTAAAGTTATGCTCACATGGCACTGAAATAGACATTTTTATGTTCTACAAAAATACTACTGCAAAATGGCAAAAATGCCAAAAGTAGAAATAGATTATCTTCTAAGATTAACTTTGCCTAAAGAACAGATTTTCCCCACACATTCATTCTGAAATCTTTGAGTCCCAGAAAATTGCCATCAATTTCCACTCCTCTGTGATCTCTGCCCATACCCTTACCTTGCCTGCCTTCTTTAAGAAAGATGTCGACCACAGGAATTCAAAGCAAACCGCTCTCTAGCTATGCAAACTTGGGCCATTCACTTAAACTCTCTAAATCTTGATTCCTTATCTGTAAAATATGAATAATAAGATTTCAAATTATGTTCCTATTTATTTATTTTTTCCCTAAGTCTCTCCTTCCAGAATATAAGTTTATGACAACAATAACTTAAAAAGTACAGTGGAATTATCTTGTACACACACACACACACACACACACATTTCTTCACATTGGAGAAAACTGACAAATCAATAATATAGTTTTTTAAAAACACATTTCTATCTGATCTATTTTTGCTTCATCACATAAGTTTTGGCAATTGTGTTTCTGTTTATATTCCATTAAAAATATTTGCTAATTTCCCTGTGATTTCTTCTGAGGCGTTTATTATTTAGAAATGTGTTGTTTTATTTTCCCATACTTATATATTTCACAATTTTTCTGTTATTAATTTCTAATTTCATTCCTTTGAGTTTAGAGGACATGATACAGGAAGCAAAAACTTACAGAACAGATCGGAGAAATAAGATAATGCTAGAATCATAGTTAAACTTAATACCCCGTTTTCAATAAAGGATACAACAACTAGACAGAAGATCAGCAAGGAAATAAAAGATGTGAACAACACTGTAAACAAACTAGTCCTAACAGACATCTATAGTATATCCCACCCAACTACAGCAGGATACATGTTTCTCAGTGCACATGAAACATTCTACAGGCTAGACTATAAGTTAGACCATAAAACAAGTCAAAATAAATTTTAAATGATTGAAATCACATAAAGGAATAATAATTCTTCAGTGGTAGGGTCATAGAAAGGGTGAGTGTTATTGCTGCTACTTCTAGTTAACATTAATTGAACATTTACTACACATTGGCACTGCACTAGACACTAGAAACAAAGATCATTAAGGCATCTCCAAGCTATAGGGGCCTAATATTCATTCTAGTGGCAAAGATAAATAGCAAAACAGCAAACCATAATGAATTGTGCTACCTCTTTGAGAAATATTACTGCTTTAGAAGCTTAGAGGAGAAACTGGCAACTGCTAGCAAGGGCAGGCCATGATGGTAGGGAGCAGAGTGAAGAAGAATCAGACATGGATTTCCAGAGAAAGTAAGAATTTTAGAGAGGCTTGAAGATCTCAGGAAGTCTGTGTTTCTAAAAAGAGAGAAGAAAAAGGAAGCACAGAATTTGAAACCTCAGAATACTTGAGAATAGTGTCAGTGAACTTACAAAGCAGTTTGAAATAATCTGGCACTCTCGAGACTCTAGCCTGGAAGGGAAGGTAAAGGTGACATAAGTAGTTGGCTTACACATTTAAGATCAAGGTTAGGCACCCATAATTAGGGTCTAGCAATCACCAGAAATACTGTGCAGCTTGGATGCTAGTACGTATATCAAATGTTCAATTTTGATTGAGCATGGTATAATTTTGTCACAGATAATTAATCCATGTTCTCAGCCTATGAAAGTGGGTAACACTGAGCATTTCAAGGGGGTTCTTTGCCATTTGCAGAGACCAACACGCTGATGGTGATTATCAGGTGGGTTGTCACATTTTGGAATTACTCGCGGAAGTGTTCCTAATTACCTGTCTTAGCATGCAGCAAATAACAGCCTTACTAAATTTGTAATGCTTAGCATGACTTAATGACTAGCCTTGACATCTAATTCCTGTATAACATGTGGCTGGAACATAAAAATGAGATTTTTCATCTTAAAACCAATGGCAGTTCACAACCTCAGCACTTTGATCACCAATAACATTCTCTTCTCTCTTCTACCTGAACCTATGTAAAAGTCTATTCTGAACCATTTTCAGAAACAAGTGGCATATCAATTTTCCCTATAATTCATGGTTGATGCTTTAGCAGTGGAAAAGTTAGGGAAAAAAAAAGATTTACCCTTTACTCAATTAAGAATTGTGATTATTGTCTTTTTATTCGCTGACAAATTAGCATCCCAAATGATCAATCTTTACAGAGACAAAAAAAAAAAAAAGTAAAACACGAAGTAAAAATAAAGTTTACTTTAGTAGGAAGCAAAAACTAAGAGGTTTTAAAGAGAAAATATTTCTAGCTTAGGTTAGTTTTCTAGACAAAAGGTGATATATGAAAGAAGGATTGATTTCTCATTCTTCTGAGCGGGGCTGACTTCACATTTAGTCTATGATCTCTACCTTGTAACTTGCCTTTCTTAGTTTTCTTAGTTTCTTGCCATCTTAGTTTTCTCACTTCTAAAATAGGGAACCATATTATCTAACTAACCATTTTATTGTCAGAAATAAATAATATTATATGGAAAGGCTGTAAAGTTTCAAATACTCTAATATTAATATATGAGTAATTAGGTAAGAAATTCAGAAACATCAAAGAAGACTATTTATACAGATTCTGTGTCTACTGATTTTTTTAAAAAATAAAAGCAGTGCAAATCTTACAGTGTGGCAAAGCTCTGGGTCCACATTTCCTGTGCCTGAGCTTTCTGACACCTAAGTCACAGTTCAGCAAAATTTTCCCGGGACCAACAGGTGAGACAGCAGCAGCACCTTCACAATTCTTAATATGATAGCTTAAGCGTTCTTTATTCCTTGGGATAAAAGTTTCATGATCTATAAATTATAAGTAAGGCGTCGTCCTCTTGCAGTTGAGACTTCTATGGACTACTTCCTAGTGGCTAATCTTTCCGATTGTGGGAAAGACAGCTACTCTCCTGGTGGCCATATTCCATGGTTTTCTTCAGAAAATTATTCTTGCAAACCCAATTGAAAATTCGCTCTCTGTCCATGCTAACAATTTTGATAAAAGCTCAGAGTGTTTTCATTTACACTATATGGCTATCCTAGGATATATACTGAGTTTAATTATAATATTTAATAATTGGAAACAATTTAAATTAATGTAATGGAGAATTACATCTATGGATACATGATACATCTACACAATAAAATGACTGCAATGATTAAACTTAAAATCTACATGCATATTTATTGATATGAAACTGTTTTTACAACATAGTATTGAGAGAGAAAGCAGATTATAAAATACCACGCTGTGTGTGTCTAGAAAAGTGTAGTAGGATATAATAAATTATGAATAATTATTTTAACATAATACTAAATAATCTTTTAACATTACTATTTGAGGAAATTCTCACTTTTCTCACTTCTCTAGAGCTTTTTTATATTGTGTGAAATTTTAATGAGTACCATTGCCTTAATAATAATAATAATAGAAATAAAAAATATATTTCGGGTTAAAAAAAAGACAACATCAATATCTTGGGTGTGTGGAATAAGATATCGTCACTATTCTTCTTTATTTCTAATCTTTCTTATGGACAATTTTATATTAGTTTAGTTGTACAAGCCACTTTCAATTCTTTAGAAAAAAATATGAGGTTTAAACGCTAGGATAAAAAATGAATACTCATTATATACTTATTTTAAAAATTTCCTCTTATGTGGTTTCTACTTGTCTCAATATCTTCACCCCATATGGCAATCACGCCATCATTCCTTATAAATTCAATGTAGAATAGCATTTTACTTAATGGCACAATTATACATTCTTGGTATCAGAGTCAGAGTTAGGAGAAATTTATGAAACTTCAGGACCCCCTCCTGTAGTTCTCTCGTGTACCTAATCATGTTTTTTTTCTTCATTTCTTTACCTACATGTTAAGCTGTGTGAAATAAATGTTAAGATCTAAGCTCTACAGTAATGGCAGAGATAAGAGGAAGTATCTCCTATGTACTGACACTTGAAAATTTCAAGGTTTAAGTGACATGACTTGCTGAATGTGGGAATCAATGTTTTGAACATAGGTATAAGTTATTTCTGACTACTACAGTTGCTAAGTGTATGAAAAGGCAATGGAGCTCAATTTTTTCCAGTGTCCTGCTAATATCACCAAAATTTGGAGGTTTTGTATGAGGTACTAGTAAAAAAATCAATGGGAAGTATATAGTCAACTTTAGGCTTTTTCATGTATATACTTTACACTGTTGATTGGTATTTCAGAAAGAAAAAAAAAAGTTAAGATCACTTTGAACCAAGTCTCACTGATTCTCAAATTTGTAATCTGGTCTAGTTCGCCTAGATTGTACCCAATTCTCTTAAGTCTCCCCTCTCCTTTCCACTATGATAAAAATTCCAAGTAAGTGTTTTCAGTTTAGCTAGCTGGGAATGCAAAAATATCTGCTCCATCATATTGTCATAAATAGTTATAACGTCTAACTGCTTAGAAGTATGTCTTCTCCCAGGCGTGAAAAATAACATAAAGGAAGTCATTTCAAAATGGAGTCAGAAATACCATTCCAGAGAAACTGCGTTTGCAAATCTTCTTCCTTGAATTTTTTGAACTGGGGTAAAACCAACATTGTTTTACAAAGCAACATTTCTAAAGTCAGCAGGAAAGCAGATATCCTGACCAAAGGGCTCTCAATCTGAAGATAGAATTGGTAACTAGTTATGTATAGCAAACTCAGCTTGATAGCGCCAATAGGAATTCTTTCTTCCTTTCATATAATTATTCCTTTCCTTTTCTCATAAAACCTCCTTACCTCCACCCTGTCATAGGATACTATTTGAATTTCTGATTCTGTGCTTCCAGAGTTGTAATGATTTGATCCCAAATAAGTACTTGTTGCTTCTCATTTCGGCTTTTTAGTTCTAGGTTAACATAAGGAAAATATTCTCAAGTATTTGAGCTACTATCTCAGACACTCTTTCTCTATGCTCTTGAAGCTTTTTATAGTATAGTACTTATGACCTTTTGCTTTAATTTTCTGTAAACTTATTCATATCCATCACTGGCTTGCATACTTGTTGGGGTCGAGAAACACCTTTTATGCATCTTTATAGTCCTCACTTTTTAACTCGGTGCCTGGTCAATAGTTCCTGAAGCTGCATCTGCAGTTTAAAAGACTATTTAAACTTAAAAGAATGAATATCTAATAGGGAACATCAGTTATATTCTTATGGTGGCTAAAAAAAAAATTGACAAAATGGTAGAAGAAATGGTGGTAGGTAAAAATAGAGATTCTTGGGATCAAGAGCCTTCTTACATCTCTCAAATCACATTGCTATGTAAAAATGAGTAAAAGACTGGTTATGCTTTGAGCTAAATTATGTCTTTTAGTGTATGTAATCCATATATCCTTCAGGAAGATTATACAAGTAATCAAAAAAAAAATGATGAGAAACTAGAATATGTCTGGAAGTAGGTAAAAGGCAGGAGCTCCAACTTTTTCTTTCCTCTATTTTTTGTTCTTGTTGCACCTCTACACCTTGAGTATATTTTTTCATACTATCTCTAGCCCTCTATAATGTTTCCTCAAGGACTTTAACTCATGCCATGCAGGGGTTAGTGTGACAGATGCCATGACCCCCTATACAATATCTATTTTTCCTACTTTTTAGTCAACACAGACCAGTATATCAAGGAAAGACATATATTTGACACATATACAGATTTCACCTAAAAAAGAGGGAAGTTTGGTAAGTATAAGCAAAAATAAGTGAGTGAAACTTCCAGAAATATACTTTTGTAAACTTTCCCTCTTTCTTTTATGTTTTACCTCAAATTCAGTCTAGCGAGCTATAGTCTAGCAGTTATTTTGTACTATAAGATAACCTTCAGTGCAAAAAGTATACACAAAGGATTCTAGAATAGAAAGACAGGAAGAAACTCTGCCCTTGTTAAGCCGTCATAGAAGCACTGTACTTACTTGGGAGTGAGGAAAAACAAACAATACAACCTGTAATTTGTTTAAGCTTACTTTTTTTTTTTCAATGTTGTAGTCTCAGTTATAGTCAGAGCCTAACCGATAGTTTCCATTTTTCTTTTTCTATCCTTTTTGGAAGCTAAACATGCTAGTCCTCATCATCTGGAATTTACAGTCAACATATATTTGAACACTATTAAACTGCCCCTCTATTTTTTAAATTTATTCCTATAATTCATTATTAAAATTTGTTCCTATCATTACCAAACTTTGTGATTCTTTTAAAATTAATGTTCAGGTTTCTAGCTCAATACAATTGTACTGTTAATGGTAACATGCTTAACTATTCCAATGAAATAAAAAATATGCCCGTTACCTACTGCCATTCACTTAAACTTTGCCTACAGTAAAATGATAATCTTATGATAGAATCATTTTCCTTTAACTTAACTTTCCTTTTTCCCTCTCACATAAAACTGACTTAAAAAAAATCTGTAGAGATATTTCTACCAAGTCCCCAGAATATACCACAAATATTAAGACAACATTGAAAACCTCAACTCATCAATTCATTAATCGATGCATAGAATTATAAAAGGATTTTAAGATGTAACCTCTTGAAAACCTCAACTCACCAATTCATTAATCAATGCATAGAATTATAAAAGGATTTTAAGATGTAACCTCTACTCCTGGCTCAATGCTAATACGCAGGCAACAGCAAGGTTCACAACTTCATATTATATCTGAACACTGAAAGTTTTATTTCTGCCACTCACTTCCTCACTAGTATTTTACTCATCACTTTGAAAACCATTTTGGTAAACAGATACCTTGAGCACTGAGGGAGCTATAAAAAAAAAAAAAAAGGCCTAAATTTCTTCAGCTTTTAAAAATTCCATTACAGAACAGTTACTGAAATGGAAAATGTACCAATTGCTTCTATAGGAATTTTCTTAGAGGAATAGGAGAACAAAAATATTTTTTTCATTTAGATTACTCAAAGAAATACATGTTTATCTTTGTTCCTCTTCAAGGACGATAGTAAGAAAAGTAGTACTGTGGTTATCTGAGGATTCGTTGTACCTTAATCCTTTATTAAGTACCTACTATAAATCTTAGTAAGAGATTGTATACTTGCAAAACCCATTTATATGGTAGTTACGTAGATTTGAAGACATTACGCTGAAATAAGAATGTCTCAGGAAGCTGTCCAGATATACACAAGAAATGCACATTATATATTCACAATAGAAGGCCATGCGTCCATACATTTTAAGGGTTCATCAAAGAGATGTGGCTATTTTTCTTTATTTCAACCCATATCGCTTCAAATTATCTCAATCTGGGTTGCTTTCTTCCAGTTTTTCAGTTGCTCTGCTATGTTTACAAACTCGGAATAAAAGAATCTTTATTATCTTCCTTCATGTACAGCCTGTTAACAAATACATCTGGTTGGCCTATTGATAGGGATATCAAAGAAGAGAGCTGACATGCTTTTATCTAAATTGCTATCACATTATGGCAGAAGAACCATATAGGATATATAGCCTCAAATTCCTGCCCCTTTGACTTTACTTAGACCTAAATATCATTTTTCTGTTTTCTAAATGTGTAAATCATAGTCATGGACACCAAGGATTTTTCAGGAGTAACCATGGATGGAAAACATCAAGCCTGTTATTTACCTGGTGTCATAGTGTTGCCTATGTTATTTATTCTGTGGGTTTAGATACAGTATTATAAAACTGTGCCTCCTCAAAATATTTGTTAAGAGGAGGAAGAAATAACTGCCATTTGTAAGCTCTTGATGTTGCCTGTTCTAGACATCATCCTTAACATTCATCCATCCATTCATTCTTTAGCAGGTGACACCATTCAAAGCTCTGGAGATAGAAACATGAAAAATGTGTTCTCTAAACTCAACATTTTAGGGAACTCCTTTCAGCTTAAACATTCCTTTACTATAATTATTCTACCTCAACTATTAGTCACAGTGCCTTTCTTAGAATAAAACTTGTTTCTTTCTAAAAGAGGCAAAAGCTAGAAAGTTCCCAATATACAGAAAAGTTGCAAAAAAGTATAAAAAGAACATCCAGATGCTCTTTCTCGAGATGATACCCATTATCAATATTTTACACCCGTTTTTTTTTTCCCCCTATATTTATGCCTTTTTTTACTGAAGCTTTCGAGATGGAGATGTATAGATCCTATCTCTTTACCTCTAAATACTTAAGTATATATTTGCGTAGAACGTGATATTTTTTTACATAAATACAGCACACTGTCATCTTAAATTTAAGCATGATTCATTCTCTTAGTCTATCATCCACACTACAGTTTTTTCAATTGAACTACTAACGCCCTTTATAGAATTTTTTTTTCTGGTACAGAATCCACTCTAAAATCTAATATTACATTTAGTTGTTATGTCTTTTAATCTCCTCTAATCTGGAATACTCCCTTAGCATTGCCTTGTTTGGTGAAACTAACAGTTTTGAATCTAACATATAGTCCTGAATAATTCAGTACTTTTAATAAAATGTTCTGCATTTTCAGATGTTTCCTCGTGGTTAGTTTTGTGTTTGCATTCCCAACTGGACTACTACATGAGAGAAAATGTCCTTCTCAGGGTATCATATCTGAAGACATGTAATTACTATCTGCTATCCTCCTCTCAAGAGCTTAACAAACTTTGATTCTGGAATAATTCTAGATTTACAGAAATGCTTCAAAGATAGTACAAGAGTTCACAAATACTCTCCTCCCAGAACTAAGAAACTAACACCAATACTTTACTATTCAATAAACTGCAGACTTACACATTTGTACTTCACCAGGTTTTCCACTGTCTCTTCTGTTTCAGGAGCCAGTACGGTACAGCACGTCACATTTAGTCACCATGTCACCTTTAATTTGCACGGATCTGCATCAGTTTTCCCTTGTTTTTCACAACTTGGACAATTATGAGGAGTGCCGGTCAAGTATGTTGTAGCATATCCCATAGTTTGAGTTTATCTATTTATGGCTTGCCTTTTGTTTTTAGTGTTAATTTTAATAACTTGATTGAAGTGTTCAATTTTTCTACTACACTATTATTATTTTTCCTTGCTACCAGCAAAGAATCTGTAGGACAACACTTTATAAGCATGAAAATATGCTGGTCCTTATCAAAACCTCCTTTTTCCTAAATTATCATTCATTAATGATCTTTAAGTGACAGTTGGAAAACGAGAAATCCAGATCCACTATCTTCTCCAAATTTACCAGTTTGCACTTGCCATTCTACTGTAAGCAAGAGCCCTCCCTCCTCTTCCATGTCTTTCTTTATCTCTTTATTACTGTTATGAACTAATGGATTCCCATTTTTTGAGTGACTTCTAATTCATCATTGTCCTTAATATTTTGGGATCCAAAGAGTTCTAAGATTTGTCTGAAAACAACTCACTATCTCTGGCTGCAGGATCTTGTGAACTGCTGGCAGCCATTTTAAAAATATTTTCTTATTTTCTGGCATAACAAAACAGTTCGAGCTCATCTTATGACACTCCTGCCCCAGTCCTCAATCATTCTCCACAGAAAAGTTTTTCTTAAATCTTTTTCATTACTGGAAAGATAATGCTTCATCACAGAAACTGAATCAGTAGTATTAAATACACATTTAGGCCTTGAGCCACCCTTCCCTTGCTCAGGCATGCTTCCAGTTCTAGAAGTATACTGTTGCTTTCTTCCCCCTTCCAATAAAGTTATTCTTTTGCTGCTGTAAAAATTATATAAATTAATTAATGAATGATCGAACATGTGTAGTGGTGATCCTTCTGTTAAAGTTTAGGTTGGCCTACCAAGTATGAACTTGGAATTACATGAGCATTTCATAGTCAGACACCAGTCAGGACCTTTACCTATTTCCACTGCATTAAACCAACATTATATAAAATAAACATTTAGAACCTTGAGAATGGTTAATTATGTATATTTTTGCATCCCATCAATACTCAACTCAGATGTACATACAAATCTCTCAGGTCATCTGTGTTCTTTCTTTAGAACCTCTTAAAACCATTCCCATAAGTATTCCCATTCTTTACCTCTCTCATTGCCCCACTCTGACCCTGTCCCTAACCCTTTCCATTGTGTTTAAGCCATTATTTATTTCTTCATAGAGTCCTTTGCTCAAACCTAACTTAGCAGAAATCCCCTTTTACTTCTTTACAATGGCGGATGCCTACCTTCCCATTCCCCAACAACTTTCTGCAAATAAAGGACATAGAAACTAGCAATATCATGACTCCTGATTTCTCCATCCTGGCAATTACTCTTCCTGCTTTGTACTTAAATCCTTCTGCATTAAGACCACATCTCTTTCTATAGCACACTGCCATTATGTTCTATTGTTTACTGGAGAATCCTCACATTCACTGAGTTATGTTGAATTTTATTTTCCTAATTTTATTATTCATTTATTTATTATTTAAATTTTATTTTCCCTTCATCCCCAATTCTATCACAGTCGTATAGCATTTTAGCGCCCATTAGGAGTTATTCCAAGTTCTAAATCTATTATTGCTTATATTTTCAACTGTAACTATCAAATTCCAATTTATTAATTTTCAGAAAACAAACCTATCATCATCTCATATTTAAACTGATTCACCTATGAAACAAACTCATATTATTTTTTTATCATCAGTTATTTATCCTTCTTGATCCACCTCTCTCTCCTTCTGTCTCTTTCTCCCTCCCTTCCTCCCTCCCATCATATTCTTTCCTCACTTACTTCCTCTTGTCTTCTCTCTACTTTACCCCACCTTTTTAAACCACTCATCATCAGCTGATGCCATCTTTTCTTCTTCATCAGCACTATTTTTATCTTGCTTCTTTATCTATGCAGCTTTGAATTGAACTCTTACCATTTCATTAATTTCTTATCAGCACTACCAGTCACTAAATGCTATTGCCTTCCTGCCATACCCATAATGGAAATTTTACACTATGGTTAAACTCAACCATCCCCACCACCATTTTCACAATATAGATGCACAAAATGGAAAAACTATGCAGATTGATGCCACAAGTACACACTAATCTTAGATGTGACTCAGCCCCACTTGGAAATCCTTTACTTGTTGACAATCAGCTCTTTTTCCCAGTCCTTTAAAGAGCTATTTCAAACTTTTACTAACCTAACCTTCCACTTTTTTTAATAGCATATAAATTGTCCTTGAAATTTGAGTGAAAATGGACCCTGTGAAGCATTAACACTCTTATCTTACTCCTGAAACCTACAGATATATTGACACCTTCGCAATCTTTATCCCTTTGTCTCTGTGTTAGAGAAGGTTATCATTCTCTTAGTCAAAGCCCTTCTTTCTCCTGGGCTCTTCTTGGCCATCCCCAGGAACTCTGCTTTACCTCTCTTCTGCATTTTTAATCCTTTGTTGTTTTTTTTTTTTTTTTTTTATAAGCTCTATCCTTTTGGCCTCAAAAACTGCTAAGGGCTCTCTTCCTACAAATATATCCAAGAAACTTCTGTTCTTTTAAGAGTAGTATTTGCAATGTTTCATCCCTTTCTAACCACGCTTTTTATTAAAAATAAATAAATACATACATACATACAATAAACAATAAATAATTTGTTTAAAATTAATCTTTTCCTGACTATTAATTCACAGATGTGGCCGCTGCTTTCTGGAGTTTGCACATACCTCCACACTGAGTCTGCTGTCCATGTGGTCACCACTGACCACCTGATTGGAAATGTATCGACCCTTTATCTTTTTTTGAACTTTTGACCTCTCTCTGACATTTGTTGCTGTCGATTGCTCTCTGTCTCTCTGCTCCCTTGGTTTCTATTGCTCTTCTCTTTTTTTGTTTCTTCTCTATCTTTCTGACCATTCTTTTTTTTTCACTAAATTATCACTTTATTCCATAAAAAATTACTGTTTCCCACTGATCAGTTATTTACCTTTCATTTCCCTTCTTAATATACACTCTCCTTAGTTTTTTATCCAAGCACTTATATAGTTTTAATAACCAGTATATTCCTGACCACAAATTACTTATTTTTAGCCTTACTCCCTCATTGATTATCTAGTAATTTATACCTTCTGTCTAAAAGATATATCAGTTTTTATACCCTGATATGCAGTAATTCGGTCTTCTAAAACAAAATTATTTCTCCCCTTTCTTATATTCTCTATTTTTTTTTCTCTTTGGTATATCCTATTCCAAGTAATACAGTCTTCAGAGTGGCAAAATGGAACCTTTCTTCCTCTTCTCATCCCCAAAATTAAATACTGAATCTGTCATCAACCCATGAAATCTCTACTTGTATATATTTCTTAACCTACCGTCTAGTGCCTTAGTTAATAGTCTTACCTCTTTACTTAACAATCTTTCAAACCTGTTATTCCAAACCAAAAATTTGATAATGTTCCTCCCCTTACTAAATATATTGATTAACTCTGTTATCATACATTGATATACATTGCTATACCTTGACCTGACTACCTAGCCTGTATAAACCAATGTAGAACTGACTGGGTGTTATCACCTTGATTTAGGCTCTTACTTTACAGAGACAGCCAAGATCCACAATCTTGTAATGGATGCCCCATGCATATAAAGACCACTTCCAGCCAACCTAGTGTTTACCTATCTGACAAGGCAGGATATCTTCATCTAATTAAACTACCATAAGAGATTTGCCTTCCTAGTCAATGAGAGAGATGAAGAGTTTGCAGTTCCCTGGACCTCGCAGTTTAATTTCTAGACCCTTTGCTGGATAGGGTTAACTGTTTAATAGTAAAATTTTTCCGTAATGTGATTAATCATTCCTTTTTCCTCTTTAGCAATATTAAAGACTAAACTCTGCAGCAGGATATTTATTTCCTTTGTTTCTCTTTTCAGCTCTGTATTTCACAATAACCTTTTACCACAATACTTCCATAAATTTTTGCTCCTTTCAAAGAGTAGTTCAAATATATTCTCCAAATTTTTTTCCATCTTGACCATGCAGGGGCCTTTCATTTTCTTGTTCTGACCCATACTTCAAAACACACAAGTATCTTCTCTTCTCTGTAGCTTCTTTGTCACTCCTAGGAAGTGAAAACTACTACATCCTCTATTCTACCATTCACTTTTCCACAAACATTTATTACTTATCTCTTTGCTTTATACTATAATTAACTCGTTTCTAAGTCTGCTGTTCTGCAAGAATGTAAAATCTTTCAAAGCAGGGTGCATTTCTTATGCGACTACCAAACCCCATCTTTAGTACATGCTGCCTACTCAATATGTTTAACAGTTTTGAATAATATGATACAATCAGTCAAGACATGTGTTAGGAAAAACATTTTTGACTAGAGTAGACCACATAGAGGCTTGGAGAAAACATGGTGGAATTGACATTCACACTTCCTCTTTAAATTCCTATCAGCACTTAGCACAATGTACTATTTAACCACAGATAGGTTTATGGTTCCATTTTATTAAATTTGACTTAATACAACAGGAAAATTTGTGTTTGAATGGAAGTTATGGAGGACCTTTCTGACTATAAAGGCATCCAAGAGACACGTTAGCAGTAACTTGACATTAGCTCAAGGGAAATTTCAGAATGCCTTTATTGTCTCCCTATTCTTTTCATTGTGCCTCTTTTAATTTCCCCTTTCCCTCATATCTGCTTTTAATTCTTTTAATTCTTCCCTTTTATTCCATTTTATTCTTGTTTATAGTAGCTCATCATGTTAGTTCCTCAAAATCTAATGTCAAACTATCAGTTTTCCAATGCTAAGATCAATCAGTTAGTCCCTGGCTTCATTCATTCAATAGTTCCTCATTATTGATTTAAAAATTCCAAACCCCTTAGCATTCACCATTCCCTCCATGGTTTCATTCCTATATAATTTTCCAAACTCAATTTCTTCAGCTCTCCTAAATATATATCATGCTCCAGACAATTTCACTGTGGACCCACACTTCCATGCCTTAGTGCACACAGTTACTTAACCTCTCTCTGAAATGTCTCTGTGGCCTTGAGTCTGCCCTCTTTTATCTTACAAATGAAGCAGTTCATAGTGGGATGGTGGTTGAGAAACCATGACTTTAGAGAGATTTCTGAGTTCAAACTCTGGCTTTTAATATATAGGCTGTAAATTTCAGCAAATTTTATCACTTGTTTGAGTTTATCAACAAAATTATGGTAATGCTTAACTACCAAATATTGTGAGGATTAGAGATAATTTATGTAAAACAGTTGCCACTTGGAAGATGCTTAATGACTGGTAGTTTCTAACTAGCATTTTTGCTCAAATATTTCTTACTTTTTGACTCTCTGGTCTGCCCGTGTTGATCCTTCCTTTCTCCTTCCTAGTGCCTACTGCCATTTCCCCACTTATCTCTAATTAATTACTGCAATTTCTTATTAAACTTTTATTTTCTCTTTTGTATCGATGAAAGTCACTTGCCTTATTCAACAATCCATTTCCTGAGTTTTTCAGAAACTCAATAAATACCTAAGGATATGAAAATTTGTCCTATCAAAATACTCCATTTCGACTACAAAGAAGTATAGTGAGACAAAAAATAGTCACATGCTTACTATTTGGAATGTACCAAAAATACAAACATAATTAACCATTATTTGATTTACCAATATTTTATTATTTAAATGGCAAGTGCACATTTAAAATGAGAAGCTGTTAGAATTATAGTGTTGGTGATAATAGTTAACTCTCATTCAGGTTAATACCACTCTTACATTCAAGAAAATGTTCTGATTAGCTAAAATTGCTAATGGAAAAGACATTATTTTGAGGCCATTTTCTCAGCACAAGGCTAAAATCAGATGCTCAGTTGGATCAATTCTGTCCTAATTGCTCATTGCCCTTTGAATGCATGAACAATAATTTATTTTCAATGAAAATCACACAGGGCTAGTCAAATAGAAAGAGAGCCCACCATACAGAGGCACAAAGAGCAAATGCTGTGATTTAATAATAAACATTTATTTGGCTATTTATAAAATTCAGTGTATTCCAGAGCCACTTAAATATTTTAGATTAAAGAAAAGCACAATTGACTCTAAAACAAAAAGTATAAGTGATATAGAAAAATATTCTTTTAACATTTTGACTAGAGCTTTGCTGACAAGGTGTCTTTGGTCTTTGCCAAAAATTCTAGCAGTATTTATAATTTGGGGGGAAATGCTGAGATTTATACATGATTTTATAAGAGTAATTAATTAATCTTACCACCAAAGAATAAGAATCGCTAATATACTGTTCTACAAATTACTTTGTCACTGATATATCATGAGCATCTTCACATGTCAGTGTATCTCTCTAAGCTAAGATATATGTAAGATTCAATAGTCGCATGCTTTTAGGGATCCACTAACATTTATTAATATTCGCTTAGGGTTATTTGGCTTTTTACTATTTATTCCAATGTTGTATTATTATAAATAACCCTCCTGCTACAATGACTTTTTTTTGCATATATCTCTTCACATATACCTAAATTGCTTCCATATAATAAATTTGTAGAACCAAATTTAAAGAGATGACTGCAGAAAATTTGTCATGTATACAGAATACTGTGTAAGACAATGCCTACGCGTTTACTACCTTTTTAACAAAGAATGTTCTCATTTTAATTTTAATTACTAATCTGAGAGGTAAAAATGATAATACATTTTAATACTAATTAATATAATCATCTTTTTATGTCTAGAGATTAGTGGATTTTTTCTTCATTTATGTATCAACTTTTGATATAGTATATTTTCCTCAAAAAATTTCATTCATTTTCTTATTAAACTGTACATCTTTTTTTATTTTGGCTCTGTTTTGTGTTATTCAGACTTAGATCTTTCCAAGCCCATCATTATATTTACAAAATTATTCTTCTTAATTTTTCTATAATTATTTTTATACTTAAACTCTCTAACTCTTCATAATTCAAATATATAATGTTTGCTTTATCAACAAAATATGTATTTCATCAATATTTTAAAATTTATTAGTACATGTGGAATTCTAGGGGGACTGTAAATATCTTTCTAAATTTCTTCTGGAAATGTTAAACTACTCAGAGTAGTTAAAAATTCAATAGTCTCTGAGAAATAACATTGATATTTGACGTGCTGAGAATTTGGATTGCTTTTCACTACAGCAGGTTCCCAATCTCAGGGCCTTGGACCTATACTGGGCTACACAGCAGGAGCTGAGCAAGAGAAGCTTCAACTGTATTTGCAGCTGCTCCCCAGCACTAGCATCACTGCCTCAGTTTATCAGGGATTAGATTCTCATAAGAGCACCAATCCCTGGTTCCAAAAAGATTGGGGACCACTGCACAAAAGCATGACCTAGCCTGTAGTGACTGGTGCAGAAAGTGGTACTGGAGACATTGAACTGCCATAACATAAACACCCAAAATAGATGTACGGAGTAGAAAGGAAACAGTGAAGAAATAGTTATTGGAGTATGAAGGGGTGAAGGTCTATGTTACCTAATAGTGAAGTAGTAAAACTGAGATTTGCAATAACTTGGAAGGAAGTATTTATAAATTATAGCCCGAAAATAACAGGAGAACTTTGATAGCAGGTGGTAATTGCTGTGGCTTACAGTAGATAAAGTATTAAATGAATGAGATGAACTTGGAAAAGAGTGAACCAAATATCTGATGATTAGAATGGTGAATTCTGTTATCTATTCGTATTTTTCAACAAATGTTTTCCACTTTCTTCTTTCTAAGTAACCTTGGAAGTTAAGTGCGATCTTGGGACTTGTCCAATGAATTATGAGCACCAGTGATATATAGCACTCTGAGTTAAAGCCTGTCAGAACTAACATTATATTAACATATCTCTTCTTATTGCTTTAGTGATTGAGAAAGCTTTCATTAAGAAAAAGTTTCAATAGCTTACTTTCCTTTATGACAAGATATGCAGGTGCTTCTTACTCCTTTATATTGATCCAAATGAAGCATGTATCATGGGCAAGAAAATTAACTCTTTCATTGCCTTAATCAACTGAGATTTGGGATTGGGGTGTTTTTTGGTTTTTGCTACAACAGAAATTTCTATTCTGAATAGCATTGCACATGATACAAAGCATTTTTTTCCTAATTATTTTAATGTCCTCTTAATTTGTGTTAACTTCTAATTATAGGGGTATACTAAAATTTCACTAAGTTATTTATATTCTTGTGTATTAATTATGAGCACAGTGTCTGGCACAAAAAAGAATGTTAATTGTATATAAACTGATTAAAATACAGAAAGAATCATAATAAACACTTCAGCTAAATTCTACCACTATCTCTAAGACCCTTATTTCTTATACTTACCCTTTTCTCTGTGTTTTAGAGAATTTTAGACTTATTAAGAAAAAGAGTAAGAAAAAATTATTGTATTAAACATGAAGCAGTATATATTAACTTGGTCTGGCCACTTAAGTGTCACACCATAAATTACTATGTTGACTCAATTAATATATTTTGGCAGCCTGCAGTTCAAGTCTACAGAATCAAGTTTATACAGTCTATCTTTCTTAACATTGATATTTCTGTCATTCTATACCATAATGATTTTTGCTACCACTCTTTCTTATTCTAATTTTATTCTAATGTATTTGTTACTCTTACGACTTTCTTTAAAAGTAACTTTTAAATATATCGTTGCTTGTAATTAAATTGCTCCCAGCTTTTTTCAATTAATTCATTATATTTATGAATATATTTCATATTTTTATGTTATCAAGATGTTGACACCATGGTATCAAAACAATTAATCATTATTGTAATTAATTATTATTATAAACAATACCAAACATTCCTTACTGAGAGTTGCAAATATAATCACACCAAACTAGGCCAGTGCAGAGTAAGAAAAACTTGAAAAAGATGGTCTATTATGTTATCTTAAAATTTTAACTACTCTCATATATCTATGAAATGAACCAGGAAGATTCAACCAACAAAACACATTATCACATTTTAAATTTGAATGAATTAAGGCTATCATAGTCAAGAATTTTTTTAGTTATAGATGATAAAAACCCAATTAAAACTGACTTTAGCTGAAAATATTATTTTTTACTTGCATCTTTGAAAAGATTCAAGTGTCCAAAAATACATTGACAGGAATCAGTGTATTTCTTGCTACATTTTACTTCGCGTTGGTGTCATTCTCAAGTAAGTTCTTCAGATAGGGTGGCACAAATAGTTACCAGAAACTGCAAGCTTACATTCTAAGAGCTCAGCAAGCACAGTTTCAGCTTGCCAGGTCTGGCCCTCTTGTACTCAGCTTGGCTCGTGTCCATATTCCAGAACCATCCTCTAAGACCACGATGACAGAAGACTTTGACTAGCTGAACTTTGTTCATGAGCTCCTTCTTAGATTGGTTTGGTTTCAATTTCAGAATATTCTCAAAGGAAAATGCAGGTCCTCTGAGCAAAACAATGGTGTGAGAGATATGGGAAGGTGGAGATGTTGCTTAAGGCAGAGACTTAGAGAATGTTAAGTACCTACCCCAAATTCATAGCATTCTTTAAGGATAGTGTGAAGATAAATATGACCTCTGACCTTAGCTCCTTTCTCTTCAGCTACTATTATAAAACCACTTTGAATTTCATTTATGAAGTTCTCGTTTTGATTATTGCTATTGTTGCAGTTTTTAACTGTCGTTAATTATGCTTTGATACAAACTGATATATATAGATGTAGATTAACATAAAAATATATAGATTCCTTTTTTAGTACAAACTTTTTTTCAAAAATGCTAATGTAAAACAAGAAATTAAGGTTATTGTTATGGTGATGATTGAATACAAATACTATTTAAAACAATATCCACCTAAATGGTTGGTGGGTATTGACTGTATTTACACAATAACGCTTGACAACAGCTTGCTATAAGTTGATAATGAATCTAAGGGATTTAATTAAATTAGGTTAAAAGGTAATAACTGTTCTCACTGGAGAGAGAACTCTCAGACTATTGTGTAAGTAAATGTACTTTTCTGGCTCCAGTATCATCAAGGGAGTGTCAGGAAGTCAGGAGTAGACTAAAGACAAGACCTTGTTTCTTTCACACTAATTAAGAAAACAAGTTACATAATATGTAAAATGACCTCTTCTACATGATTAATTGTTATATTCCTCATTGTATTCCAGAGGGAGAACACAGTTTAAAACATTAAAATTATCCTCATATCTTAGAAAAGCTTGGATTGCAAGTTAAAAATTTAGGGTCAGTTAAAAGAACACACTCTGCTAAGGTAAACGATCAAACTGGAGTTAGAACAGTTAGTGATTGTTGACAGTTAAGGCTCAATAAATAACCAAACTAAACCCGAAAGTGGGCATTTTCTTTAAAACTGTTTTCTGGCATTAAAAGAGAGGATTTCTAACCAATTTTTAATATGATACCATATATTACTTTTTTTTAATTTATCAAAAGTGACTACAAATGTATCTCTACTACCCATAACTGTGAAAATTGTACGTTGGAATTGACACACTATTACTTGCTGGAGCAGTATATTCTAATAATTAGTGAAGTACCTAGAAGATAATTAATGACATAGTAAAAGCTTGCCTTACAGTGGATGGTAAATATCAGAGAAATCATAATTCTTTTGGTGGCATCCACTTTTTACCAACATAGATTTATTGTCAATAAAGAGGATTAATAAGAGTATTTTGTACACCAGAAAGTACTAGGTAGTATAGCAGGAGATACAAAACAAATAAAGGCCAGCACGGCCTGTTCTTAATGAGTTTCTAATCTGGTAGACAAGATAAACTCCACAAGAAAAGGACTTACAAAGCAATGTTCTTGCTAGAAAAGAGTTTCATGAGCACAAACAACAATTCAACAGGTTACCAGAGAGAAGAGGGTATATAAGTAGATAAGGGTAAGAGGGGTCAAATATATGGTGACAGGAGGAAATTTGACTTTGGGTGGTGAACACACAATATGATATACTGACAATGTATTATTGAATTATATATTTGAAACCTATATAATTTTATTAACCAATGTCACCCCAATACATTTCATTTTTTAAAAGTATCAAGTCAGATACTGTTAATCAGAAACTCCTTGGTGAAAAAAGCTAAGTTTTTTTCATTTTTCTTTCTCTTTGTTTTGTTTTCAATGGAATCATAGGACATATATCAACTGAGTAGAAAAAGAAAAGATCTTGTTTTTAGACTTGTTACCACCATTAATTAGTGTACCCCTTCTTTTTTTTTTTTTTTTTTTTTCACTGCTTTGGCTCCACTAAACTCAATCTTGTAGCTTACCTAACCACACTGTCCCTGTACAACAAAGAGAATAAAAAGATTTTAATGGAGAGAACACTGCATCTGCCATTTTTTTATTTTTATAGTAAACGTCTTATAGTCAATATACTCAGTATCTGTGAAGAGAGGACAGCATTTTGACTTGCATCCAGAGTTAATCAATCTGCACATTTTTTGTCTATCTCAACAGTGGAAAATTTTTTTTCTGAGCTAGACACACAGTTCTCACTGTGTAATCTTGAGAAACATACTTCCTTTGTCATGGTTTGGTTTCCTCAATTTTAAATTCAAGTATGTGTGTGTGTATATGTATATATATATACATATGCATATACATATACATATACATATACATATACACGCACACATACATATATATACACACACACGCATATAATATTAAATTTAACAAATAAAAATTAAAAAACTTATTTTTTCCCTCATTTGAGCTCATTCATCTATTTATTCAATTAATACTCTCTGGTTACTAGCCAAGGGCTGTGAGCAGTGTTCAAGGTTCTAGGAATATAAAGTGAGCAAGGGTCTGAATAACCATGCTCGTGTTATTTATATTTTTGTGTGAAGACATAGTAAAATAAACAAATATACTGTTGGAGAAGAAATGCCAAAATGAGTGCTTTAATTGGAGGGTGAGGTATTTTATCTAGGGCATTCAGAGAAGGCATCTCTGAGGAAGTAACACTTGAGTTGAAACTTTAATAAAAAAAAAAAAGGATCTAACTGTGCATTAGAGTATTATTTGAGCAGCCTCGTGTGTCATCTGCAAGCACTCAGATTTATTTCCCAAATCCTTGACCCTTTCATGCAGATGAAGTCACTCAACTTATCAGTGAGAACAGATAGTTTTTCTTTTTGCAGTTATCCCATTATTATTCTTCACACACAACATTATGATTGCAGCTCTTTGTCTATTGGACAGACTTCATACTGCAGAGAGAACAATAAAATTATGACTTGGTGACAGATCTACTTTACTGCCAAGGTATGTTGTAGTTCTCCATTAATTTCATTGTTTCTCTTCTTCCTGTCTGTCATTTTACAAGAAGCAAAGGAAACTGATACTTTCAATGATAAGCAGATACAATGAAAAGATATAATTCAAAAACAAAAACAAAACTACTTTGCAAAGATCCTTCAGATCTCGGCAGACCAAATTTCGAAAATGTTTACAGACTCTGCACTCATTATAAAATAAAGAGTGTGCAATGTTAATAATGATTTCTCTTGTTTTTGAAATCTAAAAATCTGTCCCTCTGGTCATTTTTCTTATAATATACAACCTAAGAACAGGACAAAATGTCCATAAAAACACACATCTGAATGAATAAATGAGAAAACTATGTATGAAGGAAAACTACTATAGTTTTGTTTGTTTGTTTGCAGGAATTTTTGCAGGACATGGGATCAAACAATTACATTGTGGGGGTTATCATATAGCTCTAACAAGACAAAATTTTGGCTCCTACACGGTATGCATTATATACCATAATGAACAACCTTGGGACATACCAATGCAGAAGGAAAAGAGAAAAGCTCAAATTAAATTAAAAATAAAAAAGAATAATTAGGAGAAGAAAAGCGGGAAAGAGAGAAGTTACACACTGGGAAAAGGTGAAAGAAAAGACACATTTGAAAATCCATCCTCTGAAGCATCTACAAGAGCAATAACATCATCAAAATTGAGAATGATAAAAAATGTGGGATGCTTTAAATCTGCACAATCAAAATGGGAAGTAAGATTCATTGAACATATATGTGCGATGCTGAGTGTAACTCATATTATTAAATACTCTGTGCCATGTAATATTCTAAGAATATCCAAATGCATACTTTTTTTTAAAACTCTCACAATCCTTTCAAATATGATTTACAATGATTAACAATTGTGTCTTGGAGAATTAGGTGAATTTTTTAAGTGGTAAGGAATAAAAGCAAGATATGTGAGCATGATCTTTATCCTGAAAGTTTATGATCTTCCTGTGAGACACAGGCCAGGATTTGGAGTTATATATGATTTTATTGGGAAAAGTATTTTGAGAGACTTATTTATGCTAAACATATAAGTGGTTATATATGTATACATATATATATATACAAATATGATAGATAATAAATATATATGTTTAAACAATGACATCAGTTTCTATCCGCTTAAATCCTTTCGAAGATAAGAACAATTTATTTGGAGATGATTGCATTTAAATTAAAAAAAAAATCTTTGCAGTAGGGGAAAAAAATGTTGACTTTTCATTTAAATATACAACAATCTAGAGATCTGATTAAATATAGAAAATAAATGCTCTAATAATTATTTAGATCAAAACCATGTAAGTGTGAATGTGTGTGTGTATGTGTGTGTGTGTATTGAAGGAACAAATAACATTTGTGATTAGGCCTATGAATAAGCACTAAATCCTACTTTAATTATTGCTTACTTGAAAATAATTTTTTAAGCAGAACTCATTAAATTCAACTCTAATTTTCTTAACTTCACATAAATCTGTTTTCAGTTACTCTTTTATTTATAATATGCTCCTTTTAAATATTTTCACATGGAGGAAGTAATTTAAGAAAGAAAATGCAGACATATCTAAAGATGTCATACAGATCAGAATGGGCCATTGCTGATAATACATGATATACAGTAAGTAATGTCTAAAAAAATATGTAAAACATAAGACTTTGAGGCCTGACAAGAGTGAAAAATTATTCACAACATAAGGGTATTTTCTGGTAATTATACTATTAATAATTAGGCCAATGTTTGCCAGGAGCAATAAAATGGATTAAGATATATGTCATCATTCATTTTGGGTTATATAATTCTGCCATATAGTTATATAGGCTTATTATGTAATCAGACACAGCAGTGAATTGATGCATCATTCAATTTCCCTGAGAATCTCAACTATATTTATATGCTTTTGATTTCTAATAAAGGAATGGCAAATTTTATTTAAATAGTGCTCTAGGAATAAATATATTATGCTCTAGGTATTGGAGAATTAAAATATTCTCTATATTCTAATCCTATCTGAACAAATTGAGTTTCTTACCTATATATGAACTCAACTGTAGGGCAAACTTCTGATGTTGATAGTTGAAGACTATAATTGGCAAAATGCTAAGATTTATGGGAATCCTGGCCATGGGCTGATGGGCCTACATGTAGGTCTGCATTGATCTTGCACAGTGGTCAAAGTGAAGTTTCCACTTCACGGAGATTTCAACAAACTGCCAATTTTCTAGCAAAATGTAAATAATGGCCAAATGATGTGTCAAATAAAAGAAATGCTATTGAAAACAGCAAGAACTCTTAGGAATATATTTCACTTTAAGTTTACAGCCAAAGTCAAAATCGTATTTATTTATCCTTTCAGAGCTGAGTGGTTAAATCTGGCTATAAAACTAGCTAATTACCTTTGCAAATATCCTCAGTTGCATGAAGAATAACAATCCATACTAGATACAAGTAGAAAATATTTTAATTTGCCATCTCTATATTGCCCCAAAATGGGGGCGGGATGGAGTGCTGAAACATTTTGCGAGCTGTGACATTATACTTAGTTGTGAAATTCCCAGGTCTATTTGGAAAATATGCAATCTTCAAACTCAAGGAGAAGACAGGTACTTCTCCCAATATTCTTCTCACTGTTTTAGATCCTGAGGAAAATGATAACCGTGTCCTACAGACCTTGGGTGTAGAAGATAATCTATTATGCCTCGCTTATAAATGCACTTAGAGATAAAACCTCGGAGATTTAACTCTTAGCCTCGGTGAGAATGTACATCAAGTAATAATCACAGATCCTTGTACTTAACACTTATTAGTTTTCCTTCCACTCTTTCAACTAGACATTAAACCCTTTGAATACAGAATGTTTCTTTAATTTTGGTGTAACCAGTATTTAGTGAATTATTTCAAAATCTACTATTATTAGAATATAATATCTATATGAGAAGGATTTTTTCCTGTTTTGTTTACTTTTAGTCCCAATACCTAGAACACAGATATATATTAGGTATTTAATAAACATTTTATGAGTCAATGAATAATAAACATTGCTACTATATCTTAAACACTAACTAGGCATCAAAAGTTTTCTAAATATTTTTACATAATAGTGTTTTACTTGATCTTCACAGCTATATAATAGAGTAGATATGATTTTTATTTTCATTTGAAGAAACTGATGTTTGGGGAAGATAAATAACTTGTCCAATGTCTCATGTTTTGGAAATTCAACGCCAGCTTTTAAATCTAGTTCTGTTTAACTATGAACCCTGTGATCTTAATATACTACCTTGAATATTCTATGTACTCAATAAAATTTATTTCCTTCAATGCACACCCATACTCAGCATTGTGTATAACAGATGCCTAATATTTGTTTATGAAATTTATTTTAAACATATGAGTATTTTTATAAAAGAATCTGAGGTTTAGCAAATTGTCCTAGAACAGTGCTTTCCAATAGAATGTTTTTTTAAAAGAAATATATTTACTCAATGAATGAATATAATGAAAAAAGTTAAATGCTTTAAAGATTCATCTTGTTTCCATGGTGGCATTGTTCTTCTCTAGCACTGGCTGTCAGTTCCCTTCATTCAGCCTTTAGTTTGACCAATTAGGGTACATTTAGCGGCAAGTGACATATTGCCAAAATAATAATGGCTATATTCATGAAGACATATGTTTTGTGTAAGCACTCAAAAACATATTCAAACATCAGCAGTCTTTCCTTACTTTCTGTCATTATCAATGTGTTAGCATAATATTGTTGTTTAAAAGCTTGTCACTGCCTGGTTAGAATATCACTGTGGAAACTCCATATACCATTAAATTTATTGAACCATGCTGAATACAAGAAGAAGGAGACAAAATTCTTTTTACTGATTTTTCTTTATATCCAGGTTTAAAAATCTCCCCAGAAGTTTTCATTTCCAACTGAATGCCAAAGATCCACCTTTACATCAATTGACTAAAACTAGATTACACATGCACCCTGAATCATGTACTACCAAGGTGACTGAAATCACTATTCCCATTAAGATCTATCGTTGTTTATCTTCTATGGCTGGTGGAGGAGATTATTTTCTTTGAGTCTTTCTGTTTGTTTTTGTTTTTATTTTACCAGAACAATAGTAAGGTAGAAGGGGTAAATGGCTTTTAATGGTGGATCATCATTTTCTATTTCATTCAAATTTAAGTTGCCAATTTTATTCCCATAATTCTTTTTAAAAAGGATATGCCATTGCCCATTGCCCACTAGGTAATACGCACTTTCAGTTCCTTTCAAGAAATCACATCTTATATGAGAATTCTAAGCTAAAACTATGTTTGTCACACTTCTGCATTTTACTCCTTACCATAATTTGTAGAGACTATTAAGAAAGAGAAAAAATTAAGTTGTAGATCAGGCATCTAGGCTGAATGAAATGACAAAATACAACTTGTTAAGGAAAAAAAAAAAAACACCTGCTAACTTTCATGCACTAGGTGTTTTTTTATATACGATTACCCTTAGGCCACGAGAAGCTTGACGAGAAAAGTATTATCTACAATTTCTACTTGAGAAACTTGAGAAAGTTTAGCATTCACTAGTTATTCCACTTCCTTTGCAACAGAACCCAAGGCCCATCCTTTCTCTGTTCTATCATTCTACCTGCATGGGGAACAAAAATCACTGGCATCGCCAGCTACCATGGACTCAGAGACTCATTTACTGGCAGCCTCTCTAATTATACCTGCATCTGAAATAGTTATAAAACAAGTTAGCTTATTTGGGATACAGTTGAAGATTTCGAAGTACTCCCAACTTGTGCCAAAGGCAGAGATGAGATAGGGTAGAAGGGTGTGGAATATTAATTGTTTCCATCAACAGAACAGTGAGGCGACTAAGTGTTGGCTACACAAAACAATTTTATTTTCACAGTCAGACTCCTTGGCAGCACCTGCCAACCACAGTTTCTTTTCACAGCAGTTTCTCAGAGTGTTCAAATGCATTTACTTTTGCCTCAGGCTTGCATGCAAACTTTCTGCTAGTTTGTTCTTCACTTACCCTTGCTTTCTCTGAAGAAGACAGGAAAGATTATTCAAGAGGCTAGACCCAAGCTCAGCAGGGCAAAATAATTCCACTTGGGTACACAATGAAGAAATAATTCATCAGGCCATTTCCTTTAATAAAAAAGATCATCTCACACTTACATCCTAATTTTGTAGTCCTTATTCAAAAGTGTTTGGGGCTTTCTCTGACTTAGGCAGCATATCTGTTAATTCACTGTCATAAATCTGTTCAACTGAATATATTCAGAAGGCAATGAGCGTCAATAAATGCACATATAAACATGGGGAAATTAATCATTCACATACAAAAAAGCTTTTTAGACTCTTTCTTATGTGACTTGCCTTGTTCTGAATTCCTGTTGGCTCAGAGAGGGGAAAAATGGGTTGATGGACAAAACACACCTTTGAAACTGACCCAAAGTGCCATTCACTTTTTCTTTTTCTTTTCTTCTTCTTCTCTTTATTTATTTTATTTTTATATTATTTATTTATTTTTCAGAGGTTACTTTGGAGAATTTATGCTTTCTAATGACTAGAAGTGACATTTAAAGTGTTGTCATGTTCTCCCTGCCATAATGATTGTTGTATTAATGAATATGTGCAGGTTCAAAATAAAGTATGGATTCTTGAAAAAGATACACACGCACATACAAGACACAAAAGATGCCTGATTTGGCTCCTGCTTCATATCCTCCCAAGGTAGTTCCTATGTGTTTTAACCATTCCAATCCAATCCCATGGGAAAGAAGCAAGATTTATACAATCCTAGGGTTCTGCGTGCATCCCCATTGGCTAACTTTATCTCACATGAAGACTCTGCTCAAGGTTAATCTCAGCCAAAAAAATATCTTTCTGAATGCTCTCCAGTGAGGAGTGGAACATTCTATTTGTATTTCTATAATGCCCCATATTAGTTATATCTTCTGATATTGTTTTTCCTATTTGTATGTTTATCTCCCTCATCAGACTCTAATTATCTTGAAAGAAAAAACTATTGTTTTTGTGTGTATACTCATAGTCTATGGCAGAGTCTGGAAGATTTCATGCCTCAAATTTTGTCTGAATGGAAAAAGAAAGTTAAAATATATTTTTGCATTTTCTTATATGAGAGAAGCAGGAAATGCTTATGCCTACCAATATCCATTTTCTTTTATTCTTCTTGTAATAAAGCTTATCTATAATTACTTGGGTTCATTAGACTAAGTTCAAGCAATAGAACTTCCAAGTTGACCTCTAAAATCTAGTATGATTCTCCTCTCTATGCTCATCAGCCAGCTGGAAGCAAATGATCAAGAGTCAGAAGATGGCAGATGTACAAGATGGAAGCATCCTGGTTCCCTGAATGAGCCAATGGAAGGAGCCCTGGATCCATAAGTGACTTAATGAAATGGGTTCCTCAGTGACTCAATGAATGGAGCCTTGTGCTGATTGATTTTGGACCATGATGTGATTAAAAAAAAAATGTTCATTGTATTAAGGTATTGAAACTTGAGGGTGGTTTGTTTCAGAAATTAGACTAATATAATTAATTAAAAGTTTTTTGGAACACTGCAATAAGATAGGAGAGTGAATTTTGTATTGGAGGAAAGAATTTGTTTTGCACTGTAACTTTATTTAAATTACCTTCTTTTTTCATTTATTCTCACTCTTTTTTTTTTTTTAAATCTCAGGGTCATTTGTTACACCAATGACCTGTAAATGTGAAGAGTTTAGAATACTGAATGGAATCAAGAAAACTGTTCCCCTGCATAGGTCTAATATTCTGTTTTAATAGTCTTTGACCTAACATAATATAGAGGCTTCCAAATCATTTTTTTAATGACAGCATTATAGTTTCCCCTCCCCCTGGGATAGAAGACTCATTAGATTGAAGGAAGAAGATGAATTATAAAATTCTTGCTTCATATCTATGAATATCCACTTGCAGCACTGTACAAGAATTGCATTATTTTCCAATGTTATTCATCTATTTTTCTATTTATTTGTTCTTTATGTGGCTTTCTTCTGGAATACAGGAGGTGGTTATAGATAGTTTATCCCCTAAATTCTTAGTAAATTAATTGTGTGAGTTCCATTAAGATGCCTGTCTTTTTTCCCTTAAAGGCACTCACATTCACTTAGCTCCTTTTTTTATAAATTTGAGTTTCATTCCTTCATTCACAAAAACACCTACTTGATTGTTAATATCTTATCACCCACTATGTAGTTTCTATCCTCATTTTGGAAGAGTATGCTATGTCCCTCTCTAGAAGGAGGCCCCGCTCTAACCCCTCATCACCCGGTCACCTCATCTTTCTCCCACTGGGGGGGAATCACTTGGGGAGATGCTACTGATAGAATTGTGTTGCTCAAAACAAACAGAATAAACACGAGAATTATTACAATAGCCAGTAATGTTCCATGTCACATATGAGTGGGAAGGGATTTTGACGGGTCATTCATCATGCCAGTGCCCTACAAATGCCACCATGGAGGCTTGTTTACTCAACCTATACATAGAATTGCCCTATTTCAGATTAAAATACAAGCATTTTTAGAAATACATTTGAAGAAGCTATTTGGCTAAGGCAGTGTGTAGGCAGTAAAATTAGTTTTAAAATTCCAGATTGCTAAAAGCAAAACTAATTGCTAAGGGAAACAGCAAAAAGGTATCTGGGTAGATGATAGATGATAAGATAGATGACAGACAGAAAAATGATAGATTAGATAGATGATAGATAAATGATAAGATGATAGATAGATAGATAGATAGATAGATAGATAGATAGATAGATATTTAGGAGGGGGAATATCTGTGTTTAAATGAAGTACATTGAGTTAGACAACTAGAAGTTGCTTAATCTAAACACTTAGAGTTGACTTTGACCTTATTTTTCTCACAGATCAATTCTGATATATCTACAATTTTGAGGGCCCTACCATTAGAATAACTTTAGAATCTAGCTACTTACCACCTCTAGCATTTTCGGCCTACTCCAAGGCACCATTGTACCTCTCCTCTATTATCACAACAGTCCTTAATGGGCTTCTCTACTTCTACCCTAACCCCACACTCTATTTCAATTTAGCAACTAAAGTGTTCTTTTAAAAAAGTAAGTTACAACATGTAATTTCTCTGTGCAAAATTCTCCAATGGCCCTCTAATGGTTCAAGATGACACAGATTTATTGTTTTATAATTCTAGATGGCAGAAGTCTACAGGGGCCAAAATCAGCTGCACTCCTTCTGGAGGGTTCATAGGACAATCCATTTCCTTGCCATTTCTAGTCTATAGAGGCCACCTGTATTCTTTCTCTTACATTCCCTTCCTCCATCTTCAAAACACATCATCTAATGCATACTTCCTATTGATATCTCCTATCACTGACTGTGACTCTCCTGCCCCCTTATAATAAGCCTTGCAAATAAATTAGGCCTACCCAGATAATCTACGATAATGTCTCCATCTCAAGATCTTCAATTAATCACATCTGCAAATGTCCTTTGTCATATAACATAACATTCACAGGTACCAGGCATGGGTTTGTGGACATCTTTGGTGGACATTGTTCTGTTTATAATACTTTTTTTAATCTCAATCAGATTTAAAAAAAAAAAAAAAGAAAAGAAAATCTTTATTCTTCTTCAATGGATTTGTCCCTACAATAGTCCTGGCAAATATATGACTTGAAATATGGTAGAGTTGACATTGCAAAATGAAAAAATGATAAACTAACTATTCAATATACAGCAATAGACAAAATATGAAATTAGCCCCTATATTTTATACAAAAACTTTAAATTCATGTAATATAGAGATTTTCTTTATAACCTCAGGAGAGGGAAGTTTTTGTTTTTTTTTAAGTCATAGTGTGTTACACCACAATATCAAATAGGGAAAATGCAACCATTTTAAATTAAGAAGTTGTGTTTCTGAAAAAAACCTGTTAAAAATGAAGACAAACTACAAGGAAAAGATATACGTGACACATATAACTGATAAAGAATTAGTATCTAGAAGAATTCAAAATATTCCTATGAATTGATAAGAAAAACAAGCAAAAAGGCATGAACAGGAATCTCAGAGCAAAAAACAAACAAATAACCAGTGGGAATATGAAAAGATAGATTTCAATAGTAATCAATTGTGTTAAAATTTAAATCATAAACATTTACCTTCTCGAAGCAAAAATGAAGAATTCTGACAATATCAGGTATTTAAGAAAACATGGAGCATTTTGATCCTTACGTTTAGCTAATAAGAATGCAACCTAGATAGAATCACTTTGGAAAAAAAATTAGCGGTGTTTTGTGAAGATGACTGCATATACCAAAGAACCAGAAATTCCACTCTAAGATATATAATAAATTCTTATACATGTATTCAAACAGAAATATGCAATAATTTTCATAGTCACATTGTTTTTAACAGCAAAAAATTTAACCTTCCAGTAACCTAGATATTGGACAAAGGACAAATTATATATGCAGTATTTACAGAATTAAATATTATAGAGCAATAAAATTAACTAGTCATATTCATCAAGAGGAATGAATCTGACAAACAATTTTATTGGAAAAAAATTTGAGTTTACATGTAATATGGTATTCATTTTATAATGCCCAAATTATATGTATATAATATATATATTGTCAACAAATTGACAATATGTACATTAATATGTGTGTATACATATACGAATATATATTTTGTGAAACAGTTAAATTATAAATATACAATTTCAAATAGTATTTACCTGTGGAAATAGGCAAAAAGGTAAGATAAGGGAAGAACAAACTGGTGAATATTTAGTTTTGAGGAGTGATTGACACTCAGGTATTCATCTCAATGTATATATATACATATACATGCACATAGAATAGTGTCTAACAAACAAGTTATATGTGTACAAGATCATTTCTTGTCATGAGAATGACCTGAGGCGGATAAGATTTCTAGATGAAAATGATAGTGAAGCCTATGGTGAAAATGGTCAGTTGATGAAGTTTTGGGTTGTCATGGTGGTAACGCTGAGAGAGATTAATGGCTTAGAGAAATAGTCTAGATAATACTATTTAGGTGTAAAATGAATGCATGTGTTGAGGGCAGGCATATATAAATATGCTCTCCAGGGTTTTTTCTTGAGGGTTTAATTTATGTATTGACTTAAATTGGATTCAGGATCAGCTAAAATGTTTCCCCTATAGCAACATACATTTTATCCCTATCTAAAGGGTTCTGCCCACCCCTACAGTCACTCCTAATTTACCTCATCCTGTTTTACTTTCTGTACAATACTTATCATTGTTTGAAATAATCTTGTTTACTTGGTTGTAAACATATTTATTGACTTTTGCTTCCTGCCTGAATGTAAGTTTCCTGACCAGAGGGGCTTTGTTTGTCTTGTTAAAAATTATATTACAAACATCTGACAGAATCCTATACAGGATGGACTCAATACATATTTACACATAATTAAGAAGGAGAGTAAAATTGCTGGAAAGAAAGACAAAAGGCAGGCTGGCAGGAAGTAAAGAAGGAAGGAAGGGAGGGTGGGAGGGATGGAGAGAGAGGGAAGGAGAAAGAAAAAGAAAGAAAAGGATAGGAGTAACAGAACAGAGGAAAATTTAAGAACTTGCTTTTTGTGTAGACACAAGAGGAATATCAGACATAAAGTAAATACACTATTTCTTCTTAAAAGATTTAAAGTATATTTCACAGTGTGTGTACAATTACTTGTACCACCCGTGAATATGGATGTGTGAGTGAAAAAGATTTTTATAACTTCCTTGTATCCAAATTCCCCTGACCAAATTTTTGACTCACGTTTATATGTAAAACGTGAATCTGCATTAGAAATATACAAGTTGGCTTCAATGGTCAAAGCAATGTCTGATTGTTAAATCACAGGAGGATCAAGTTATCAAATCAAATTCATACAAATCAGGAATTTTCCCAGGCTTTACTCATAATTCCCAGAATAAAAGTAATCGTGAGGCACAGGTAAAACGGGAGAGTTCCAGGACCACCAAAGCAGCTTTAGCACACATTCTGTCTTAGGTTAACATAGGTGATCATGTCTTTCACTGAAAGCAGTCATTTTAGTCATAAAACTCCTATGGTTAGAGATATTCATGTTGCTTACACAAACTTTTGCATGGAGACATGCCCTATATATTGATAGATCCCGACTGTGTCTACCATAAACAATCCTACACAGAGAAGATACAATCTGTTAAAATAATTTCATAGAAAAAGACTCTCCTGTCTATGGCTGTGCTACTCTGAACAAGCCCGATCACATCTGATCTCGGAAGCTAAGCAGGGTCGGGCCTGGTTAGTACTTGGATGAGAGGCCACCTAGGAAGACCAGATGCTGTTTACTAATCAAATGTGGATATTAGAACTGTTTCTTAACCATTTTCTTCCCAGTCTACCTTGATTTTCATTTCTACTTGCCACATTATTGTCAAATGTCATCTTTCCACAATATTTTAAGCAAAAGACAAAAGCCTACTAATACCCTAACAATGACTAGTATTTGAATCATTCACTGAAAAAGAGATCCCTTTTTATGAAGTATATTAAGTATAACCATATTCTTTCATAGTTTTCTTTTAACCACAGCAATGACCTGATTGCCTCCCCAAAGCCCTGCTTATCAACATCATTGCATTGAGCATTAGGATTTCAACATTCATACCCTAGTAAGAACCATTTATTACTTCCCTTTTATCCTCAGATAATTATATTGTTTAAGGCACATTTTCCAAGTAACCATGTCTCATAAATTCAGATTTCATATTAGTTTTCCATAAGCAAAGCTAAGTAGAGCAGGTACATCCTAATGATAGCATATCTATCATTAGTCTATTTACAAGTATATCTGACTGGGTCACCTGACGTATAATTATTTTCTTCCAAAGCAGTCAAGAACATCATTCATCTTGTGAGAGTCAGTGCCCAAAAATATTGCTTCTCTTTCACCTCAACAGCACACTAATAACCTAAAAAAAATAGTGCCTAAAATATCGGATTAGGTAAGATTAGTGAGAGCTAGTTACAAACCACTTGCTGATCAACAGCTGCCCCTGCCCATCATAGTCGTCACCATACATCTAGTCTCCACAGAGAAATCTAGACTTTTGGACTCAAAGTTAAGGTCTTCTGTGACAAGCAGGCTGAGATAGTTTCAGAGCACATGAACGATGAGACACATATGAGCAGCCAACACAAGCAGGTGACAGTGAAGTCAAGCAGACTCAGCTTCTCTTGCTCTTAAGGACACCTGACTAATATGTCACCAGGGATTTATAGGAGCTCCAAGAGCAATGTCCATATGTTGACAACTTTCATGTGTCTTTTGGAAATGGAAGTGGTTTATAGGCATAAAAGTAACAGAAGATGAGGTTAGAGAAAGAGCTCCAGATAAACAGCATTCTGTACAAAGCCCAGCTTAACCACTTGAAGATTTCTCATTTTAGATCCAGTGGTTTGAAATGTGTAGACTGATTATTTAACTATATCTTATTTGGTTATTTAATCATGTCTTATTACTCTATAACATATGCTATTTAGAGAGAGTCAGCAGTAGAGTGATCCAGAAACATGCTCTATAGTGAGATCAAGGTATTTATTCCATTTGGAAATTTCAGATGAATGTTTCCACATCAGCATTGTATATCTTTCTTCTCATAATAAACAGTTTTAAAGTTTCTTTTTGGTATCTTATGAGGACACAAAATTAATATTGACCAAAAAAGGAAACATTTTAATTAGGATATAATATGTATATGCTTTATGTTGACATCATAAAGTAAATAAATACAAATGAAATCAGCCTTTGGGATCATATCCTAGTTTTGGTTTTAAGCCTCACTTTCCACTTACTATACTGATTCTCTGGAGGATTAAATGATGTTTTGACAAATGAATGTCTAAATTACTTGGAATTATTCGTGGTTGGTATAAAACATTTAACTCTTCTTATAAAGGTATATTTATTTTGGATTTAAGTTGTTATATTTTTAAAAATGCAAGCTCTGTGAAGACTGTACTATTTATTTGTTTACCCTCAGAACAGTGCCTGGCACATAATAAGTCTCTAAAAAAATTTCTGTGTGAATGAATAACATGATAGAATTGTATGGACCTGCTCAAAAGACTTTAGACATACTCATAACAAATATGCTAATTAATTTTTTAAAAAAACAGATACTCAGAGTAAGAAAGAAAATTCTATAGTTTGATTGAGTAATATATTTATTGCTCTCTGTATGAATTACATTAGCAAGCAGAGCAGTATGATGTCCCAGGGTGACGGATTGATTTTCCTTTTTTGTTCAATCTACTAGTGTCAGAATTGAGCTATTTCATGCAAACACATTGGCTTTATACACTGATCCACCATTCCAGCCAAATTTAAAGACTTACAACCAGATAGAAACCAATGGCTGCCTTTCTCTTGCAAGTAAGTCAAAAGGAGCTTATTGGTCATAATTAACACAGTGTTATTTGAAGCATTCTCAGTGATGTGACATAGAAAAGATTTCAGAGATCACCTAACCCATCATCTTTGTGTTTCAGATAAAACAGATGCCCAAAGACAGCAGATCACTTTTAAAAATGCCAAAATCTCTGTATGAAAGGATTGGGGAGAAAAATAAACTGACCTAAAAAAATGTCACGGTCCTAGGAACCCAGGATTTTTTTTTTCTAAATCAAAGATTCCTATCAATTTTAATACTAAACAATCTTGAACAATATAACCTTTAAATGAAAAATCTGTCTTAGAGATGATTGTAAAACTCAGTGCAAGTTCAAGTTACTGGATTCTTTGGATAATAGTGTTAAGCAAAATAAGTATGATTTCCTGATAGTGATACATCCACATGCACCCAAGGGCATTTCTGCTGCACTTAAAACAAAGTGGCTAATTATTTACTTACTTACTTTCTTTCATTCATTCATTCATTCATTCATTCATTCATGTTTCTTCGTGAACAATTTCTAAGAGGGAATTTAAAAGTGAAACTTCTTTGGTCCAGGCAGGTTATATCAGCTGTGATTTTGATTCTGTACACTTTATCTGACCTCTGCTACTACCACTTAAATCCAAGCTACCAACATCTTTTACTGCCATATCTTTAGTCTTCTGATTTCCCATTGCCTTTATTCTACTTTACGATCATTTTCTCAAATATCACTAAGAGTGATTTAGTAAAAAAAAAAAAAAAAAGGACGAGACTGTGTTATAGCCCTACTTAAAATTCCGCAATGGCTTTCTTTAGCATCCTTACTTAAGATAATAATAATAACAACAATAATAATTCCTTATATGGCATGAGACCCTATTAATTTAAATTTTTTTTAATGTTTTAACCTTGGCCATGGTGCTCTTAGTACCACTCATGGTCTGACCATACTGACCTTCTCTTAGTTGCCACTCTTTCTTTCCTCTGGGTTTTTTTTCACATATGCTGTTTCATCTTTTCAGTAGTTGTTCCCTTTGCACACTTGCACATGGGTAGCTCCTTTTGACCCATCTTGTCTTATTTTTACATCTCCTCAGTTGAGAAGTCCTCAGCTCCATCTGAAGCATATGAACTAGTTCCACCTACCAACTCCTATATTTTTTAGATCAGCCCCATGTTTATTTCTTTTATAACACTAATTACATATTGTGATTAGTGTAGTTCTTCCATTCTCAGATATCGATTGTTTATCTTTTCTTCCAGACTATAAACTTCTTAAAGGCATGGTCTATGTCTGTTTGCATTCACTATTGTATCACAAGTGCTTAATTAGGACCTGGGACATAACAGGTAGTCAGCAAATATTTGATGAATAAATAATAAATGTTTCATTATTTTTACGTAGTTATTTGAAGAGTACAACTAATGGTCTCCATAGGAAACATTTCCAACTCAGTAGTTCAAGCAATTTGTGGTTTGAGTAGTTCTCCTTAGGTATTTTAGCTAAACTTTCACCCACAAACTCTAGAGCTGTGTTGCCCAATATGGTAGCCACTAGCCACATATAATTAAATCAAATAAAATTAATAATTTCATTCCTAAATTACCCTGGCCATACTTTAGTTGTTTGATAGCCATGCCACATATGGCTAATGGTGGCTGCATTGGATGGTATAAAACATTTGTCATCAAAGAAACGTCTATTGTAAGCTCTGTTTAGAGGAGGATTCCCCAATCCCTTGGTCTTGGACAGGTATCGGTCTGTGGCCTGTTAGGTACCAGGCCACACAAAAGGAAGTGAGTGGCTGGCGAGCGAGCCAGAGAAGCTTCATCTGTATTTGCAGCTGCTCCCCAGCGCTAGCATCACCGCCTCAGCTCCACCTCAGATCAGCAGGCATTAGAGTCTCATAAGAGCACCAGTCCCTGCTGCCAAAAAGGTTGGGGACCGCTGGTTAGAGTCTTATCTCATCACAGCGCTTTAATGTATTGATTTAAAATGAGAGACAGAATTATTAAAGATATAAGGCATTGGAGTATAAGAGAATTACAATAGAGAAACTCAATACTTCATTTAAAAAGTTCAAAAATAATTTTCGTGTTCATATTCTATAGTATGCCTTTTAATATATGCTGAGTATAAGCAATGAAAAAAATATATTATCGACTTCTATCCTCATGTGTCTTATAAACTAGAGAAGTCAAAAAAATTAACGCCTCAGTTTTGCCTTCTTTAAAATAGTACCTACATTATAGGTTACTCTTAAGTTATTCACTTAAAAAGTGCTTAGAATATAGTAAATACTCAGTATTTCTTGGCTATTATTATTATAGTGACAATAGTATTAAAATTGTGATGAAGATAACGAAAGAAACAAAAATAATGAAATGATAGAGAAAAATGAAAGGAATGAAGGAGAGATGGATCGCCTGAGGTATGGTGGTCTGAAATGGCTTCTCTAAAGGGTGACCTTCAAACTGTGGCCATGATATTGAAAGAGAGCCAGCACTGAGACAAAAAGGAGAAATATGTTCCAGAAAAAAGAGAGCATATACTGAAAGAAAAGGAAGAGTTTGTTATATTGAAGAACTAAAAAGAAGCCAACGTAGCTGGAATGTAACAGCAACAAGGAACATACTACATGCAGTGATTGTGGAGAGGGAGAAAGTACATAATTTTGCACATGTCTTCTAGGCTGTGTATAGGGTTTTAAAAGACATTATTATTATCTTATTCTAATTGTACTGGGAGGCCATAGGAGAATTTTATGCAGAGGAAAACCATAATCTGATACGTTTTAAGACCTATGTCTGGCTGATTATAGGTGATTAAAAGTGGTTAAAAGATAAGCAGAGACCAGATTGATATATAAATGTGCAATGAGTGAATGAGGTCAATATACTTAAGTGTTCTGCAGATACATTCATCAGCTCTGCTGCAATAAGAGACAGCCCCCAAGTCATACTCATTTAGAAAAACAAAGGATTTTTTTTTGTTGTTCTCATGACAAATACACAGCTAATCTGTTGTGAGTCTGATAAATTCCTACTTTTTTTTACTGTTGTAAATTGCAGCTTTGTTTCAAATGTCTTTGCACTCTGAAACCTAAATCCTAAGTGGTGGCCCCAAAAGGAATATTTTTATTCTTATAGCACAGGAGAAGCAAAAGGGTTACAGAAATATACTATGACTCAAAGTGCAAGCCCAGACTCCTATATTCATGAAATGAAGAGAAACATAGGAAGTAGAGACCATAGACCCATAAACTATCACAGGGAACAAAGCTCCCAAGAAAAATTCACTGCTCTATATGAAGTTTCTGTCCTCTCTTTGTATGTTCTTTTTTTTAAGTATTTATATCATTCTCTTTATTTTGTTTTGTATTTTGTTTTTTTGCTGCTGTAAGCTTTAAGCTGAAAGTATGCTTTTTATGAAAATATAAAAACCCAGAAAATCCCATCATCTCTATTTACAGACTAGTATTTGATGGTATGCTTTACAAAACAGTTTCAAATTCTCATCCTCAGAGTCGGGGAATATCTCAGTGGCATTTCTATGCACTACCAATTTGCAAAATGATAATAGCAATAATAATAGTGACTGCTATTTACTAGATGAAAACTCTACGCTGAGCACTTTACATATATTATTTCAAATCTGTATCAAAACTCTGCAAGGGAGGTATTGTCTCCCTTCTTGTAATTGAGTAAACTGGGGTTTATAGAGTTCAAATTACTTGCTCAAACTCAAAGGTGGTAAAGGATTGAGCTGAATCCAATCCTGAGTTCAAAGCCTCTTATCTAAAGTCTTGCTACTAGCATTTCTTGTTTTATATCTTGATATGAACATGAACAGCTGCTCTGGAGGAGAAATGGAAGTGTCACAATGAGTGTACCCTTTGCTGAAGTTAGTAAGAGTACACAAAGTTCTATTTCACGATTGTTTATTTCTTTTGTTACTTTATGGTAAAGTATAAGTATGCCATTTTATAATTAAGGTATCCATTATTCAGTCAACATTAAAAATGAGTCCTGACAAGTCACAGAAAAGAAACTTTGAGCAATTTAGAATGTACTAAAAAAGAATAATATGATTCTGATATAAAAAATATGTCTGAAATTTGTGGAGTGGAATAAAATACATTTATCTCCTAAATCATTCTAAAGCTATCTTAAAAACCACAGATCCCAAAATATAAATGAGATATGAGTCAAATAAAATATATTAAATAAGTGATATCTTAGATATTTCAAGACCTTGATTCTAAATGAAATATTTTCAGATGGTATAGCACACATTTTACTGAATGCTGTTTACTTTATCTGGAGCCCTATCTCTAACCGACCTTCTTTTACAGTTATGCCCACAAAACACCTCCATTCTCTAAAGGCATATTAAAGATGTCAACATGTGGACATTGTCCTTGGAGCTCCTATAATTCCCTGATGACATATTAGACAGATGATCTTAGGAGCAAGAGAAGCTTTGACTTCACTATTACCTGCTTGTGTTCGCTATCCATATGCGGCTCATCATACATATACTCTGAAACTGTCTCACCCTGCTCGTCACATAAGACCTTAACTTTGAGTCCAATAGTCCAAATTTCTTTATGCTGCATGGTGATCACAAGCAGCAATCATGGGCACAGGCATCTGTTGGTCGGCAAGAGATTTGTTACCTCATTATAATCTTTTGAACAACCCACTGAGGTGAGATTGCCCTCATTTTTTAGATGAGGATACTGAAACTCAAAGAGTTTACATTGCAAGCTCAAGGTCAATGGGCAATAACAACTGCCCAGTGGGTTGCTCTAAGAATTACAACATATTAAAAAATGAATAACGATAAACTATAGTACTTCATATATTTAATTCCTTTTTTTCCTGAAGAATCTAGAAAAACTGCCAGCAATCTATTGATACTTTATCATACCTTACTGTAAGCCTGAATACTTTCAAGTTATTAACATGAAAATATGATGGCTCACTTGCACATAAAAGATAGCAGTGATGAATAGGAAAAACAAGTACAATTGTAAATATAGTCGTTTACCTTAGGAGAAAAAATGATGACTATCTTTTTGATTTCTGCATTCCTAAGGGGATTTTGCATATTGGCAACATCAATTTTAAACAATTGCATAGTAAGTCATTAACATGTTGGAAAAAAACTAACAAATTTATGTCTGTATATTTCAATCAATTTTAGCCAGGTGTAAGACAAGGTTTTTTTTTCAGCCAATATGATGGGAGAGAAAACAATTTAACCTATGTTTAAAATGAGCTGTGCTAACACTTTATGGTTTTCAGAAAATCCTACACGTGAATTCTCTTTATGTTCCCACTTACTTCCTCATAGAAGCACTTTTAATATTTTCACAGCAATTGTATTAAGAAAAAATTAACAGAATATACCTTTACTTTAATTAGAACTATTAAATAAACGGCAGAAAGTAGTCTTTAGAATTACAAATTATACTTGGAAAGTACCTATTCTTGGTTGTTATTCACCCCATAGGGCTTGCATATGGAGATATCTTGTAAAGGCTTCAAAGAGTTTGTGAATCTCTAAAACTTTATTAAAATATATTTGCATATTTTTCAGTGTGAGTTTATAGTTTTCATTCAATTCCACCATGGCTGGAAAATAACCAGGCACTTGCTTTCCCTAGCACCTGTACTAATTTTAAAACCTCGATTAGCATTTTTAAGACACTAAATCCAAGATGCAATGTTGGTGCCATAAATGGATATAGGAGAGATAATGGTTGGAGGAAATTCCTCTACCAACAAAGAAACTCAATTCAAAGAAACCTTAAGAATAATCTACCCAACCCATATAGTCTTAACTTGAATCTCCTTTACTCATCTCTAGCAGGTATTTATTTACATTCGTCTATCTATAGAAAGTGTGGACTGTGTAATTAGTTCACTGCTTTAGGTAGCTATTTATTAAAAAGTTAATATAAATAATAGACACCTCTTGGAGTGAATGCCTAATAAAGAGCAAACCAAGAAATGACTACTCAGAAGAGAGAAATTAGCTTTCAGAAGTTCTCTGGTCTTTAAAAGTATATCATTTCATCAGATGAGCAAATTACTGACCAACTTCAACAACCTCTCCTGCCACAAGAAATCAGGTGCAACCAATGTTACCCTTCATTTCACAAGTGAAGTAAATGAGTATTATCACATTTAAATGATTTAATCATTCAACTGAGGCCAGAATTTACAACCAGAAATCTCAAATACCTGGTTATTTAGTGTTTTTACCACATTAACGGACTTTTTAAACTAACTTTGATTTCTATGCAGTAACTAATATATCTATGTAAAACCCTTGAAATGATTTCCTAGTACACTTAAGATAATCATAATTATTTTTTAGTTCTAAACTATGGTCTATTTTTCCTAGAACACATTTCTCCTCATTGTCCCAATCCTGGTTCCTTTCATCATTCTGGTCAGTTTGAAAGTTCTCTCTTCAGAGAAACCATCTTGAATCACCGGATCTCAGTAGGTCTTTACAACTTTTCCCCTTCACTGCTTTTTTTCTCTCATGTCATTCCTTTAGTTTCATTCTCTTTCTTAATCACAATGTTAACACACATTCCAATAAAAGTAAGTGAAATAGCTCCATCTTGCTCATTTATCCACTATCAAGAAGGATCCTATCAGTAGAGAGGTTGGCTGAAGAAAAATTTTCACTGCAATTTATACTTCAACTCTTTTTACTAGGACATCAATATTTACATATCATGCAGGATAAATTCTCCATAATTTTATAAGTCTGGAGTAAATTAAAAAGATAAATGATAGAGAGAGAGAGAGAGAGAGAGAGAGAGAGAGAGAGAGAGAGAGAAGAAGAAGAAGAAGAAGAAGAAGAAGAAGAAGAAGAAGAAGAAGAAGAAGAAGAAGAAGAAGAAGAAGAAGTAGTAGTAGTAGTAGTAGTAGTAGTAGTAGTAGTGATGCTCAGATAACCTCAAATAAAAATAAAAATAATCAGTGGTTTCAATATAGTTTCAGTTGCTTCCTAAGGAGCCAGCATAACATTAAATAAGAAACAATTAGACCATAATACCCTAAGGTACCAGAGTGATAAGGAATGTTTAACAGTATAACCCTGATAATATCCAGGGCTCCTGTGGCTCACTGTCCATAAGGTACATTTAAAACTCAGTTTGCAGGATTTGATTTATAATCTTCAACAAACTTTTTAAAATTCTCATTCTTTTTCTCCCCAATTTTCTTTTGAACATCTTATCAACCAAACTCCTACAATTTTCTTGCACAAATAGCCTGTGCACTTGGTGGTCTCTCTCCTCCCCCCAGCTTCTCACTATATGTGTAATCTTCACTTCTCATCTAGAAAATATTTTCTTCTTTTGCTAGTGCCTTCTTATCATACTCTTTACAGTTCATAATTTTATCATCACATCTCTCGACCCCAAGTTCAATATCATGAGGATCCAGCAGCAACATGAAAAGGAACAATTTTTCTTAGAGATATGAGAATCAAGAAATAGGATACATCTGATTGGGTAAATACTAATGATAAATGCCCCAAAATAATCATAGTTCTTTATTTTATCCCTGCACAGAACTCATACTCAAAAATTATAATGTTTGTGTTTCTGCACAAGGTCTTCATTTTCATTCCTTCACCATTCATAAGACTTATCTCCTCATTAAAGCACAAGTAGATTACAACGTTGTTTTATTATTCCATTGTTGCTGCCTGGATATTCACTTATAGGCAACTGGGGGAAAAAGAGTAAACAATGATGAAATCAAAACAGATGTAAATGATTCCAGAAAGTATAGACAAGAAAAAAATTGGAGATAAGAAGTATAATCACAAGAATAAAAAAATGAAATAGAATAAAATCTACATAGAATACTATTAATGAGAAAAATCGAATTGCATGCAGTGATGATTCACTGAGAATGGTTATAGAGAAAATATCTAAAAAATATGGAAGATTAAACATTAATGGAAGATAGACTAATGCATTCATACATGCCAATAAAAGATAATCAGATAAAATTTTGTACAGAGATCTTCCAAGAATTATCCATGAATCTTTAAATTGAAAGTGAGCACTGAATACTGAACATGGGTATCGTATGCCTACTATACTTGCAATAGTCTAGTATGGCCAGTTAAAAAGCCAGAAGGCTCGTGGAAGACAACCGTGGACTACTGAGAATTGAACAAGATGGTACCTCTCCATCCATGTATCTATGTTCAACATTACCACCATCTCAAATATCTTGGCCATGGTCCTAAGAGTATACCATGCTATACTGGATTTAACAAATGCTTTTTTTCAGTACACACTTGGCCATTGAGTCACAGGTCAATTTTTCTTCACATGAGAGGGGCAACAAAAGGCCTTCCAAGTGCTTCCCTAATGCTACCCACACAGCCCCAGAATGTGCCATGGGATGTTAACCCAAGATCTATCCCTGTTCTCCCTTCCCACATCAGTAAATGGACCCATTACACTGATGATATAATGTCAACATGTGAAAACTTGCCTCTGCTGCAGGATACTCAGCCGACTGTGGTAGAACATCTACAAGGAAGAGGATGGGTGGTGAATCTACAGAAAATTTAAGGCCCAAGCACTGATACAAAGGTGTGAAGAGTCATATAATTGGATGAGAAGCACATTGTCCCAGAAGCTGAGATTGATAAGCTCAAGCCTATCTAACTCCTTAGAATGTGAAAGAGATGTAAGATTTTGCAGGGACTTGGGAGTTCTGGAGGACTTTTGCTCCCCACCTCACACAGTACCTATAGCCCTTATACCTCCTGCTAAAGAAAGAGCGCATGTGGGACCTGGGAATCAAAGCAAAAATCTACACTTGAAAAGGAAAAACAAGTACTAGTGAAATGGACTAAAACTGTGGACATCTCTCACATAGGGCTACCATTTGAGTTGTAAGTATTTGTGACTCTAGAAAATATGAGATGGATCATATGCCAAAGGCAAGAGTATGACTAGGATTTTGGTTCCAGATTTATAAGGGTGCAGAAACATGCTACACTTTCATAGAGCAAGTGTACACCTAGCAGCGTACACAATGTTCTTCCAGGTAGAACCACCCACAAAGCAACAGCATATCATGGTAAGAACTTCCTTCATATCAAGCATGGACTGAGAATATGTTCCATCAACCCATGTCTGAATGGTTCAAACTCCCATGATGACTAAGTGAAATGCCTGTTTGTGATAAAGGAGCACCCTCTTACCAGCTGTCTCTAGAAATGTGGGGGCTACTATGCCCAGTAGAGTACATAAATTCTCCAAATATCCCCTGTGGTAACTCCTGTGGTCTGTAGAGAAAGAGTAGGGAAAATTCCTGCAGATGCCTGGTATGCAGATGGGTCTAGTTAGGGCACCCCTTCACATGAACTGCATTTGCTATTCAGCCCAACGCTGACACCATCTGGATGGAAACTGGAATGAACTGCAGCAGCCAGTGGGCTGAATTCAGCAGTCTGGCTGATGATCACTCATGATCCTTGGTCATTAACTCCTTGTCCTGACATTTGGATTATTGTTCATAAAGGATTAACCTTGTGGCCTGGATAATAGGAAGGTTAAGAGTAGGTGATCATAAATAATCCCTATGGGGGTCAGGCTGAGTGGAAAGACATACAGGTTCACCCGTAAGAGCCTGAGGCAATTTTCGCTATGGTCCACATCCCATTTTATAAGGCATTGACACCCCTACTGCCCCACCCCCTCAATCAGGAATCTAATGCCTTTGCTTGGGTATGATCACTAGCAATTGACCCTTCAGTAGATACAGCAGATTGGTGCACGGGAAGAGTGGCCACTGTAGCACATGGGAAGAGTGGCATATTCCCAAAGAAGCGTGATTACCCATGTAATATAGTGACTTGGTTCATGCAGTAGCAGCATATCCTGTGTGTTTCTAAGCAATGTGTGAGGCAGCTACCAAAGCAGTGTGGGGTCATCCACTGGAGTGCCCAACTGATGAAGGGTTGGCATTTAATTAATTATATTACACCGCATCCTCCCTCAAAGTGAGTGTTTTAAATGTGCCTTTTTGGTATGTACTCCAAGTCTGGACTAATCCAAGCTTTCCCTTTGTCACTTCACAGATGACGTGTTCAGATACTCTCGCTGAATAAACAGTAATGGGGGTCATATTTCAAAGGTCACGATATGCAAGATTGGGCAAAAGGCGATGACATTAAATGGACGTTCCATCTTCTCTATAACCTGCAAGCAGCAGGGTTGGTAGAAAGAAAGAAAATAATAAAGCAGCCGATTAAATTATTAACAGGTATAACCACTTCGGCTGGGTAAACTAAAGTACTATTTCAGGCTTTAACACATTTGAATGATCAAGTACTAGGGGCTGTTGCCCCATGTGACAAACTGGGAAGCCCTGTCAAGACACCCAACACTATAAACTTATATAAGGTGGTCATTTCCCTTGCTCTTATTATGAGTCAATATGTTATACTGCTAAGAACTCCAAGCCCCACTGCACCTGGAAAAGGAGTTACCTAATGGAATTTGCAATGAGACATCTCACTAGGATGGGTGAGTTACTTTGTACCTCTGGGTGAGGGAAAATCACTGTCCCCACAGATATCCCATTGTCTTGTTGCAAGCTAGACATGTGGAAATGCATTATACCTGAAATGGAATATGCACCATTAAAAGAGGGGAGAAGGTGGGGGGCCTGGTCTGTTATAACTCAGCCCTAGTCCATCTCCTGAAGCCTGACAATGCTACTTTTACTAGTCAACATGTGTGGTATACACAACCAGATCTGAGTCCTAAAGCTGCCTGCTACCCTCTCTTCAAGGCTAAGTGGACACATTCTATTTTCCACTAGTACAACCATTTGACTGCCATCTTTGTTCCCTCCATTGGCCTGAAGGACATTATAGCACATATAGAAGACTTTGTGAAATTTACCCATGAAGCTTTAAATGATAGCTGACAAAGCCTGTCTTTACCAAACACTGAAATATCTCTAATGAGAAAAGCTGTCCTCCAAAATAGACTGACCTTGGCCATCACTTCTACCTAGCAAGGAGAAACCTATGCCATTATCCAAGCAGAATCTTGTGTGTTTGTATCTGATAAGTCTGCAAATGTATCATCTTTATTAAATCTCATGAGAACACAAATAAATGCCCCAAGTAATCTGACCCCTAGCCTATGGGACTCAATAAATCAGTGGTTCAGATCATGAGGCTCTTGGTAGAAAGACATATTATCTACTTTGGGAATCATTATAATCTATGTTTTCCTTTATACGTCTCTATACAATTGCTGTGGTACCTGCCTCCAGCGCAGCCAGGTAGCCACCTCCAGGCTGGTGAAACCTTGCTGACCATGCATAGAATATTGCAAAAACAAAACAAAACAAAAAACAATCCCAAGGGGTGGAGTGTTGAGGGACGTCACTGAGGACATGACTGCTGGTCAACTGAAAAGCTGGAACCGGGCAAATGAAGACACCTCACCTCCCACCTTGTCCTTGGAATTTATGTTCCAGCCACCATTCCCACAGCCAGAGTCATTTCAAGGATGTAGCCTTGAGAGAGTAAGATGTTATTGAGGTCATATGAGCTGAATACATGACTAAAATCAGCGAAGCCTTTTATATAAACTTTTAAGATTCTGGTGGACAGGTTCAAGATCTACTTGTTTTGTGGTCACTCAAGACAAGTCTTGTATGTAAATTCCCTTGTTTTTAAAAATTGCCACCTACTACACTGGAGAGCTCTGCCTCTTTCTTCAACCTCCATGCCTTCTGTGATAGGGGGACAATTCCGGATTTCAACCAGGAAACACTTGCAGTTGTGAACCAACACTTTTGCTGCTGGGACCGAATCCCCTTGACCAGCTTGTGGTACTTGGTGTGATCCATCTTTCACCATTGGATCTTTAGTATGTTTTTACACTGCATCTGGGGTGCATTCCAGACCCCCTGTCCTCTTCACAGAATCCAGTCTAGGCTGGAGGTAGCTGGCAGTCAACAGCTCTTCAGGGGGCCAGTAGACATCCTCCTATGGACCAGCATCTCCTCAAGCTCTAGCTTGGACCCTTTTTCAGGGAGGGAGGCAACCCTGCATAGGCCTGCTGTCGGTATGCAATAGTCAGGCCTATAGACATGGTTCCTCAGCACCCTCAGACAGGCCTGACCTAACTGTGACTTCCCTGGGGTTCAGACCTGAGCAGCACCAGGAACATGGCTGGTGGCTGGTGGTGACCCAAGGTGCTTAGAGGAGTATTTTGTGGCCATGCTCAGGTACTTCCTGTCTGTCATTTAACCAGCCCCAAGACCTGTCTACAATTGCCCACTGGTTCCTTTACCCAGATAAATAGACAATTGAGATTAATATGTTATCTTTAGTACTGATAGAACTGATACTAGAGAATGCAGCTTAGCTGGACAATAATAATGACATTTCTAGTAGTGACCCCCAAACTTGTGAAAAGAATTCCAAGCAGCCTTGATCAATCACAGGCTTTTCCACATGGAGATGCCTTAAAGATGTGTGATTTTTGTCCATTATTAAATCCATAAGCTAACTAAAATTATGTTGTTACTGTTTTGGGTGCTGCAAGCAACCTGGTTCAGGAAACACACAAGCGATGATAAACTTTAGTCTTAGTTCCTTATTCTCAACCCAGCAATCAGGATACTTCATCTACATCTTTGGGAATAAGCTTCTCAGAGGCTTGAAGTATTTGGGGTAATTAGCAGAGTAAAGAAGAAAAATCTTCCTCAGTAAATGCTATTTTTTTTCCCACAGATTTCCTTCGTTTATCACAATGTGTTCATCTATAAAATGAGTGGGCCAGGCTACACGTTCCTTATATTCCTTTCAAGATCTAAGATTTGATGACTAACACTCCCTCTCTACCAAGTAACTCGTCATCCTTGATGTTAACCTGTCAAATGTTTCAATGAGATAAAAAACATTAAACACACAAAGCGTATTTATATGTGTGAAATGTAGTTAAAAGATACTACTACAAAAGTATATGTTAGATCTTTAAGGACTATTTACTAGTATTAATTCATTATTCATCTTTGCAGTTTCTGCAGGAACTAAGAAATTCAACCATTTTTTGCTGAATAAAAAAAAAAGAAAGAAATCATTTGTGTTTTGGCTGTCACATGAAATTTGTTTGAAAGAATGATCCTAGAGTAAATGCCTTAAACTTTGAAATACTTGATAGTGCAGATATTCGAAAAGCTCATACAATCACTATATTCAAACATAATATCTCTAAAGACTCTCCTGTAAGCCAGCACAATTTGGGTTATATCTCTGTTCATACATGAATTACTCTAAGTGGTAAGCCAGAATGGTGAGAAGGCAAAATGGAATAAAAAGACACCCACCGATTTACCATAAAGAGGGGTTATTTCTTTTCATTGTTCCCATTTTGATGATTCAAAAATCATTGTGCATTTTTCAGCTTAGCTTTAAGAGACCAAGTTGACAACAAACAACTACATTGAGTTCTGAATATCAAGATAAAAATCAAGGTTTGTTTTTTTCCCCGTTTTTGAATGGCCTGTGAGTTTATAAATGATATATAATGTTACATTCATGTGGCAAAAGTAATTTTGTTCTTGTTTAGGTGGTATTAACATGGATGTGGAATATCCCATACTAATAGCTCATCTCAGACCCCATACGGAATCACAGATTAAGTATGCCATGTTAACTGTAATATAATATGTGAGTAGCAGAAAAATTCTCACCTAAAAAATTTTGTGTGTGTGTATATGTATATTTATATATATAGTCACAATATCGAATTTACATAAATGTTAACAGTTAAATTCATGTCAATCAATCTCCCAGTATTCAAGAGACACCATGTTTTGAAGCAAATGATTTTAAAATCAAGAAGAAAATCCCTGCAAATAAAAGCTTATGTTGAATTGAAAGAGAGGCAATCCTTGGATATACATCTTTTATCAAAATTGCTCTTTTTCCCCCTGAAACCACATGCAAGGAATACTTTTCTCTTTTCCCTGTTGAAGGTTTTAAGCTTTGCTTCATGCTCTTTTTATCTCCTCATAGCTCATACTTGTCTCTCTCTCTCCTCTTTTCCACTTCTTTGTTAAAATCCTATAGCTTTGCTTCCTCTTACAAGATGCCTTTGACTTAAAAACTCTTTCCTAAAAAGTCAACCCATTGCCCTCTTTCAAAATAATTCCAGTTTCTTTCATGAAGCTCTATCTGATCAAATTGTCTTCTATTCAAGAGAACTCGCAAGCAGTTTGCTTTATCCCAGCCTCTGATAGAAGCAGGCTCTCTTTCTATTTAGACATAATGAAAATGAAATTAGAGTATTATTAATTTCTATAAAAGCTGTATTATTTTTCTAATTTATAATTTAAAAATTAGAAATATGCCTCTATAAAATTATATTTTGAACTCTTTTTGAACAAATTATTTTAAAAATGATCATTATTTTACAAATAATGTGAGAGGAGGGTGAAAAGTAGATAGTCAATTGATTATCTCAAATTTAGTACAATTGGTATATTTTAAACTCTAAGTTGAATTACTGTAACTTTTAGAACATTGCCATCTGATATTTCTCTTGTCCCTTATATGTACATTTTGGAAAATAGAATTTGCTTTGAATTCTTTATTTGTCAATTAATTAAAGCCAAAGGACTTCTTGGGGAGAAAGCAACATCTTTTATATCTGAACCTCCATAGAAATATAAGCCAATATTGAGAATTATGGCACCAAAGTAAAGTCAATAAAAACCTGAAGTGATTAGAAAAACCATATTTGCTCTCTCCACCCAGATAACTTTAAAAAATATAATGAAGCCTGATTTCAGAAGACATATTTATTACTTTTAATTTCTTATTATCACTGTTTTTTTGTATTATTCATTGAAAGAGTTTAATTGTATAGGGTGATTGTTAACTAGCATAGCATGCTCATTTTCTAATCTCAAATATCTAAACCACTATTAAAAGTCTAACCAGGTTGCCTTTTATTTTAATCCCAAGAATATCTGGCACATTGTTCTAGTATTAATATCCACTCCACTTGGTAAATATATGTTAAATGGATAACTAAACTAAGGAAGGCTACAACAAGTGTTTATATATCTCATTTAAAACATAGGTTAGGGCTATAGTTTAAAAGTCCTTATAGAGTCCTTTATTGTGTTTATTGCTTGGACCTTGATCAAGTACATGTATATATTTAGAAAATTTAAAATAATTATGAGATTTTATGAAACCATTTGAGAAAACACACCAAGAAATATTGATAAAATATTAAAAAAAAAAAAACAGTGAACAGCAAAAAAAAAAAAAAAAAAGTTAAAAAGTCTTGTCATACTGAAAAGAAAAAAATCAATGAGAGGTGAACTCCAATAGTTATAGGCCAACAATAAATGCGATTCATATTCATGCAGTACTTCTTTCAAGCTTCTGTGAACATGTTTGTGTTTTACAATGTGGCAATCTGTTAAGAATTCTTCATGTTTACTGAAATACTGTTAGCTCCTTCTCTTAGACCGCTCTAAATGTCATTTCAATTTCACAGAAAATATAGACAAGACCAAAACATAAATATATAAAATAAAATAGATCTCCCTGCAGTTTAAATGCATTGTTATGGTAGTCACCTTATACACACATCCCCATATAATTGATGGAAACTGAGAAGAATTTTGACTGAAAAAACCTTCCAAAGTCTTGGAATACAGATCAAGGAACATTCATTCTGATCAAAAGCTTATGACTTGTACAGATTATTAGAGATATTTATATAGACTTTTCTCGTGTATTTCTGTGGCTTTCTTGATTTATATTACATTTTTACTAAAAAAATTTCAAGAAATTCACAAGTTAATAAATCTTAGATCTCATAGGAATACAGTGTGATACATTTCAGTGGAAGCAAACTTCTGGGGTATATCTTAATTCAAGAAAACTTTAAAGAGTTTTTTTTTCCTCTAATTATTTTAAACCAAGTTTTAAGATTTTAAAAATTCAAATATTTAATATACCATTATATAATCATTTATTAAAAAGAAAAAGTTTTAAATGACATGAGTATTAGTTTTTTAGTTATTGTTAGCTTAGGAGGCAATCAATTCATAATATAATGCCATTCCTGGCAATGTCTCCCAATACAATACTTCAGGATAGGAAAAGAGATCTTTTCTCTAAATTATGGAGCAAGTTGTATTATTTCCTGTAAGAGATGTTCCCGGATATCAGGAGTTTACATATGAAGTAAAATATCCTAAATAATTGTTGCGATAATAAATCTAAAATGGAAGTACCTTTAGAGTATCATGACAATACAAATTACAGAAATCTAGCCATTTTAAGAGCTAGTGAGGCTTAGTGTATGCCTTGAGAAATCAGAAACAGTTAGTTTGGTAGATATTGGTGAGAAAGTCCTTTCTAGTAGAAAGAGGAGATGTATACAAAAGCATGTGAACATGGCTTGTAGAACTGACCGTCCTGCGGACAGATAGAAAGATGTAGGCCACATTAATGACCTTTTTTGGACCATCGAAAATGTGTCAGTTTTCTTTCTAGGGACATAATGAAAGGAGTTAAGCAGGAAAGTAGCCCAATAAAATTTGCATTTTAAAAAGATTAATGTACTATGAAAGTGAGTTACCTTTTAATGAAGAGAGAAATACTAGTGAAGGAAAGGTGATTCTAAGCCTAGCTTTTAAAAAAAGAATAGTTTAGGCAAGATATAATTAGGAACTGAACTAAGGAATTTTCATGTGGAGATAGAGTTCAATGGATTTTGAAGATAAATAGGAGGTAGAATTAACATGAATTGGTAAAAAAACATTTTTAAGTTGGAAGTTAATGAAAACGAAATTAAAACCACCAGTGTTGAATAAATGAGGATATTTCCCTAGATACAGAAATCATTTAGTGGGAAATTGCATAGGTTTCCATGCTATTTACCAAAATAGATAAATCATGAGAAATTTTTAAATTTACAAGATGGGGGATCAAGGAAATAAAATGAATAATAACTTCAAGTTTAGAAATAATAAATTTAAGGTACTATGATGTCTCTGTGAAAATTTTCCATAATAATAATAATATAAATATGGTTTGATTGTCAAAAGCCAATGTTAGGCTAAATTCAAAAAAAATCACTTATTTTTTCTCATATAAGAATGGTCGACTGAGGGTTTCTGCTGATTTGGGCTGGGTTTTACCATTCTCAGAAGGGATTCCTCATGGATCTGTAGTCAGCTAGGTACTTAGCTGGGAGGTTGTTAAATATAAAGACTATTAAGAATTATAAACCTCAGTCTATGTCCATGACATCCTGAATAAGCCCGATCCCGTCTAATCTTGGAAGTTAAGCAAGGTTGGGCCTGGTTAATACTTGGATGGGAGACCACCTAGGAAGACCAGGTGCTAAAAATAAAAAATAAAAATAAGGGATTGTAAACTGACAAGATTATTGCAATCTGTGAGGTCAACCGAGGATTGCCTCACATAAAAAATAAAATAAAATAAAAAAAATAAAAATTACACTGTTCACCTCTCGTCCTCCCTACCTTTGACAATACCTGTACTACTTCCAACATCTGGGATATGGTGAAAGTGAATACCACCGGTGTTGAATAAATGAGGATATTTCCCTAGATACAGAAATCATTTAGTGTGATTGCAGAAAATAGATTTGAGGGTGACTGGAAGATAGATGTTGAAATTTTTAAGAATTATAAATTTATTATAGAAAATAAGAAAATATAAACTAGGAAAACAAATAGTATTATTAATATGATTATGTAAATATGTACAATGAGCAGTTTAAATTGGATAAAAATGTTGAAAAATAAAAGTACCTTTTAAAATGAAAGGTTAAGACTTATGTGTCAAAATGCTTAATTATTTAATAATATTACAAAATACAAAATGGTTAATAATGTTTTTAAAATAAAAATGTAAACTTGACATAGTTAGTTAATATTACATAAAACATATATTTTATAGGATGGAAATTTAGTTTCTTATATATAAATAACAAATAGCTGATGGAAAGTTTCATTTGCCCGGGAAAAAATTTTGATTTTTTTTCTGAGAAAGTAAACTTTGATTAATAAAATTAGTTATTAGTACAAAACACCTAAAAGAAAGCAATAGGAAGTGTTGGCTTTTATCTCAATTCATAGCTCAAAACAAACCATAAACCTATTTTTGTCAAAATTCTCATTGTAGCTAAGTGTCTTTTGAGGTGACATAGCGACTTCCTCAAAACAAAAACATCTACCTCAAACTTTATTATGCATTTTTTTTTTTTTTTTTTTTTTTTACTCTTAGGCACTATCTTCTACCCTAACTGGTTCTCCATTCCTCATTTTGTTTTGGAAAAAGGCCTGAAGATTATAGCTATGTGTTAAGAACATGAGGCCATACTGAAACCTTTGAAAGCAGAAAGGAAAACTTTGGGTAAATGTCTAAGTAGAAAATTTCATACAGGATATTTTGCCCATAAAAGATCTAATTTGGAATAAGTTTTCATGGGGGCAAAGACGCCTCAGGATTCATTTGGAGAATTATCTATAATGGATCTCCTACAAAATCTGCCTTTAATGTTAATTTTATTAGCAAACTAATTGGGATGACTGAATGCCTTCTATAGATTTATGTAGGCAATAGAGTGAGAGAAAACATTTGAAACAAACAAACAAAATACATAGTGCCCCATAGGATCTTATTCTCACCGATGCATGACATGTTTTAGGGAATCAATTTAAACTGACTTTAAACCTTTACTAATAATCCACTAATCTTTTACGTATTTTTTAGTCTTATGGAACCAGTGAGAATGTAAAATAGGAACTTAAAATCTACCTTCACAGTGGTTTTGCAAAAATTAAATAAGTATATATTCTATGTGGTAGCCTAGTTAATAGCATACAAAAGACATTTGTTCATTCAACATGGGCCTGGCCATGATGAGAATCTAACATGATTGGACCAGGTCTGATAATTATTATACTAGTATCTCACTATACAACAGTAAAATATAAGGTAAGTCTATCAATTTCTCTTCTGGCAAATCTAAAAGTTTGTTAGAAATGCCTTAGCTTGTTATCCCACCCAGGGGTGTCTTTATGTTCATGCAGGAGAAATGTGTTTGCCCATATGGTAATTATTAGATGGAAATTTGCATGGCTTCAATAAAAATCAAATCAATTTATCTAATATTATAACTGATATTAATTTTTACTATTATAAAAAAAACAATTAGGTTATTAAAGCATTCTTTTAGTTTAATTCAATAGGTGACCAAAATTAATTTCATGTGTTTTAAAACCTACTCTTTCTTATGAATGGGATAGGAACTTTTTAAATAGACTTAATTGTGAAAACTCAATATATTGAGCAGTATTCAATAACCCATTTTAAAAATAATTTTATCAACATAAGTCAAAAAAGAAATCAAACTTGTTCTGTAATTATTTATATTCAAATAAATTTCAGCCTAAACTTGAAAGCATCTGGTCATTTCTAAATTAAAGATGCCTTCATTTAAAGATGAACTGGTCATGATAACTTCAGCTTAAATTTCAGAGAAATATACATTAAAGAAGAAGATTGCTCATACAAAATGGCTGAGAATTGAAAATAATCTACGTGGGTACAGCTATGGAGCTAACAACTCTACACACAAACCAAACACTATCAATCAGTTCTAACAAATTTTCTTTCTGAGCTCAAATATCAGCAAGACCACTGACAGCAAAGACTCATTACTCTACTTTGATACCAGTCGAGACCTACTTTTTATCCTTTAGATAAATTCTCTGAATATTTGCTTCCATAGTTTATGAGAATCTTTGTTGTTGTACTTACATATTTCTTTTTGACCACTCATCATTATAGCTTATATTTCCCTTCAGGAAACTCTAATTACAAATAGAAAAAAAAAAAATTACTATGTAGTAAGTATCTATTGTGTGCCTAGGCACTGTCCTAGATAAATAATTGTCACTTCAGTCCTGGGAATGAAGATTTATTAACTGCCTGCACACTGTTAACAAGTGTGATATTGACCATATGATTTCACAGTTTGAAACCCCTGTCTTCTTTCATAAAATAAAAATAAACAAAAAACATTAGAGGAGTTTTCTAAGATTTAAAAGATGGTAAATACAAATTAGGTCTTATTCATCTTTGTAGTCATGGGTTTTTTTTTTTTTTTTTTTTTTTTTACATAGGACTCATGGTTTGCTTCCCATGTTAAATCACCTATTAATATTCAATATCATGCCCATTTTTGAACACAAAGAGTATATGAATGGCAGAGAAAAGATCACATTTCAGTAGTGGGCCTAAACAAAAGATTTAAAAAATTTAAAGTTACTGTAAGAGTGACTTAGGTGAAACAGAATCTGTGCTGAGTAAAATGTTTAGTTTAATGGGTAATGTCCCAAATTTAACTCAGATGTTAATAGAAGAATTCTATGTCTTGCGCTGCTCTCTTTTTGGTTTGTTTTCTTTAAACAATAACATGTTCAAACTATTTTTAAACATGAATACTTAACATGGTCTTCGTTTCTTAGAGTACATTTTGACAATAATGTTAACAATTATTCCTGATTATGCCTCATTTTGTTTGACTTACAGTCACATTTTGAAAGACTTCTCTTTCCTCGGTCATACTAATGGTAAAATATCAAAGGTATTTTTTTTTTTATATTTCACTCAACGAAATGTTCACCTAAGAGAGAATGCAAGCTCATAGTATGAAATAAGACAGTTTCTGATATTATACATTATTCTTATACTCAACTACAAGCATTATAAGAATGTAGCAAACAATATTGAATTTAAAAACTTTGAATCAGGTAATTATGAAAGTAAAAAGTTTATTTTTGTTTGTTTAATATGAATCCCTAGAAGAATCCTAAAGAAAAGCACTATTTAAAATAGTTGAGCTTCCCTTACATTTTAATCAGATCAACTTTATCAGATTTTTATGTATGCATAACACTGCTTTATAAACAGATTAGAAAAAAAATGTAATTTTATTTCAAATTAATTTTGGTAGCTCCTATGAATATTTAGCTATTGTGCTATGATAGAGTTAGCTCTAATTGCAGATACAGATGGCGTAAAGAGCATCATCAAAACTTTTCCCCCCGAACAGATCATAAAAAATAGGTTGTTTTGCTTATTTGGTTAATTTGAAAGATGTTTAATTGCATAACCTCCAGGGAATATTGCAATTTAGTAAATTAAAGAACATACGTATTTTTTCGAACTATGCTCACTCTTCTTTTTGATATTTATAATTGATAGATTATAAAGAAATTGTTCTCTATGTTTTAAGAACATGTTTGAAGCAGTACCTGAGAGATATATTATAACAAAGTCTGTATAGATCTGATAATCTCAGTTTGTAAAAAAATAAATTTGGTTTAGAGAGATTTGACTAGGAGATATATAAGTTTTGATAGCAATATTCATGCATGGTTTAATTTATCCATTATGCACCTATTTATTGGTCAAATATATATATCTATATATACATATATAGATATATATATTTCAAACAGTGGTTATAACTTTTTCTAGAACTTTGCTTAATATTTGACTTTGAACCAAATGTCAGGTGTGATGAATATTAAATATAATTAAAAATATCAGAATATTTTACTTGTAAAAATGATTACATATTCATTACATACAATTTAGAAAAGATTGGAATATATATTTTATATTTATGTCTTTCTGCTATAGTTTCACACATGTATATATTTTATTTTCAGAGCACTGAAATCATAACTATTATTAATTATAATATACTCTGAATGTTTGCCATATTATTAAGCATTATCACAAAAATAGGATTTGTAAAGTTGGAATAACTTTTCATTCTTTGGATATAATAAAATATATTGTCAGAAATATCACTTTCGGATTTGTCCATTACATTTGAATCTCTTTGTGTACCTTAAGATTAATTCCTAAAAATACTACTCAGTCAGAGGCACTGGGAAATTAAAATTTCATACATTTTGACAAAGTATTCTATAAAATAATGATAAAGTATCTAACTCAGATGTTTGCAACATACAATACTGAGCTTTTGCTAAACATACTCATCTCACACTATTATTTTCTATATAACAACATTTTAAAATATAACAAATATATAATAGTATTGGAAAATAAGAAGGTTTTATGACATTGAAAAAAATTACCAGAGGAATCAGAGTCACAAGAAAAAAAAACATTGAATAAACGTAGCCTAAATTAGTTGCAGTAGTGGATAGAGGGAAAGAGATGTTAGGAAAATTTGTGTTCAGAGTTAATTAATAATGACATAATGAGTTGCAGAGGTCCCTGGAGTTACTGTCAGCATGATTACTTGAAAACTTGAATAGAAAATAAGCGAAACCATATTCTGCTTGACTTTAGTAGTAGATGAAAGAAATCTTTGCCTTCTGTAATAGAGTCAAGTCAGAGAGATAGAGCAGTGGCCCTAGCAAAAAAACATCAGAATGGTATAGCTGCATATCCAGAAGACAAATGTCAGGCACACCCTACCTTGATCTTCCCCACTCTATATCAAGAAGCCAAGTTCTAGTCACACCCTGTCTTGACCTTCCCCCTACATCAAGAAGCCAAGTCCTAATAATCAATACCTGGGACAAAAAACAGGAACACTTGGATATTCAATTTTTTGATAATTAGCAGACAACCAAGAATCATCAAACTGTGAAAGAAGTCTAACAATTTTAAAGAAAGGAATCAATTTAACAAACAAAAGAAATAACACATGGAGAATCAAGTTTAATAGAAAAAAAATACTGAAAGCTAAATTAGTGATGTAAAAGTTCAAGGCAAGAGTTATGCTAGAATGTCAAATGCAATTTACACTAGTGTTTATGATTCACACTGTAATGCCAGTTCCATAAAAACATTTACTGTTTCTGTTTTGTTCATGGCTAAATTCCCAGTTGAACCTTAGTGAATTGTCAATATTTATTAAATAAATATATGTAACATAAATCAAAAAAATGGAACATAGAAAGTTTTTAAAAAGATAAAAAATTCCAACATCCTTTTCCAAATATGATAGAAAAGAAAAATACCCTCACGAATCCCAAAAACAGATTTCTCAGGGAAAAGATAGGAAATCTTCCAAGGAATATTAACAAGTTTAATAGATTAAAGATTTTTACATATTCCAATTAACGGGTGTTATTAGGTATTAAATTTCTATCTAAAAAACAGAGAATACTTTATTTCAACCACTTGTGGATTATTCTCTAAATCCCACTATTTCACTATTTGTTAGAACCAGAAAATATTAGTAGCATGTCACATATTCCATATTGTCTCACTAAAACGCAGTTGATTTAGAAATTAACAATAAAATTAGAAAATTAAATGTGTTCACGTAGGTTACTATCTTAAGAGGAAAGCAAAACAGTCAAGTGGAAACTACTTAAAAATAAATTAAAGTGTGAATACTACATAGCAACACCTGTGTAATGTGTCTAAAACAGAACACCTAGGAAAATTATACACCTTCAGTGTATATGTTAGGATATGTAAGGATTTAAAATATGTAAATAATTGAGAATCTAGAACAAGAGTCAGAAGATGTTAGAAGGAATGAATCAATTGGAATATTCATTTATTGTTTCATTCATTCAATCATGAAGCATATAATATAAGCCAAGTATTAAAAAATACTTGCTAAAAAATTGCATTGGCTACTAAAAACATAACAGTTCTGAACTTGGTAAGCTTAGAGTCAGTCTAAGGAAGCCAGATACTAAAAACACAGACAAAAAAAATTATAAACAAAGCATAGATAGGGGTCACAAGAAGAACGTTTGATGGGAGAGTTTCACTTAATTGGGAAGTTCAGAAAAGTTTCCTGAGGAAGGGGAAGAGCAGTCTGAGATCTGAGGGTGAGCAGGTGTTGAGCAGGTTAAGGTAATGCAGCAGCCATGCCGAAAGACTGGAGTAAGTCCACAGGCACTGTGGAGGGAAGGGGCGTGGAGTATTGCAAAAATTAAAGGAAGCCTGTGTGGCTAGAAGATAGCACCATCCAAAGAGAAGCTTTGGAGACAGTTAGGGCCAAGTTCGAACAATGTCTTTAGGCCATGTTTAAAATATTGGGTTTGATCTTAAAAGCAATGTGAAACCATTGAAATAGTTAAAGCTGAGGAAGAGGTAAGTTGTGGTCAGATTTACATTTTGAAAAGCGTCCTAGATACATGTGGTTAATTGATTGAAGGGTGGTATTGGTCAAAGGGAACACGGGACACCACTTAGTAAACTGCACTGATCCATGTGAGAAAACACAGGCACTTTTCAGAATGACAACAGGGGAAGTAAAGTGATATAGTCAAAACTGAAGGATATTTATGTGTTAAGATCAATAAAAGCACAAAGCAATAAAATAAAAATCAATGCAACCAGCAGATTCGATCCAATACTCAAAATAATTAGAAATCAGGGATATGCACATTAAAATGAGAAATTATTTTTTATGTAAAAAATTGGCAAAAAGTCATGCCTAATGGTATCAACTATACACTGAGAATATAAATTGGTCCAGCTACTCTTCAAGAGTTTTGATGGTGTCAGTTAAAATTTAAAATGTGCACATCCTTATACTCAGCAATTCTACATCATGGTCTACCCAAGAGGTGTGTATATGCATACAGAAAGTAGTTTAAAGGTCTATTCAAAGGAGATTGGCTGAAAAATGAATAGACATACATAAATATGATTAGGATCGGGCAATATTTGTAACAGAGGAAGATCAAGTTGGAAACTATAAAAATAAGTTAGACACAATGGGTGTTTTAGGAAAAGCTAGACAAGAGTAATCATTGCTGGGTTTATGACTGTATCTCTCTATTTTTATTATTATGAAATTCTTTACTTCTCCATTGCTACGATCACCAATTTCCAACCAATTTTCAATATCTTTCTGATTAGACTATTACCTCCAAAACACCAGAGATCCTGTACCTTTTTTACAGTTGCATCCCCAACACCTATAACCGTACCAGGAATATTATATGTAGTTAATATTTGTTTATTATTAAATATATATGAATGCTTATATAAATGAATAAACAAATTTATGAATAAATGAGTAATCTCACTTTTGCCACTAATTTTGGATAACTTGGGCATACAAACCACCTAATTTCTCTTAAGATCCCATCCATAAAATTAAATACATTTGTGTTAGATTTCTTAGTGCCTGATCTACTTTAAAACCTTATGATTATAAGATGTTGCTTATGTTGTCTCAAAAACTTTATTCAGTTTTTTATGTCATAACATGGTTTTATCTCTTTCATATTTCTATGGACAACATATATCCTTTATAGAATTTACTGTGTTTAAAGCTATATGCATTAATCTCATATCTGTTTTAAAAAAATACAAGCTAAAGTGTTGCTATATCACCTGTTTCAGATAATATTTTAAATTGTCTAATAAATTCAGAGACAAACAAAATCTCATCAAAATTTTAACACAAACAGGCAATGGAACATATAGTAGTAAAGATGAGAAAGAGTAGAGATGATCTAAGTCAGGAAATCTTTTTAAAAATGACAACTGTGGTTAATGTTAACAGCAGAGATATTTAAGCTACTTTATTTCTGTTACTTTTGGGCTAATAGTATCATAAAATAAATTGAAGAAATTTCCCCAAAGATCTGTTTCATACTGCAGGAATGGCTAAGCTCACGTTTTCTTGTCTGGGTTGCAATTTATAACCTCGTAATTCTATCACACCATCATAGTCCTTCATACATGACTCGACTGAATAGAAGTACATCTAGTCAATTATGTAGCATCTTTCAGCTAAATGGCTTACTGGCACAGTCGAAAGTCTCATTTTGCACTTCATTACATAGAAGCAAACTGGAGCCTGAGGGGAACACTAATTAATGTAAACTAGTTCTCTGAGTCACAAGACTCTGAAAGCTTATTGGTTCATTCCTCTTTCTATATAAGCAGATAATAAAGCAATCATTCTGTCAGTATAGTTTTCATGTCACATTACACCACAGTGACCTCAAATTTCTCTAACTTTTCATTTAAATATTTAAATGTTTATCTCCTCTCTGATATACTTTCCCATCACACGTGCCTATGCACTCAAACAATTATATTCAACATATAATAAAAATGTGAAATCCTTGGAAATGAAAAGCAAGTAAGTAAAGATGTTTATCTTCTGAAAAATGTTTGTGATAAATTTTATTGTTCATTTGTATATTTGCATTATCTCTTCATAGTGTGTACTGCCAACTATCCTCCTCAAAAGGATTTTACATCCCTACCCCATTTAATTCCAGGGTGGTCATATGACTGGCTTTCTTTAATGAAATGTGACTGAACATGATATACGCCATTTTGAAATAGAATCCTTAAAAGTTATTGAGTGATCTGCCATCTTCCCTTTGCTCTCTGCTTGAGTTTAGAGAGACAAAGAAGTAAAGCAAAGTCTCCAATCAAAATGTGAGGTGACTAAAAAGGAAAAAAGAGAAAAGATATGGTTATATGCCACTGAGATTTTGGTGTTGTTTGTAATACAACTTTGTGCCATAGAAATTATGACATAATGTTTAAATGTACTGTTTAAATGTGACATATAATTCTCATCAAAAAATTAGAAAAGTTTTTATGAAAATAAAACTTGTAATTAAGTTTAGGTTCTCTAAATTAGCACATATTAGTTTCTAATAGAAATAGAAAAAGAATCCTCCAACATGATTTGATGTTTTTGTTTTATTATGTTTTCTGTATTGTTGAAGAAGGTTGCAGTTAGGAAGGACATTAATCAAAATCTTAGTTATATTTATCAAGCAATTACTAATTATTTTTAGTTTTCAATAAATGCTGTCCGTTACAGATGATCTTCTTTCTATATATAGATTCCGGAGTGGTTTTTTTTTCTTTGCTTATTTTTCTGTAACTGAGCAATTCCACCTCTGAAAGGGATTGGCCAGAAGTTTTCTAAAATCTTAAAACATATTAGTTTAAGTTTTATATAAGTAAAAACTATAAAGTTTGATTTTGAACTACAATATTTAAAAATTGGAAATTTAATTTTGAATTTAAAAAAATCTGAGATCTAAAAATGTATTATTGTTAAAATATTAGTGACATATATCACAATTTCACTAGAAACAAGGTACAAGACATAAAATATTCTTTTCTAAATTTCATTAGTTTCGCATTATATTTGCTAATCTTTTGAGAATCACATCAATTCTATGAGATATGCAAGGTGAATTTAAGAATAGAAGAAATGTTATACTCTTCAAAAAAATCACCATGGCTTCCTGCAGAACTTATGCATATGTAAAATAAATTTCTCTTAATTTATAGCCCTATGACTAATTCTAGGAAATGAAATCATCTAGCATGTTAGCTGAAACTCAGTTTTAAAAACCCCAAGTTGTGTTTGCAACCTTCTTTTTTCCTGAACATAATCTAATTTTTAGGTAAATTATTAGAGAGCTATCCTTATTGTTAAATTAACTATGAATAGAAATAGAATAAATCTATTGCTACTCAGTTCCCAATGAATAAGTAAATGAATCTTATGTAACGGTTATTGAATGTCCACCACGTCTAAAGCATTGTCTAAAAATTGTATTTGTCTTCTCTAGTTTATAATTCACTAAATATCCAACAGGGGAAAACATTTTATTTCTTCATTGCAGATAAAGTCAAATTTTATAAATGTTATGGCATTTCTCAAGAGTCCACATCTATTACAGAACAAAAAAACAACTTTTGAAGTTAGGTTTATATGATCCCAAATTCTTTGTTCTTTCCTAAGTTTTTTGATTGCGGGAAGTTGTAGATTACATTATATTATTTGTTCATAATTATTTGTTCCCTCCATACTGTTGCCTTCTTCTCTCGCTCCAACAATTTTAAACCTGGTCATGTGAAATATTTTGCCTGTATGATCCGTCATATCTGAGCAGAAATATAAACATGATGAGATGGGAAGACTGAAACTATCTTTCTCTAGAATTTCCTATGGAAAGAGTACTCAATAATAGGAGGTGCCCTATTAATCTGTTTTCCAGGATGAAAAGACGTGTGAAGTTAATAAGAGCCTAGATGAGGCCACCTGAGCTCAGCAGATGGCTCTGCAGGCCCCATTTGAGCCTAGGCAAATGATAGCTGACCCATAACTCTCATGTAATATGAATTAGAAAGAAATAAGTATTTATAACTAACAGATTTTGAAGTAGGTTATTGCACAATATAACTTAGCAAACATTAACTAATAAATTGTAATATAAAGGTAGAGGCTGTCATAACATAAAATAAAAAAAGTACATATGACAGTGGTTACAAGACCAGGTAGCAGGTGACAAGTAAAGTGTAAGGATGAAAAATGCTACCCAGAATTTGCAGTGACAAAATATTTGATACAACTGGCATTCTTGATAAACTGGAAGGAAAAAAACATGTACCTAATGAATCTGTGGCTTTGGGTGATGAATTGTGGATTATTCAGTGCACTTGATTAAATAAGTTTAGAAAATAATTGGCCTTTTCATAATCAGAGATGAAAGAGAAAATAAAGGAACCAGAAATTTATGAAAGAGGAGGTTTCAGTGTTAAAAGAAGCAACATTCTAATCTTTATTTTGGAAATGATTCTCAAACTAATACTCAGACTCCAGGCAAAGACCAAATTAAGGTCTGGTTGTGTTAAGTTAGTCCCCAATAAACCTTGTTAGAAAAAAAGAGATCAAACCTATGGTCATATGGAAGTCTAATAAGTTCAGAGTACTCTTTATTAAGTCTTAAAAAAAAAGGAATATAGCGAAAAAGAATTGTTGATGTTGCTATTGGTATATAGAACTGACGAATCAAGTAGTACAATTTTTTAAAGAAAACTGAAGCTGTTTGGGGGGAGCAAAGTTCTCTATTATAGGGGTAAAGAGATATTACAACATTTGCCTGAAAGATTTCAGAAATAAGTAAGACCAGTGACTATTCTGCTCTCCTCCCTTCTTCCCTTTTCAAAATGGAAATGTTCACAGAGTTCGCTCTAGTTCTACCATTGAATTTCTGTATGTTGTGCATTTTTAACTCATATATCTCTAAATAACTTGCAATTTTAGTATGGAGATTCCCTGATCAAAAGAAACTCAATACCAACTTTAGATAGATCATGAGAGTCTATACTTTAAGTCGGATATGTGATTGAACTTCCTGGGTGTACTGACTCAGTAAGTTATATTATGCCACACTGTAGGTAGAGTGTATTTTCCCACCATGAGAACAGCCAGAGTGGCTGTATATCAAAATGGGGAGTCATGTGGAGATACGTCAACCGCAGAATGATCCCAGAACACATGAGAACTGAGTAGAACCTGCAGCATTCATGTTGTATGACAAAAAGTGAATATGTGTTCTTGTAAGAGATTGAAACTTGGAGATTGCTACCAATAAGGGAAATCTCAGCTACAGCTTCTCTCCACCAGGCCCTACACATTCTACTGACCTCCATCATTTTTTTCCTTCTTTTTTTGTCCCTTTGAATTTTTCACTCCGCCTTGAACTCACTGCCCATATCCTACTCCCACACACGCTTCCACACATATTCTTCACTTATCAGCTCAAAACACATTTTCTTAGGAAAGCTCTTGCAGATCCTCCAGATTAGAGGTCATCCGTTACATGCCATCTTTGCACTTAAAAATACACATAGTTTATATCTGTTTATTTTTGGTTATGTGATTTGAAAAGAATATTGCTTTCTTTAACTAGACTTCAAGCATCATTAAAAGCAGGAACTGTGTCATTTCTTTCTCTGTTGTACAATCTGAAACAGTATATGGATCTTAGAAAAGGTCGATAAATATTTATCTAAATAAATATATCTGAAATAGGTATATTAGTAAAATCAAGCTACAAATTCTATATAACTACCTATGTATGAAAATTTTTCTTGAGGGTTTTACTAATTTGTGCCCATTCATTACATAAGTTTAAAATTAGGAAATATGGCTTACTGAAAACTGCCTTCAAATAAATCTTCCATTTAATGGGTACACCTATTTGTCACTCGACATGTCTTTGTTTCTCTTGGTTCTTGATGCTTAAAATACTCTCAATAAAGTCTTTGGGGTACTAGAATGAACAGTGAAATGCAATATAAATAAATCTTCTTGTGAAATTCAGTTCTACAGGAAATAATTTTAAAATTTATATAGGATAGTATTTAAATTAAATCTCACTCTCAAATAATTATTTCAGTTTTTAAACAGGATTTTTTTTAAAAAAGTACACTTGAAATATTTAAATTAAATCCTCTTGTAGTAGTGGCCCAAGATACCTTCTAAACAGATAATAAGAAGGCAATAGTTATTTTTATCCAGCAATTCACAAAACCTTCTCCCCTCCTCTTTAACTGTGACATGCCACAACAAAATTGTTTGTGTATCATGAGCTTCAATTTTCTCTTTGGCAAAATGGTGTTGAGAGGCTAAAACATAAGCTTAGTTATCAGAGAGACATAAGTTTATTTACTGGTTTCATAAAAGTCACCTTTCTTTAGTTATTTTGATCTTAAAAAACATAACAAAATGATTTCATGCATTGTTTTGAGCTTTAAAACATTGTGTCAATACATAGAGCATGTAATATCTGCTAATCATCAGCTTGTTCTCAATTAGTTTTTTCCTCTATTATTTACTGGAATCATTAGGATAATAGGTAAGACCACTTAAATGAGATCTAGAATAGAATCAGAACTCATTAAGTATTTCCCTTCTTTTTCTATTAATTCAGTGTTATTCTATAGAAAGTAATTAACTATCAAAATAAGTTTTATCTCTCAATTCATGTTTAATAACTGTTCTATCGCTTAGTTTTGAAGATCTTAGAGAATGTGATTTGGATCTTTCTATTGATCACACAGGTTCAGTTTAGGTATCTGATCTCTAGCTTTTCTGGAAGCCCTACTAGGATCAATCCTCTGCATCAACACTCTCCTGTTTCCACACTGAAACATAAATCCCATTGAAGTTCAAAACATCACACATTTATCTTTGCAGACAATCAACATATCAATATGCCTAGAAGCAAAAGATGAATTTCCCCTTTGTTTGATCAATAGAAGTAATAACTACAAGTGCTATGAATAAAGATAAATCTATCTCTTTTACTTTTATATCCAACCACATTTTTGACTTGATCTCATCTGCATCAGGGAATTATACTGCTTGACTGCACACAATGCAAAGAACGTGTTTCCTTTCATTGATTCTCCATTTTCCCATCATTAATTTCATTGACTGAGTAGCAGGCTTTCAAATTAGAGAAAAGTAAAATTCAAACAATGAAGTTTCATCCATTAGTATTACCGATTTTTCTTTATTCTTTTTTTTGAGGGGGAGATGAGGAGAGAGTGGGTAAGACTTTTCCTGTTGTAGCTTTTTTAAAAATGCCACCTCAGAGAGGAGAAGGCAAAGGTAAAGCATGAATAATGAAACTCTAGTGTCTAGAATAGTGCTTGGTGATTATAAAACATATAGCATATATTGCCTGAATAAGTTAATCAAGATTTATAAACAAAGCAATCGATGCCTAAATGCTATGCACTTACCGTATAGTCAATAGAGAAATATTTATTACTTATACCAAGACTGTGAAAATGATGCAGATATCTGGATGGGAAGTTGTGATTCTGCTTTCAAGAACCTTATAACCAGTTGGAGGAAGCTTGTTAATTATTACAGTAGAAACACATTGTTGCAATGGAGAGAAGATATAGCAGATATTACTAACTGGAAAAGTTACCAAGCTTTTCATTTATTCATTTTAATATTGTTCTTTCTCTTTCATTCTTTTCTCAAATTCTCATTGTCATATCATTTACATGGATAATATTAAAGCTAATTATCTTATTGGAAATAGAAATTAAATACTTTTTAATGACTCTCATCATTGATACAGGTTCATTAAATTTGAACCATTTCTTATATTTATTATATACAGTCCAGAACTATTTGATTAAATTCTACTTGGTTTTATAGCTTAGAAATTTATTGAGACTTATATGTTTGGCATTTTAATACATATTCCTTATGCTTAGAATAATGCTAGATTTAATAAAAATGCATCAAACAAATCAAAGTACCTGTTATATACCTTACATTCCAATGGAAAGGGTGTATAAAATACAGTAATAAGTTTTGTGAAAGGTATATAACAAGGTGGTACAATCAAAGTAACTAGGTGGCTATTTTAAATAGAGTAAATGAGAAAAGTCCTGAAGAAGTGACAACTGATCTGAAACATGAAGGAGTTCGTTTCATGAAAACCTTGAGAAAGGTCAGTCCACACCGAGGGATAACCTAATTAAAGGCTCTTGTTTTGGAAATAAACTTGGCAATTTGGAGGAACAAAAAGAAGGAAAGTATGTCTGGTGTGTAGTGAGAATGGGAAAGGGTTGTATGATATGATGTGTGAGTCTAAATATGAAAAGATTATCATGGTTTTTATAGGCCAGGATAATGTGAGTGTAAAATTTCTTAGCACAATGGTTTCTCAAAAATTGTGATGATTTTTCCACCTAGGGGACATTGGCAATGTGGACATGTTTTTGGTTGTCACAAAAAGGAAAGGAAGGTACTACTGGCATCTAGAGAGTCTAACACAGAGATGCTGCTAAACATTTCACGATACACAGGACAGTTCCCCACAAGAAAGAATTATCATTCCTAAAATATCAAGAGTGTCAAAGTCGAGAAACCCTATTTCAGGAGATTGTACAAAAGTAAAGATAAAATGATATATCTAAATTATATTTTAATTACTTTGGATGCTTGTTGTAAATTATATTATAGACCAGAAGCATGGAATCTTAATGACCTTGTAGTGGTCAAAAAATAAAATATAATAACATTTATATTGATAAGATATCTTCTCTGTGTAGTTTTATTTACAAAAATGTGATTTTATCCATGTCATATATAAATTCAAATAATGTCATTCTTTAACTAAGTTCGAATGCATTTGTATTCTCTTCACCTCTCTTCTCAAAGCATTTCAGCTTTAACAACTTCAGCAATAGAGAAAACAAGGAATCAATCCATCATAAACAGCATATTCAATGTTTCAGTGAAATCTCATATCTATCTTACTCCTCATCCTACAATACTATTTTTTATTTTGCTCTCTTCAAAATCACAAATAAAACATAAAATTTCTTTCTGTAACAACTTATATAACCAGAAGATGAAACGTGAAAGCCAAACATTCTCTATTACCTACTATTTACATATGTTTATACTTGTCAAATATTATCCACAGAAGATCAATTCAATTTAGTTGCTATACATTCATACATAAATCAGTGAAAAACAGAATATGAACTAAAGCAAAACAAAAAAGGGAAATAATTTTTACAGGTCAGAAAACAATTCAGGGCTTCTAAACATTGAGAATTTTTAAAGTATTTTCAAGTCTGCCACATGCTTTATCTCTATTGAAAAGCAATAGAGATGATTATATTTGAAGATGTGTGGTTACCACTGACCACTCAAGACTAAAATATTTGCTTTATAGAAAGCTATTCAAATTTCAACTCTGGCATTCATATTTTTTGGACTAAGCATACTCAAATCTAAGCCAAATTTAATTTTACAAACTGAGCTTATAAAGTATTAAATAACAAAACAATACATAAGACATACGGTACATGCTGTTAATGCAAAACCAACAAGTTGGAAGGAATCCTGTTCAGATTTACATCCAAATTGTGTGGTCATTGTTTAAGATCCATATTTTAATGAGGCAGAAAATCGTTTATTTGACTCTATCAAAATTGGATACAAGAACTGATTTGAATGCTGTCTCCTCCTACTTTAATTGTTCAAATGAAACATACATTTAGATAATTTACCTGCCAGACCCTGATGCTTAATTTCCCTGGCTCACATTACAAGGATCAATCAATTAAGTAGTAAATCCCTATCTGCTCAGAACTGTAGGAAAGAGAAAAAAAATTCCCTTAGTTATTTGAGAATGGCAAAGACCAAGCAAGGAATGAGTGAACTTTTGGGTATGTATATCACCAAGAAACAGTTAAAAGGACAGTTTATCCCAAGAATAAATAGAAGCTTTATCATGCAAATGAAGAACAGGGCAGAAGGGAAGAAAACAGAAGGAATAAAAAAAAAAAAAAACCCACACTTTCTATTACTTATTCTGTGTCAAAGTATGTGAAGCACAAATTTCTCATATGTTATTTCATTTAATGCACCTAACAAAAGAGTGAAGACAATATTCTATTCTTATTTATAGATGAGAAAACTGAGAATATAGAGAGGCTAAGTCAATTACCTACATATTTACAACTAGAAAGGTTAGAGCTTTGATTTTCACATAAGCTTTGTCTCCATGAGAAGCCAATGATTTCTCTAGAACAGTGCATTTTCTATCTAAATTGTAGTGCTTTGTGTAATAGAATGTCAACTAAACATTAACCTCAACAGCACAAAATACCTCTCATTATGTTTAAATTCAAGCAAATACTTGAAATAAAAATTGAGACAAAGCTCAGACAAAAAGTATGGTCATATAAGTTATATATCAGCAGTGACATGTTTATATGTATACACACACACACACACACACGTATATATTTATATATAATTCATTAGGATTCACTTCACTCTAACAGATTAAGAGGGAGAAAAATACAAAGTCACCCTTAACTTACATGTTACTCATTAAAAATGAAAACAAAACTATTTCTTCCATGAAATATATGGTAATATTTTCTGAGGCTAGTTTAATCTTCTTTTGATTTCCTCTTTGGGAATCTTGGCATATAAGTACTGATAAGTGAGAGAAGTTGTCTTAGCTGGCAAAAGTTTTCTTATCTCATTTAAGAATATGATAACTTAGAAACCACATTTAACTAAAGCTTTCCCTGACGTTTTTTTTTTGAAAAATATAAATTTTTGTAAAAGAGTGTAATAAAATGCTTGAATATAACACAGTTAATATAATAATTATAGAAATGTTTTTTAAAGGAGCAAACATCTAGGTATAATTTATAATATTTTCCACTAAGCTGTTACCTACCAAAACACTGCTTCCTATGCAGAATTTGAATTAAAAATTTCTGTATTTTTTGAATATAGACTTTCAATTTTATCTCTTCTGAAACTAATACATGGCTTTGTGGCTATGGGTAATTAAGTGTCAAATAATTTCTAGCAATTGTTTTTCAACTAAAAATGAATGAATACATACATAAATACATACACACACACACACACACTTATTTAAAAAGAGTAACCTCTTTTTTATAACTATAAGTACAGTTGCCTGAAATGTGTCAGAGGATTGAAAAACTCAAAATTAGGAGGCATGAGTCTTTTTTTTTTTTTTTGCCTCATCTGTTCATTGTAAAGGTTTGACAAGATGATCCCTTCTGAATTCTGCCTGCTCTTCAGTTAGTTCCTTTTACTAAACTAATTTACTTTGTTTCAGCCAGCTTAGAATATTTATATTTCCTACTTCTCTGAGAAAAATAAAAAGGTAAAAAATAAATAAATACAGATTTGGAGTAAATTTCTTCCATTTAAGGACTAAACAATAGCTAATGACTATTTTCTCAAGGGTCAAAGGCATATTGAATGATCCTTACTCCCTGAACTCCATGAAGAATTTCACTAGTAGCATTTGATGATAAAAACTCGCAGGCAAGTTGCAACTTTTAAAACTTACTTCAGGAAATAAATATTAAATAAATATTATAAAGCTATTTTATGAATATATTTTGATCAAAAATATTTTAGAGCAAACATTTTAATATATTACACATGGAAAATGCAAACTTTTTAAATGTATGAGGAATATTAAAAATAAATGAAATAAAATAGGAAGAGTTCCAAACTCTACTAAAATTATAATACATAGCAAGGGAAAGTTGTCAGATTCAGATCTTCCGACTCAGATCATTGGTATGTAACTTTAAAAAGATTGAACTTTTAAAAGTATGAATCTTCTCAGTTGTAAAATGGACTAAGGAAAAATGTATAGATACCATTTTTCATATTTATGAATAAACTGTAATCTTGGTATAAATATTATTATGAAATTATTATATATGTAGAAGGTCGCATTTTTCTGAGACAGATTTTTAGATGATTTCTGAAAATTGCTTATCTGGAAGTTTTATGACATTTAAAATAGGCTTCTCTCGAGTAAAAATATGGTTAGTCTATTATAATTTCCTTTCTCTAACATCAGTTTTAGGTGTTTTGGTGAAGGTTCCTGATTTCTCGAAAAGAAGAAAAAAAAAGAAATTCTTCAGTTTTATTTAGGTTGCTTTTCATTTGTGTATTTTTGAGTTACGTGCTAAAACGATGACTACTTCTAAAGTTAAATTTTCTTAAAGTGCTTAAGAATTCTAAGATGAACCAGAAAGAAAGCATATTGAGAGAGGCAATAGTGAGGGGATATGAAGAGTCTTACATATCTAGAAATATCTGCAAAGATTATTCCATTTTCGTTTTTTCCTTAACCAATTTTTCTTCCCCTAAAGTAGTTCTTTGGTACTTATCCTTTGCTTATATGCAAAGGGTAGAATAGAGATTATCAGAAATGAAGACTCCATCAGCTTGAGTGGTGCCCTTTGGCTGATAGGCATAATATCCTTAAACTAGAGTACTTCACAATGCCAATCTCTACTAATGGAGAATCACTACACATATATCTATGGCTGTCCTGAAATACTTTTTCTCATATAAAGAATTACACAGAAACAGGTAGAACATGAAAAATTATTCATTAAGTGCAGCAAGAAAGCCATTAAGATCATAATTCCCAAGCATTAAGGAAGAGTTATGAGCCTTGGAGAAAAATAACCTTACATACATACATATGTCATCAGCTTACTCCTAGTGGGGAAAAGAGACAGGTTAAAATGCTCCAATTGACATATAACGAATTTCTTCTGAAGGAAACACTACCTTCACAAATATCTAAATGGAGTGCTTGCAAAAGTATCTCCACCATAAAGTAACTCCCTTTCGCCTATGGTAAAAATATATTTTGCAGATTTATATTTCAGAGATTGATAGCCCAGTCTAAAAGCCACTATAATAGAAGTTAGGAGAAATGACTAAAACTAATAAGAAAAATAAAATAAAAAATAAAAAATAAACCTCAGTGCTTTTCCACATAAGTTTTTTCAAATTAAGGAGATCGGTGAAATTGAAAGGTCCATGAATGCTAACTAATGCATTAACTACCAGTGATGCATTACTTATAAAAGCCAGTCTAAGCTTCTTACTGTTACACAGGATTGATTTAGAGTTTTATAGAAACACAGCAGTGATTTCTAGTCAACATCTATAACCAAGGAATCAGAAAAGAAGAAACAGAATGGACTAAAATCAAAAATCCAATACATGACTTTGACTCTGTGGGTAGAGTTCCATCTACCAAGGTAGAAGTTCCATAGGCTCACAACCTTTTTTCCTCTACAACCCCCAAACTGCCATTTAAACATTCTGGTTTCTGGTTCTGCATATAAGGAGTCTTGAAGTCACCACTCTGTCCTAATAAGTAAAAAGCTGAACAGCCTAAAAATTTAGCAACTCTTCTTGGATCTTTAAAAGAGAAGAGAAGACACAGGACAAACCATTGCTCCCAAGATTGGAGAAATAGCTGAATACTGGGAATCCCAGCTTACCTGAACAGAGACTGGGGGAAATTACCACAGGAACCAGTACCAGAGCAAGAAAATCTAAATTATAATTGTTGAATTGCTAGAGGCGGAGTGCAGACAAGTCTGAGAGTTAATTTTCAGGAACTTGGCCAGGTTCTCAAGGTAAATACCGAACAAAAACATCCTCATGCTTCTAGCAGAGGAAGAGGAAAGGAACCATTTTGAAATTCACCAGAATGTTCTATTCTTCTTAATAAGGTCTGCCTTCAGGGGGAAGTAATTAACCTGACAGAAGGGAAATACCCAACTACACCCACTCTAGCCATTCTATCCAATCGAAGGGCAAAAGAAGAAAAACTGAAAAATTCTTATGAAGTTCATAATCCAGATGAATAGGTTCATCAAAAAACCAAGACCAGATTATAGGACCATAGAAACTTCACCTGCCCCACCCTTGACTATCACATTACTAATGGCCTAGTTATAGTAGTTTCTTTTACTCTGTACATCATGTATAGCTATCAATAAAACATTGCAAGGCCAACCAAAAAGCAAAAAACAATATAAAGAGATAGAGAGCAAGCACTGGTCCAAACAAGGCAGAGATGTTGGAATTATCAGATCGGGAATTTAAAACAACTATGATAATTATTCTAAGGGCTCTAATAGATAAATTAGACAGCATGCAAGAACAAAAAGTAATGGTAGCAGAGTGATGTAAGCCTTCAGAAAGAACCAGAAAGAAATGCTAGAGATAAAAGAGTAAAAACTACTGTAAAAAAGAAAAAAATGGCTTTGATGGGCTTATTAGTAGACTGGATATAGCTGAAGAGAGAATTTCTAGGCTACAGAATACAGCAACAGAATCACTGAAAACAAAAAAGGAAACAGAAGACTAAAAAAAAAAATAGAACAGACATTCAAGGACTGTGAGACAAATACAAAAGGTGTAACATATGTATAATGGAATATCAAAAGGAGAAGAGATAGAGAACAGAACAAAATATGTGATTAAATAATGATCAAGAATTTCCACAAATTCATATCAGACATTAAACCACATATTCAGGAATTTCAGAGAGCATCAATCAGGGTAAATATCAAAACAAATAAACTAACAAACTACCCCTGGGCATATAGTTTTCAAAGTACAGAAAAGTAAAAATAAAATAATCTTTATAGAAGCCAGAGGAACAAGACACGTTACATATAGAGGAAAAAAGATAAGAATTGCAACTGATTTCTTCTCAGAAGCCATGCAAACAAGGAAAGCATGGAGTGAAAATATTTAAAAAATGGACCAAAGTCTTTTGGAGATGACCCACCAAAAAAGATATACAGATAGGAAACAAGCACATAAAAAGATGCTTCACTATAATTTTCATCAGGGAAACTCAATTAAAGTGATAATTATATACCACTACACACCTTTTAGAATGGCCAAAATCTGGAACATGGGCAATGCCAGGTGCTGGCAAGGTTGTGGAGCAACGGGAACTTTAATTCATTGCTGGTGGAAATGCAAAATGGTACAGTCACTTCGAAAGACAGTTTGATATTTTCCTACAAAATTAAAATAACTCTTACCATAGGATCCAGCAATCATACTTCTTAGTATTCAACCCAAGATGCCCTTAAATAAACGGTGGTACATCTAGAAAATGGAATATTATTATTTATTCCTAAATAGAAATGAGTTATCAAACCACAAAAAGACATGGAGAATGCTTAAATATATATTAGTATGTGAAAGGAGCAAATCTGAAATGCCTACAAACTATATGATTCTAACTATATGACAATGTGGAAATGGCCAACTCTGGAGACCAAAAAGATCAGTGGTTAGTGCCGAGTGTGGGGGTAGGAGGAGATGGATAGGTAGAATACAAAGGAATTTTAGGGCAGTGAAAATACTCTGTATGATACCATAATGATGAATATATACCATTACACTTTTGTCCAAATCCATAGAATTCGCATCTAGAGTGGACCATAATGTAAATCATGAACTTTGGGTGATTCTGATGTGTCAACGTAGGTTCATCCACTGTAACAAATGTGGAAGATGTTGGTAATGAGGGAGACAATGTATGCGTGGGGACAGGTGGTCTATGGGAAATCTCTGTACTTTCCTCTAAATTTTGCTATGAACTTTAAACTGCTCTAAAATGCAAGTTATTTTAAAAGGGAGAAAATAGGACAAACATATAAGATAAAATTATATATATCTTCTCATTCTATTCCCTTTTGTTCACCTATTTTCTCTCTTCCTAAGCTATAAAAATGCAAATGTTACTTTTTGGGAGGAGAAGGAGGATTTGGAGCACAGATTATGTGCTTGAGGTTGAATTCTTTATTATGGAGGATCTATTGAAGGAGCTGAGAGGCAATAAATGGATAACTTTTACATTGTTAAAAAAAACAGCCACCTTACCCTTTCTCTTATTACCTATTTCCTGGCTTCTGCCCAATTCTGTGGTGATTGCTCTCATCACTGATACAATAGACTGCTGGACAGCTGTAACCCTAATACCTCTTCTTAAACCCTAATTAACTGGCATAATTAAACATCACATGGCATGACCCGCAAATATAATCTTTGCTGCATTCTAATAATATCATAAAAATATAATGGTTTCAGCCATAGGATATCTTAGTCAGCTACATATTCCCTTTTCGTACGAAAGGACTGGAAGTGTAGAGATGAGAGAATCCAAAATCCAGAGACTTAAATCCTAGAGCACTAAGACAGCTATGACCTTATTACCTTTCAAGAAAAAGTCAAAAAAGAAGACATGGCAGTTCTGTGTCTTAAATCTCATTTCAAATCTAAAGCAACATTATCATAGACTGGCTACTTATTGCAATTTCTGATAATAACTATTTTTTATTTTTATCAGTTCTTTATGATTTAAAACCATTTACATATATTATTTCTCTTAAATCTGAAAACCAGGTAGGGAGAAATTTTTACATCTAGATTCCATTTGCATAAACTAACACTCAGAAAGGCAAAGTAACTGACCCTAATTTTATATTAATGGTAAGTAACATATCTGAGGAATTAAATCCCAAGTGTTTAGACTTTAAACCTTTTCTTTTCTACTATTCCAAAAGGTAAAATATTATATTTTCACTTTCTGGAAGCCCAGGGAGCTTACCATGTAGTATAACCTACTGTATTTGCTGTGTGGCAGACACAGAAAAGTAGGGAATTTTGAGATTATTTTGCTATGTTGAATCTTATGTGTTTAACATATAATTCGGGCCTGATAGCTCTCCTGATAGAACAAATGAACTCGAACATTAGTTTGCTGGATTCATCAAGTAACAAGAAACTATACTATCCATGAAACACTTACCAACATTCTAAAATAAGTGTATAATGAAACAATTGATCTTTTAAGTTAGAAGGAAATTCATTGACAATCTAATACTAATGATTTATTCTATAGAGGAAGAAAAAATCCCAAATAGATAAAGTGACTTTCCTTGTACATAAAGTGAACCATTAGCAGCCAGTCCAATGGGGATTCATGGATAGATGTATGATCCATAACATCAGTATTCATATTTTAATTTAAAATAATCAGAGTAACTAATATTTACTAAGGGCTTTCCAAATGACAAGGATCTTTATTAATTCTACTCCATGTCCTGAGAGCAGTCATAAAGATAAGTGGTATTAATCAAATTTAGAGATAATATTAAAGATCTACAATTATTAATAACTTGCCCATGGTCACAAATTCAAGGATTCAAACCCAGCTTTCTATAACACTTCTATATCTGATGCAGTGGTAGAGTCTGCTCATTTTCAATACTCACCTTTGACCAATTCATTGAGCAGTTGACCATCAGTATAAAGACTGTTTCTCAGCTTTCTCGTACTTACATTTGGTCATATGACTCAGATTTCATGAATGGAATAGGTAGAAGTGATGTTTGCAACTTCCTATGTCAGCATGCCTGAAAGAGAAGAGGCATGCCCTTCCCATCACCTTTTCCCCCGCCATCTGGCCAAAATGCACATCGTAAGTCATGTTGATCCACATGGTGAGGACTACACTCTAGTAATGTCCCAGACACAAGACAGAAAGCGTCTAGTTGTATGTGCCACGGAGTTACAGATTAGACCTCAGTTGCGTAACCTATCCCTGTTACTTGAGAGAAATACATCTCAGCCTTGCTTATACCACTGTTATTTTGAGTCTCTATTGGAAAGGTCGATCTATATTATAAGTAACAGAATGCCTTTTGTTGTACATTATTCATTTTGAGGCGAACCCATGACAGTCAATGCAATATGATACCATAAATCTGATATTTCTGATCACATGATGAATTAAAGTAAATAACTGATATACATTATGTGACCCACTCTATTTAACCCCAAGACTTTTCCTTCTCTTCCTTACTTGGCTAACTAATTAATAGTATTTTTTTTAAAAAACAAAGGCATCTCAACTGCCTTTTTTTGATTGCCATCCTGAATCCCTTGCCTATTTAGACATTTCCTTTGTGGGACTCATATCCATCATTGTAAGTTGACTTTCATTTTTATGTCTGGTTGCCCTCTGCTACTGTAAACTTTATAAAAGTGGCATCATCTCATATTTAACTCTGGATTCTGAGTTTCCAGAAATGTCTTTAGAATACTGTCAATGATTAGTAAATATTGACATTACTCAATTAATTTATAAAATGATTTCTCATGGTTATTCAAAATTAGCACCAAACAAAAAAACATACAGTATATTGTAGGTAACATAGATAAAGCTAAATAGCACACTATAAAACTTGACAATGACAAGACTCAGCTTGAAAACATGATTTTTATCAGCAGCACACAAATAAAAAGAGGGTTACTAAATTCTATTTTAGTTTTACAATGCTTTTCAATGATGAATGTCTAAAAAGGAGCCATGGAAAACCATCCTGAGAAAAGTATCGGCCTATGATGAACCTCAAAGTTGTGTATAAAAACAAAAGTATAGGCTTTTGATGAGAAGCCAGACTTCTCATCAAGGCTTAGAAGGTCCTGTAGGACCTAGGACTGCCCCTTCTTTAGCTTTACCTCGCTCATCACTCCGCTTTGTGTGTTCCAGCCACACTGACCTGCTTTCTGTTCTTTGAACACACCAAACTCTTTTGTGCATCAAGACCTTTGTTCTTGCTGCTCACTCTTCCTGTGAAGTCATTTTCCCAATATCTGATGTGGTCAGCTTCTTTTCATCTTTTAGATTTTAGCTCAAAGTCACTCTTCTGAAATGTTCTAGGCATCTATTTAAAGTTTTCACATCCTTGCTCCCTAAACAAGATTTTTTTAAATATAAAAAATTTATTTTCTTTATAACATTTTTATTTTTTACAATATAACCCATCTTGTTTATTTCTTCCTTTTGTATTTGTCTCTTCAAATGCCTATTAGTTTCTATCAGTAGGAGCCCTGTCTGTCTCATTTACTGTTGTATCTTCCACATCCTCAACAGGGCTTGGCAGACAAAATGTACTTATAATGTTCTTGAATACATAATGAAGTCCATTTATTTGGGGTTCAGTGTATACTAATATGTGATGGAAACAAGATTCCAAGAAACTACTGCATGGAGATTTGAAGGAAAGGAATCTTATGTAAAGTTTAGGATTAAGAGAAACAATACTAGGAAATTTACATAGCTCTTATGGGCTAAATTGTATACCCCAGTATTTATACGTTCAAATAATAATCCCTAGTACCTCAAAATGTGACTATATTTGAGGATAGACTATTAAAAGAGGTTATTCAGTTGAAATGAGGTAATTGGAGTGGACTCTAAACCAATATAACTGATGTCCTTATGAGAACAGGAAATTTGGACGCAGATACATACAGAGAGATGACCATGTGAAGACACAGGGAGAAGATGGTCATGTACAAGTCAAAAAGAGGCCTCAGAAGAAACTGATACCACAATGCCTTATCTCAGATTTCTAGTCTGCACAACTATAAGAAAATAAATTTCTTATTTTTTAAGCTACTCAATATGTGGTTCTTTATCATGGCAGCCATCATACATTAATACAGTTGCCTAGTTGGAGAATAATGGGAACACCCAGAGAGTAAAGGAGCCACCATGACCATAAAACCAAACTGTAAACTACTTGAGAGGAAAGATAAGCAAAGCCTTGTTCATTGTATACTGCATTATCCGTGGTGGCGAGAGAGATAATGGAGAAAATGAATGAGAAAACAAAAGGTATAAAGGCAGGGAACGTGAAAGAACTTACATAGTAAGGTGATTCATTCAGAATAAAGTGCTTGGTTGCAAATGAGATGACAAGATAAGTGCTAACCCTTGCAGACTCTGGATTTTATTTATGTACAAAAAGTAGTCATTGTTTCATATGAAATGTAAAATGAATATTAACAATACACTGGCATTATTTTTTAAATCTTAATAATAGAGCAGACATTTCAAAGTAACTGAAAAGCTAGAGAGGCTGTTTTAAGACATTTATTTTTAATCAAACACTGCTTCCATACTTGGATTGCAAATTTTCCAGAGTCTAAATCACAGTAAATATAAAACATTGAACACTAGAAAATTTTAACTATTTCATCTAACAATGTAAACACAATACTTACAGAGCTTTGTGAAAAAATAATGTGTTCCCTTTTTAAATCTGTAACCAGATGTGAGATTACTGGTCTTTGTTTCAACTACAATGACGATGGAAAGGAAGAAATTAATTGCAATTTTGATGAATAAAATGCCTGACAAAATAATAGTTTTTAGCAGATCATTGTTTTCACTCTTTAATTTCTATCCAGCAAAGTTTTATTTCAATGGTACATCATCATAATTGCCATTTTTATAAACATTAAACTGTGCAGGTGCATTTGCAAACTCGCCCTCTGTAGCAAGTACAATGAACTAAAGAAATGTAAAACAAATTATAAAATTGCAGAATATATTTGAGCATATGGTGATTGCAGAATATCTGCCTTAAAGAAAACTGAAAAATGACTGGCTCTTGCAACCCTAGGTTTCAAAATCTGATGATTTAGTAATTCACTTCCACAGCCTTTCCCCAGATTTTGGCTCCTTTTGCCATATGTGCTATACTTTGTTATGTTTAATGTGTTTATAGCCTTCAAATGAGCACTAAATTAGATATCAGCACTGAACATCTGAGCCAATAAGTAAAATTTGAGTTATAGACAGGTTAGTCCATGAATGAGACATTTTCAAGGGCATTTTGGGATGTCGTGGCAACACTGGTATGATTAGTAGGACATGTTATTTCCTAAAAACTCATTCTATTAATCTTGAGTTTAAACATTAAATAAGTTCTTATTCTTCAAGCTTTTGCATTAGTTCATTCACTGCAGGCACTGTTGAAGTGCCTGCAGATGATACCTCAATGTAGACATGTGTATTGCAGACATTAGGACTCTTTCTTTGTCTTTCTTTCATAAATTCACATATAAATCACAAAAACCCAACTTAATTTTAATATGATAATAGTTAGTGCTATCTATGTAACAAAATAGGAAAAAACTGATACATGCTGTTAGTTTTATTTTTAATAAATGCATCAGATTAGGTAGATATTCATGTAACTCAGCATCATTCACAACAATATTCAGAGAAAAAGATGATAAATCTGGTAATTAGAAAAATTTACTAGCCTAAATATGTTCTCTCTTAGGTGATTAGTTAACAAAAGTTCATCATTATATATTTGTTCATTTGGTCTAATATTGAACTATCTCTTTTTTCTAAAAGAATAGTTATATCAAATATTTACCCTAAAGTTTCTTTTCATAGCTTCAACAATCTTAGCTCTGGAAATATGCTTAGAAGACTTTATTTAGTCAAACCAATTTTATGCATGAACTTCCTCTTCAACCTCACCATCAGACTGAAATCCACTTTCTCTTTGATAATACTCCATGGCTCAGAAGGCACTTCCATTACACACAGCTTTTATTATTTTTCTAATTTTAGGGGAAAATAAAAACAATTTTTTTTTAAATTTTTGAATATTTGCCATTCCGACTGGCTTCTGGAGTTTACCATCCTGACTAGCTTTTGGATTTACATACCAAAAAAAATCTAATTTTTCTACATGATCATTTTTTAAATATTTGAAAATGTCTATTATGTGCCAATTTAATCTTCTGTGCTCCAAAGTAAATATTTTTACAATGATCCCTTCTATGCCTTGGTGTTTTGATGATCTACTTAATGAACTCAATGGAAGTTAATTGGTGGCAGGTACTCTTCCAGGAGTTGGCTATGTGGTGGTAGCAAAACAGAGCTTCTGCATTCATAGCTTTTAGAATTGAGTAAGGAGAAAGAAAAAAAAACAAGCAAATAAACAATTAAAGAAGTTTGTCGAGAGGTGCTATCAAGAAGGCTCTGAGAGTATTATGATAGAGAATTGCAAGAATTTAACTATCTTATAAATAGCCAGGCACACAGAAGTGGTGTGGAATGGAAGGAAAAAGAGGTTCCAGAGAGAGAGAATGGACAAATTGAGAGAATATATTGGCATTTAATATCACAGAAAAAGAGCCAATATCCCTAATATATAAACTGTTCTCAAAATAAAATAAATCTACACAGGATCCTAGAAAATAAAAAAGACAGTTTTAAAAAAACTAACAGAATTTAAATATAGTGTGTATTTTAATAAAATGTTAATTTGTTGGTTTTGATAGAAACACTATGGATACGTAAAATATTAACAATATAGGAAAGCCAGGTGACAACTATATAAGGACTCTATTATTTTTGTAATTTTTCTGTTATATTAAATTAATTACCTAGTTAAAAATGTAAAACATTTTAAGAAAAAAATGGACCAAAATATCTTTCAAAAAATACAATCTACAGAAAAATGCCCCTTAAACATATGAAAAGATAATAAAATTTACTCATAGTAGAAGTGAAAAATAGAACTTCATAAAGATGTTTTTCATTTTAGCAACAGCTTGACAAAAATTTTTAAATAACAATAAACAGTCCCTATGGGATTTTGCTTGTCAGAGTACCAAATAGTACAACCGCTATTGAGGGGAGTTTGATAAATTTCCATCAAAACCACAAACATGTTTTTTGATGAAAATTGTACTTTTGAGAACTTATAAAAATAAGATAATGCAATTATAAGAAAATACCATGAAGATATACTCCCACCAACAGGAAACAATATATGCACAAGCCTACTCATTTTGAAATTATTCAGAAAAGTAAAATATTGGAAACCACACACGTCATTCATAAGAGACTAGGCTGAATAAACTATGGTGTGCTCATGTAATGCAGTACAATAAAGGTGAATAAAAATGAGACATGAAAGAATGTATATAGTAGGCTACTTTTTGCATAAGCTAGAAGGGGACGTAATCATGTTTGTTTCTGTGAGATGATGATTATGTTTATTTTGCAGAGAGAAAAGAAATGTAGCAAAGATAAACCAAAAACTAATGAAAAATTTTACTTATAGAGGGTGGATGACTTAGGGTGAAGAAATAGAGATGAGAGTTTTCCAGGAATACTTTTTTAAAACAGTTTGAATTTTAAACCGTGTCTATATTTTGTGTATTTAAAATACAAAATAAACAAAATAGGAAGACAAAAATGCTAAAATTGACAGCAAATAGAAATTATAAAACTTTATATCAAATTTAAAGTGTGAAATCACAGACCAAATAATTGTTTCAGATAATTTTTCCTCAATATTTTGAGGAATATATTCTAAGTGCAGAAAGATCTAAAAAAAAAAAAAAAATCTCAGTATTGATTTACAGGTTTGTTGGTAGTCATCAGTTGTGTGATTCAAAATGATTTTTATATATTGTAGAATAGAGCAAATGAGTATATATTAATATTTTTGGAAACCAGGATTTTCACTGATTAAGAAAGTAAATGCAAACGTGGAATGGAGAAGGTAAAGGAGACTGCTATGAATTTGGGTGAGAATTGGACATGTCAATATAAATTCATGTTCTATAAAATATTTTTCCATCTCTACCCACTAAATGGGCTTAATAACAATAACACTTTAATATTAAGAAGCATGTGTAGGTCCCAGTTTTTGGTTTTATAATACTATTATGGCTCCTTGGAGCAATAAATAGTTCCAAGTTTAGGCAGAGAAAGTACAAAGTGAGCTTAGAATACCTTGTGCCTGAACATGACATAGGAGCAGTGTGGTAGGACTTTCAGGAATCAAATATCAAGCAATTTAAGAATTAAAATGAATAAGGAATAAAAGAAAACATGTTACATAACACATGGAATAAAACCAGTCACAAAGCTTGAGTAATATAAAATAATGATAATGATGATAATAGTAATGATAATAATAATAATAGAGGGGAGAGAAAAAGGGAAAATTATCCTTTACAGGAAAAAAATTAGCTAATAAATGTAGGAGAAATGATAGATTTAGAAAATAACCATTTCGTAACCCCTAGTGTAACGATCGATTCAGGTAAAAGAATCATTGACTGATACTAAAAGCATCTGATAAAAGGTTTTTGAGGAACTGAATATTCACAATACCACCCTCCAGAAAGGAAAAAAAAAGACTCCGTTTACAATTTCTTTTGAACATCACCCTAACCAAATAATCAAATTTAACATTACCAATATTATCATGAAACTGGATGTTACATGCCCCCAAAATTAGTGCAATAAAATATACAAACATCAACTTTGTAGCATTCTTTTTAAATGTGTTCAACCTAAATCTAGTAATGAGGGAAAAAATGGATAAATGTAGAATGCAGGATATTGATGAAGGATAAGCAGCATAAACTCTATGAAAAAGTATATGCCAGAAAGACAAATAGAGGTACTGTCTTAGATTTTAAATAACAATTAAAACATACAAATCAAACACAAATGAAATTCATCAACTTTGACTGGATCTTGGATTTTAAAATAATGATAAATGAAGTTTTGGTAAAACCTAAATATAGACTGTTGTTTTAGATTGTATTATTGAATTAACGTTATTTTTAAATAGGTGCTGAGGCAAATATCATTATTTTAATGAAATGCTTACTAAAATATCTTAAAATAAAGCTTTATGTTCCCTTCGATTTATTCTCAATAGATTGGGACTGAGCAAAGGAGGGAGAGAGGATGTTAAAAATTAATGAATGTTATTAACTGGTGAATCTAGGCACATATGTGTGGTTGTTAACTTATACTTTTTCTACAGGTTTTAAAAATTTAAAAATTAACAAAATGACATAAAATAAATAAAGTGAAATGAGATTAAGACTGCCCTTAGTACTTGGCAGAAGCAAATAAACACAGGCCTGAATGAAAGAATGGATAGACAGATAAACATTCTGAAATTCAAAATCACTTTATCTGTATGTTAGCTATTCACCATACCAATGACAAGTGTTTGAGCATATTTAAATTGACAGCCCTCTGACACTCCTGATTTATTGCAGTTTTAAAGGGTGAATTAATGTTTTCAGATCTGTGATGATATTTATCCATTCAAGTAGTCCTCTTTTGAGGATATGTTGTATCTGTGTACCGAGCATCTCTTTCACCCATCACTTCATCTCTGGGATGCTTGCTCAGTCCTGGACTCCATAAAATTCTAGTAAATTGCCAATCACAGTTTTCAAACCATCCGACATGAGAGTGAACACTTCATATAAGATAGTAAAATTATTATATTCACTATCTCTAGAATGCATCATGGTCAGACAAGTGACAAGTGTATAAACTGAACAAATCAGAGTCTTTCTCTAGAATTTTATGTGCATACACAGATTGCAGTAATTTTTTTTTTTCCTCTAACCTTACAAAATAGAAAGGATGCATGCTTTAACTTTCTGGGCTCATGATAGATACCACAACTTATAAATGTCCAGCATATAAAAAGAATAAAATTAAAAAAAAAATAGGGAGAGAGAGATCCCAAAACTCAGGTACATGCAGAGATAGGGAAAATGGTTCTGATGGCATGTTTTGCTTTTCTTGAGACTAGTGCCACTCCCTAACTGCAGTTTTTGGAATATCCCCTTCTTAGTTAAAGCTTGTTGAGTTGAGCTTCAGTTATACATAACTGTAAAATACTGATTCACAGGTGAAGGCTGTGAATATTGTTCATGTAGTTTCAATACACCATCCAAGATGCTAAACGCTTTTGCAATGAACTAAAAGACTATTAAAATGGGAAATAATACTATCTCATTAATTTAAAGGTCATTAAATTGAGAGTTTTTCTTAATTTAGTCTAAAGCTAAGCAATGCTATTAATTAATGAAGGCTCTGAATATAGACAATGCAAATTCATCTATGGATATTTTATTTATAATATCATACACTATACAGCCCATATTCAATTTAACAGTCATTGGAGTTATACAGACTTATTTGTAGCTGGTTTATTTTTGCCTTTGTTTTTGCTTGTGATAGCCTGAAATGTGGAACACCAGAAAAGGGAACAATTTGGTCTGTGTGGCTAGATGATGGTTTAGCTGCTATCATGTTTATCTTTGCCTCTCTCATGGGGAACAGAAGCGAAGGGGTTCCAAACAAATTAAAAGTTGTATGTCTATTTTAGAAGAGAGTAATATTCATTTTGAACTCCTTTGAAGTACCACTTACAACAACAATAAGAAAATAGAATATAAACAGAAGTCCTCAGAGTTTAAGCTATTTTTTAAATGTATTTATGACTAATGTGTTCTGAGATGTTCCTTACCAATACATCCTTTGAAATCATGATATTTTCAGTATCCTCGAGTGAATTTAAAGCACCTGAAAACTCCATATTGAAGTCAATTAACAGTTATATAGTGCTTATTGTGAGTCATGCACTATATTGGCAACTAGAAAACCAAGAATGTACAAGAGTCACACACTATACTAGTGGTATAAACTGGCAGGTATACGTAAATATAAACTGGAGAAGTATAAGCAGTACTTCAGATGGAAAATGAAGTAAAACCCAATCTATTTAAATTTCCATGATTTTGTTCTTTGGTAATTGACTATATTCTTTTTTTTCATTTGAAGATGGAGAAAAAGTGATATGAACACCTGGAAGCAATTTGCAGATAAATTCAATCATTTGGGGATGTATTCGTGCATCATTTGCCCTTTATAAAGGACAAAGAATGACAAAAATATAAAATGGAAGGATGCAGATAAGGAGCATCTTTGATATCTAGATGTTTAAATCATTGTATATTCTGGAAATACTAAACTACACATAAATGTACCTATCTATAATTTGTTCTAACCATTACAATTTGGGAAGTGGAAAATTTAGGAAAACATGGTATAAAACGGAATACTGAAAATAAAAATAAGTATTACTCTTAGGGAACTATTATGGATTGAATTACGTCCTCTCAAAAGTTCTCTGTTGAAGTCCTAAACCCATAGTACTTTAAGATATGACCTTATGAAGAGGGTCATTGTAGATGTAACTGGTTAAAATGAAGTCACACTGAAGTAGGGAAAGCCTCTTATCCAATAGGACCGGTATCCTTCTCTGACGAAGCGAAGAGACACAGAGACACAAGGGGAGGATGTCATTTGACAGCTGAGGCGGAGGTCGACAAATGAATAACCATGGAACTCCAAGGATTGCTAAAAGACACGAACGTCTGGGAGGAAGTGAAGGATTGTACTTAACAGTTTTTATTAGCAAACATAGCCCTGCTAACACCTAGATTTTAGACTCAGCCTTCAGAATGGTGAGACAATAAATTTTGTTGTTTTAAGTAACCAAATTTGTGGTACTTTGTAATGCCAGCCCTAGAAACTAATACAAGAACGTATGGTTGTTAATTACATGCCTTCCATTGCTCATGTAGGCAACGAAGAGAATTATCAGTGGGCTGCACTTCTATAGTATGTCGAACATATGCTCAGAAGCTTGTTTTAATGCTAACATCCAATACAGATGTTATCTGTAACAATACTTCAATGTGTTGCCTCTTAACTTTCTTCTGGGAAACTGCCAGACTAGAAAATCAAGGCCCTCGCTTTCATAGAACAAGAGAGCTGAAAGGCCTGGCAATTAAACGAATTTTAGCTTACACCGCTTTCATTGTGAAGACTCAGGGCGAACCTTCTCCAAGCATTGTATAAAATATTCTCAACCCTTTATTTAAAGATCAGTAGTAATCCTAGCTCTCATGCTCTCGTTCAACCCTGAGTTTTTTTAATTTAGGCAAAACATAGAGGCAAAGAGAAAATGCATTGTGAAAATCTTTTCGCAAGGTATATGTATACTATAGGACTGCGATGTATTCTTTAAAGATCTTGAAATTTTATTAGTCATTTATATATTGATGAAGATGAAAAAAATTAAAAACAAAAATAAAAGGATTTACAAATTTATAATTGCTTATGCAGCATTCTGGTAAAAAAAAAAAAACTGATAGAAGACTATGGTATAAGACAGAAAGTGTAAAAAGGGCCTTTTGCATTACAAATGGCACAATTCCCAGGTGATTCTCCTATGATTCTAAGAAGGTACAATCTACAATTTAGTTTCTAGTCTAAATTTGCATACAGTCAAAAAGGTGCAAAAAAAATATTGCATATGGACACTGATCTTTATATTACAGAGATCTTAGCTAGTAGTAAAATGTTATTTGATACTAACCTAGAGGCTCGACAATAAAATGTGGAAGCAGAAACAGTCAAATGTGGGATACAACAGCAGAGAAATTAATAGTTCCCTTTCTAAGAACCACAAACTACCATGTCCTCGAATTTAACAGGGAAGTAATCAGCTGTAGATGGTTTTAAATTTAGTGATTAAAAAAAATTTAGTGTCTGTATGTTGTTTTTATGTATGAATGCTACAAGGTACCTTTTAATAATTTTAAATAGTTCTGTTAGAAAAAGCTTCTGCATTTATTTTTTGAACACTCAAATCAGATTAAAGAAACAAAGCATTTTTTAAAACTCTCATGTCTTTATTAGCTTTTTGATTGGAATGTTTGGTCTCTATTTGAATTTTTTTAGGTTGAAAGTTTCAGTGCAAATACAGGGTCTTTCTACTCTTGATTGTCGCCATTTGCAAATGAAGTTACTTCCTGTGACAAATGTTATTATTGGTCTTAGATTGACTCATGTATTATGTGTAGGTCTCGTTTTTTTTCATGGTATATGTGAATTTTTGTGAAAGGCAAATTTTTTATTTTGTTTTTAGATTTTATTATTGAAGTAAGACTTTGGTGGAGATATGTGCTTAACATGAAAAAAAAATATCTCCTCAGAAACCTAGTTATATTTTTAAAATATATGAATATATTTTAAACCTCCAAACCTTACAGAAAATATAGTTTAACTGTAACCAAGAAATTTGTCAATAATCAGTAAAATGTGTAGATTAACTCAGAGCTTAGGGTCAAACAATACTTCTTTTTGTCCCTCAATTGTTATTTGGATTATTATGCTCACATTGTTTTTCTATTTAGTATCTTCCTCCACATCCTCTCCTTTGGGAGATTGAAATTCTGCTCTTATATTAGTTCTTAAAAATCTACTTCCAGACTTTCTTGAGGTTAATTTTTTATATCCCATATATAACCCCATGACATATTCCCCTGAAACAATTCGTTAGACCTCACCATACATTACCAGCCCTCCTTGACTTCATGTGAATAGATTTCTTTGGAAAACCTTTAACTGAGCATCACTCAACCACCTCTCCACCACAGCAGATCTGATTAAATCCTAAGACCTTTCCAATAGTAAGTAAATGACTGTATAACGAACTACCCCATAACAAACACATAAAACAGCAACGTTTTATTATGCTCATAGATTCTGTGGGTCAGGAATTTGGACAAGACATAGCTGATATATTTTGACTCTGTTTCACATAGTCTGAGACTTCAGCTTGAAAGACTTAAATATCTAGATATGACTGAATGGCCATAGACTCAACTGGAGGTTTACGCATTCACATATCTGGCACCTGGCCTAGGCTGATTTCTGTACTGACCATCACTGAAACTATCTCTTGGAGTTTCAAGTGTCCTTTACCTGTTTTTGGACTTCCTCACAGCATGGTCAGCTCACTGTAGTAGGACTTCTCGTGGTAGCTCAGTTCTCCACAAAACAGAGCAAAAGTCTTAGGGCTTTATATCTGCTAGCCTCAGGACCCAGAGTCTGTTTTGCTGTCCTCTACTGGCTAGAGCAGTAACAAGTCTTCACAGATTAAAAGGAAAGGGCATAAACTCTACGTTTCAATGGGAAGAGTGTTAAAGAATCAATTACGTTTTTAAATTATCATAGGGTTTCACTCTCCCAATGAATATAGGTCAAATTAATCATTTCTGCTCTCTTCTGAAAGCTCAAAATAGGTACTTTGTGGGAGACCCATAATAGGTAAAGAAGTGAGGTATCACTCATGTGGCAAGTTTCTAGTGAGTCTTTCTAGGTAACCTAATGACCCAGAAGGACACATAGTACAAAAAAAAAAAAAATACTTACTAGATAAAACTATTTGCACATTTCCCTCTAGGTTTTAGGCTGGTCTAATAATTAAATTGGCATAAAACAGATTAACAGAAGAAAAAAAATTGTACTTAGGAGAGGCTCTGTAAAAAATATGACTCATCAGCAGTGAGGTAATTGAGGCTTTAGCCCATCCTGAGCTAAGGAGAAGCAGGTAGGGGTCTGGGGCTTCAAAAGCAGGAAGCCAATTCACAGAAAGATTTGAAGAGCAGATGTCTGATGACAAATAAGTCTTCCTGATATAAAGGTTATCTCTGGTAATATCTTTCTTCCTGGATCAGGTCCTTTATCTAAATTATTTTAGGCAGTAAGGGGGGGGGGGTGCATAAAACGCTCTTTCTGAGTCTGCTGGGCTTTGAATATCTTCAACTCAAACTAATCCACATATCAAAGTGGCACATTCTGGAATGGCCTAATCTGTTTTCCCTCACTTTAAACACTCCTCCAAAAGAACAAAAATCCCAGAGAAAATTTCTTCTCCGGAAGAAAATCAGAAGTAGTACTAAAACTAAATAATAAAAGCAATGATAATTTATTGATCTTTCATTATTGCTAGGCACCATGCTAAGAGCTTTATTATTTCACTAATTCTCATAACTATTTATGAAGTTGATATGATGATTCCTTCCATACAGATAAAAACAAAGTCAACAAGGTTAAGCCATTTTTTCAGTCTGAATTTGCCACAGCTGTTATCTGCACCCATGTGTTTCTGACATCCAAACAAATCTGGCTCTGGGAACTCGGTTTTGGGAAGAACTGATAATACATCTGCCCTAAAATAGGTGTCAAGTGACTTTACTTCAGAGGAGGGTTTTTCCTGTAACTCAGCAAGGTAAATCTCTGATTAAAAGGGGAGATGGTGGTTGACATACTTAACAAATTTCACCACACAAGCAGAGCTTTATAAGATTTTATTCTGCTTTAAGAATTCTCCACACTATAAACCTGTGGATTTTTAAACTGCTATAACATTTTGTATTAATTTCTATTTTCTCAGAGTTTGCTAGAGAAGTTCCATTGAAAAACTCCCAATTCAAGTAATTGAAGGAATGAAGAACTGTAAAATGACCAGATATACACCAGGAAAACTGGGGAGATCACAGTGCAAACATAGGCCAGATGGGAGAAGAGAGAGGTGGCCAGGCTCACTGAAGAGAAAAGAAAAACCTGCTAGCTTATATAGTCAGAGATGGGAAGGTAATAATGTTAAAGGAGAGAATCACAATTACTATGGTTGTGATTCCTCCTGTCTGGGATATTCTTTATACTCACACTGAGCTTCAGTTCTGACATTTATACTTTGCTCATTCCATCCCTGCGAAACCAGGACTAACTCTACTTAATTAGAAAAGAAACCTTAGTAAGCACAGGCTTTTATTTTTCCTAAATGGGAGTAGGGATGCCATAGATAAGCGTTTTGTCATCAAGGCAAGATCAAATTGCTGACCCTCTAATTATATTGGGCAAAATAACAACGGATCTTACTGATGGCCTTCCTAATTCTGGAGCTCAGAAATCAAATTAAAATGGGGCATATTATGCTTATGGGCTAATTTGCCCAGAGTTCATTATATTGGAGGCTTACAAAAGAGCTTTGTGACTAATTACTTTGCATTGTCTACTTCCTCAATATTAGAGCTGATATCATCTATCTAAATATATTCAAATCAGATCAGTGTCAAATCAATGATCTGACTGAACCAAGAGTGAACTTCATATATAGTCGAGCCTGAACAAGTTTAAACATGCATACTTCAAAGTATATATGTGATCCTTAACATTAAATAGAATTTCTAGTTTTTCTGTAACTATAGAGTTACGCATAGCTCACTCAAGTGCATAAAAACATAGTTCTTATATAAATGTCTAATCATTGTGTTGTACACCTGGAACTAATATAAGTTAAATTTAGAAAACATAGGTTTTTATTTCCTAAAATATCCTCACATGTACCTCTGGCACTTTGTGCTATCACTGGGTAAGAAGAGTAAAAAGGGATCAAAATTAATTTGTTTTTGAGAAAGAATAATCGAATCTGATCATCTCAGTTCAATTTTAAAAGTTGAGATATACTTTTAGGTTAGTTTCTTTGGGACAAATACCAAGTGTTTCAGATCTTCTTTGCCCCTTCAATACTTCAAGGTGATAGCTGCTGGTATGAAGGGGGTTGCTATACTGAAGGAATGGGGAATTGTAAAATGCCCAGACATACACCAGGATAGCTGGGAAGATCAAATGAAGAGGGTCTCAAAAATGATTTAGGTGTGTTGTTCTGTTCTGTGGACAGAGGACTCCTAAAGTGTGACTGGCCCATCCCTGGGTCTTCTGTTCATGTCAGTTAAACTAAGGTAATATGTGGTTTTGTATTTATCAGCTTGGTCAGGGTGGGCCTCTCTGGTTAATTGGGTTCCATTCAACTCTTAATGCTGCTCTCTGTTGGCTCTAGGTCTGGCAGTGGCACCCATAGCTCCAGTCAAAGAGGTCTACTCTTCACATTCTTTGCCTCTAGTGCTCCCATTTTCCTTCCTGTGTACCCCATCTTTTGACAACCTCTTAAAGCCGATCTTAAGCTGCCTCCCATGTCACCGTCACTCCTAAAAGAAAATGGATACATCCACACTATCTGGGTATGCAAAGGAGCTAAACCCAGGCTCTCTTTCTACTTAACGAAGCTATGCCACTGAGTTTACACTAACGATCTATCCATACCATCAGCATCCCCTAATGCAGGAATATCTCACAGAGTTCCATATTGAACGAGAAGAAAAGTTCCTTCCTTTCAGCATTCCCTTCATTTATCAAACAAACATCACCATCCCTGGGATGAAATTCTCATCCACTGCTCTTTTTGTTGTTTAAACCACCCAGTCTGTGGTATTATGTTATGGAAACTCTGGGAGACAAGTATAGGGAACAAGCCATAGGATTGAAGGAAGAACATATCAGATGGAAGGAATGGCAAGCATAACAGTGCTGAGGCAGGAGTATTCTTGACAGATTTAAAGAACAATAGGTAGCAATGTTCCTATAACAGAATAAACAAGGGAGAGGGTATCAGCAGATAAGGTAAGTGAAGTAAGTAACAGAGGGCCAGACGATTAATGACAGGCAAACTCTGACCCTGTTAGCCAGGAAGCTCTAAGAGCTGAGTTGGGAATACACATCAAAAGAAGAAGAGTAGGAAGAAAGAGATTAATGAAGAGGAAATTGCAGTAATTCAATGACCCACAGAGGTGGCTTGGATGAGGATATTAAGTTTGGAGACTTAAGTTGTCAAAAGTTTAGATCAGCTATGAAAGTAAAGCTAACAGAGTTTTGTTTTTAAAGAATTAAATGTGTATCGTGATGGAAAAACAATTGTCAAGATGAATGACCAAATCTCTCACCTGTACAACCAAAAAATGGCATTTACATTTACTAAGATGAGGAAACAATTGGAAAATATGTTTTCTTAAAGGAAAACTTTAGAGTTTGGATATGGGAATGGTTAGCACAAATTGTCTATGGGTATCCAAGTACAAATGCAAAGTAAGCAATTGGAAATATGAGTCTGAAATTTAGGGATGTGTCTGAGTGGGGAAATAGAGTATACAGTATTTATGTAAAGCAATATGCGGATACAGTGTGTACGGCAAAGATTAATCACACATTGCATTCCAATAAGCATACTATTTTGATAGAGAATATACATGCAGTAAAACTGATAATTCTATGAAAAGTTACCATGAGAGAGAAGAGTGTATTATGACCACACAAATTCCCTTGGAATTCCTCATATGTCACTTATATATTCAGGGTCTGAATTATATTTTATAAAATACAGTTGATAAAAACATGTGACATTTGTACTTTAATACTTATTTATTAATTTTTATTATATATCTTGTTTGCTCATCTGTTATTGGTTATGAGAAGAATATTTTTAAAAATCAACTGAGCCATTCTATAATGAAATTTTATCTCATGGTTTTAGAACTGTAATATCTATATAGTGCCACACATACCATACGACACTAACCAATTAAACTAACCTAAGATGATGCAATACTCCATACAGAATATTGTCTATAAGGTGTAAGAGAGGGTAATGAAATGGGAAAGTTAGTGGTAGAAACAAAGTGAGCAGAATGTAGGAAACACTTTTAAATTCCTATCATGGTTACACTAAGACTACAATTTCCTTTGAGTTGCACAGCAGAAATCTAACTAGGTTTTCAATTAATTATACCTAAGGAGACTCAGATATCTAGAATCTAATTTTACTCCCAGTGGTGATCTTTTTGTAAATATCAGCATTTTTACACTGATTTCCACCCTTCTTCACCAGACAAGTGAAAATTTTGTAGACCTTAACAACAGTTACTCTTCAACCAATTAGTTCAACCAAGCAAAATCAAACCTTTTCTAAAGTCTAAATATTTCTAATTATTGTGGAAATTATACAATTAAACTTCTAAAATTATGATATTAGATATATTTGACAATAGATGTATTAGTTGAGTTCCGCCTAGGAGCAGAACCTAATACAAGAACATTGGTGCAGGTATATTATTTTGAAAGCTCTCCTAGAAATCAGGAGCGAGGGATCAGGAAAAGAGAGCCCTATAAGGATGTGTTATAGAAGGCACTTGTGTAGGCTACAGGTCTTGATTCTGCCAGTATCTCAGAGAAGTTAGGACTGTTCTAAAGATTTCTGCATAAGAACGAAAGGCTGACACATTCCTCCAAGGGAATGTAACATGAGTCATTAAAAGTCACTGCTACGCTAGCTGTCAAAATTGAACCATTTGTTTCATGTTTCTGCTGCAAGAATAAAACCATGAGAACATAATGGATTCACAGTATATTAGAAAAATCGACATCTCAAACACGGGTCTTCTAGCCCCTGATCTTGACCAACTAAATTCAGCTTGAACACTTCTAAAGTTAATTCAGAAGTTCACTAAGTTTTCTAGAGCTTTTATCTTTTCACTATGCCACCCTAAAATTGTCATTGATGACTGTCTTCATGATCACAAGACAGCTGTAGCATCTTAGGCACTCCATGCAAACCTTTAAAGATCAGGATATTAGAGAAGTATGATAGCTGTTGGGTAGGAAATTGACATGGTCTGCTACACAAGACTCGCAATATTTATCTATTCAATAATCTATTTAATAATATACCAAAATATACCAAAAATATACTTTTATTACCACAGACAAAATTTATGTTACCACAAGAAATATTTACTTCTTGATGTGAAGAATGCATTAATATTTCAAGCTGCTACTTTTTCCTATGCCATTTTCATGGATTTTTGATAGCACTAAATCCGAATACAGAAAATCCTATATAGCAGATCTCAAATGAAATTTAAAAGCCTCAGTACTTAAAGTCTTTCTTACTATTATGAACAAATGCATTCCCTATTCATTATCCCTTCCAAGTCCCACATTAACTTCCATCAGACATGTATATTTCACATACAGCTAAAGCAAAAGGCTAGACAGTCATCTGCAGAAAGGATGAGCAAGCTTATTTATGATTCATTTGCCTTTTTAATCTGAGCTCTCCACTGGAAGCCTCTGATATTGACGGTTTGAAGAGATAAATAGGACAACCGTGGTCATTACACTGAGATATATTCAAGCACATCAGAATATTCTTGTCTCCTCTTTTAATTTACATAATTTCTAAATGTACTAAGAATGGAAAGCATTGTTCATTGATGGCAGTTTTTACTATAGAACAATCAGCAACACAAAACAAATTTGGGCTTAATCAGAGTTGAGAAAGAGCGATGGCTATAAGGTTTTCTTTTTTCATATCTGCCTTATCAGAAACTTTACTTTTGAATGCAGCTGCTCCCATTATCAAATATTCCAACATGGGGACATTTAAAAGTGGCCCAAGTCGGCCACTCTCTAAAGATCAGATTTTATATCAAAGAATCAGGGGAAGGTTAGTTACCAGGGAAGGGGAAATATTTGGGGCTGGGGAGACAAAAAATAGGTGAGTGGTCATTACAGAGAAGAAAACCTAACTTCATTATTTTCCAAACAGCTCTTCCAACAAGAAGTATTGGTGCTTTATCCCTTCAATATTAAATTTTAATATTTTGCTCTATTATATATTAAACTCATAAATGTGAATAAACAAATAAATATAACAGGTGGTCCAAGTGGAATATAGAAATAGAGAAATAAATAGCTTGAGAAAGACAACGTATTTGACTGTGTAGGAAATAAAAAAGGATGGGATGGTGGGGAGAGAGAAAGGGAGATAAGGTGGGGAGAAGAAAAAGGAAAAAAAGAAGAAAGAAAGGAGAAAAGGGGAAAGGATGAGATGGAGGGTATAAAGGAAAGAAAAAAAATAAGAGAAAAATGAGTGAGGAAGTGAAAAACAGAGTGAAAAAAGGATTGATCCCAAATAGGATAAAATATTTAAATAAAAATATTTTGGTAACAACACTGGATGGTTCAGTAGAATGAGCATAAAGGTTCAAGTCTAAATTATCTGGATTCTTATTTTGGCTTGCTGTCTGTGGGAAATGAAAGAAAAAAACAAGGCTTTTGCACCTCTAATTACTGCATCAATGAAATAGAGCTGATACCAGTAATTTCAGAGATGCGAAGACTTGATGATATGATGTAAAGCCTGCACACGGCTCCCGCTTCCAGCCTCCAGGAGCAGTTCAGTTTCTTCAATTTTCAAGTTGCATATTGCTCTATATTTAACTATTTGAGTCCCAAGATATTTATCAAAAACTTTTTAAGTGCAAATCACCATGCAAGGTAGGAAGAAGCAGATTTTCAGATTGCAACTGGATATATAAAAATCTTTCATTTTATTTTTTGGTATGGGGTAGGACAATAAAAAAAATGCACTATTTATTAGAAATTTCTCAGCTTATAAATGTTATTATTTCTTCCATTCACTGGGTAAATCGTCATGAGCTGAATTGGAAAAAAGCTGTAGTTTTATTCACATCACTGGGTATACATTTAAACACCAGCCTTCTCCCATAAAGTATAAACTTCTTTAGGGAAAATTTTTTTCAAAACTGTATTAGTTTTTTAAACTTCCTGTAATAGCAAGAATGTTATGTTGCATGTAGAAAAATTGTTGATAAATTGCTAATGAGTCTCCTTACTAATGCCATCTGAAATTTAAAAAACAGAATTTACTATCACCCACTTTACTGGACAGTTTTATCTGAATTTAGGAACAATCCTAACTCAAAAAAAAAAAAAAAGAGTTATTTATGGCCTAGCTCCAAATTATTATTCAAGTGCAATTTAGTCTGTCTCTTTGTAATATAGCAAATCAAAAAGA